>NC_072734.1:169268905-169581809 GCF_026930045.1 Uloborus diversus
GCTAAGTAATTTCTCAATTAAATTATCCTACACTTGCCTACAGCGATGAAAGTGAAATTAAGCCATCACTTTAGCAAATCTAATATGTACTAAACATTTCTGTAATTACTTTTGAAGTTGTGCAATGGTTAACTTTTTTAAACTGTATACATTTCAACAAAACTTTTGCAACGTATAGAATAGACCAATAATCTTGATCATAAGGTTGAAGGAAATTTTTTAAAAAGATTTTTTATGTAGCCGATTATTGAACAATCAGTCTGTCAGGACGAGAAAAAGGACATAAAGCAGGTGGGCAGTGAAAGGCGATTTTGCAGAAATCTTACTACAGTGAAACCTGTGTATAATGATACTGTCTATAACAATAAACCTGCCTAAAACGATATTTTCCATGGTCCCAAGCAAAATGTCAACATGAATAATCAAACTGTCTGTAATGATAACCTGTCTATAAAGATATTTTTTTAGGTCCCAACAGTTATCGTTGTAGACAGGTTTTACTGTATTGAAATAATTTTGCAGAAATCTGCAAATATTCTCTGCTATTTCGGAAGATATTTTCAAATTTAAGACGTAACTCTCACGAAAAACATTGTGCGATGTTCATTCAAAATCGATAATAGATCAGGGATATGGTGTTGCGGTTGCCAAATGTCCAACCCTGATGTATTAATGATTTTGTATATATATCATAAAAATTTTTGTTCGATCGAAAATGTGAAATTTTGATCCGAATACGTATCAATTTTGGGAACTTGAGACATGTCTTGAATTTGAAAAAATCTTTAGAAATTCTGCCGAGAATTTTGCGCTTTTGACTTCTCCCTCCTCCCTAAAAAAATGCTCGTATTTTGTTGCCATATCTTGGTTTATAACTGTTAGGGTGCAAGATTGTATTAGTGTTCAACATGGTTAAATTTTCTTCAAATTCAGGGTAGTTGTATGAAATGATTTTGGTACATATTGTTCTTATCACTAATTTTTACTTATTCACTTCTTTAATCTTTGCTTGCTAACATTTAATAAATGTATAATGATTTCTTCTTTGAACTTTATTAACTGCAGTTTTGCATGAATGATAATGTAATACTAATAAATCCAGCAAAGCATCATTTATACGCCTTTTGTGTTAAGATGTGTTCTGAATTAAGTAATACCAAGCGCTTTTTGTTTTGTTTTTTTGAAAGTCGGCTTCAAATGTTGCATCGTAATAATGTTGTGATCGTCAAATCTTTATTCGTCAAGTGAAGTACACAATTTTACACACGGTACAAGAAGTTCTGAAACTTTGGCGAGTGATAATAATTTGAGTTTTATAGTTTGAAAAATAGATAAATAATGCGTAAAATAATTAATTGTGACCCAAACATAGACGTTAAAAAAGTTTTCATATGTTTTAAAAGTCTGAATTTGGTTGAATGAGATCAGAATCATGATAAACATTGCATGTAGCAAATTTTTAAATTGTCAAATATACATTTAGTGTTTTTTAAATGTTAATGATATTCATACATATGTTGAAAGTCTGTCTGGGATCATTGAGTCTATTATAGGACATTTATTGCATTGCCGTGACAGTAAATTCGGAGATTTCAAAATAGACTCCTTCTGTGTCAATATATCGCTTCCAGCGAGATTTCTGGCCATTGAAAGCATCATATTTGAGGTAGTGAGAAGCAAAGGGATGCAAGTGGCAAAATTAAAAATTTGGAGATAACCAGTACAAATGGTAGGTGAACCTCTCCTCTATCTTGAGGCAAGAGGTTGTACTAGTAGCCCTGGTAGGTGCTGCTGTACAGCATGATTTAGGAAAAAATTTCAATGAAAGCCTACTTAGGATCTGATCTTTAAACGCGTTTTACTCAAAACTTAAAATAGTCCACTTGCCTACCTTTGCTTCTCACTGCCTCATTTGATCTTTTCAGGAATTTCCTTTAGACCTCGGTGCAAACCTTTTGACTTTGTCTCAAAAGTTATGTCCTCTCATGTTACTTTTCAAGCAGGGGAACAAGATAAAGTTGAGGGAAGTCATGTCAGGACCGTAGGGCAGCTAGAGAATTGTTGACGCTTATGGATCGGCTAACAGGCTGGCCACTAGCTTCATGCCACTTTTCGTTCATGTTGGTTCACCACAGTCTGTTGAAGAGCTCTTTTTGAATGCTTAATGTCTGTACCATTCGATGAATGAGTTCAAGAGTTCAGACACGCATTTTCATCTGTGGTGGTAATTGAAAGTCTTCTAGAGTGAACTTCTTCGCAGACCTCTTCACAGATTTGAAAAATCTCTAGTGCCGACGACAAACTTACCTATCCGTTGGTTAAACAATCATTTCCAAATGCTCTGTTAATCACAAAAAGAAAAAAAAAGCAAAAAAATAAATAAATGAATGAATAAAAATAATTTGAATGCTGAAATTTTGAATTCAAATTATGTTTTTCGTATCACGAGTTTCGGCAGAGTACCCAACACATTGGAGTTATTATTTCTAGAAACGGCTCCTGTCCCCCAAGCCTGCCCCTCCTCTTGACCGGTTACGTGTGTATAGCTGTGTATTGTAGGCTTGTGTGTGTGCGTAGACCTGTGTGTATGCACGTTGGCGTGTGTGTATGTGTGTAAAGACGCGTGTGTGTATGAGTGTGCGTGTATTTAGGACATGGACGCCACCTACTAGGAAGGTTGACAAAAATGCCTGTTTTTACATTCTGGATGGTCGGAGCTTGTCATTGGTTTTCCGATTTTTAAGTTGTGACTCTCCAAAACTTAATCAACACATCCTCGTGTTGCAGTTCATTTCCGCATAAACATGTTTTAATCCAAAAATTTTAAAAAAAAAAGTATATTTTTCATTCAGAAGCTGATAATTTGTCTGTTGCTTGCTTTGTTTATGACGTCATTTGGAACAGATGAATCATCGTTGTAGGTTTGATTTCCATCTCAACATAATATTCCCATTTAAATAGTCATAGTTTTGTGATTAAAAAGAAAGTATAATTTGACGGAACGCATCTCTTTTTATACGGTAGGTGTCATGGTTGACGGATTTTTTGTTTCGCCTACAAAGATCAGGAAATAATCAACTAAATATTGAAGAGGTAAGCCCCCCCCCCCCACAACTACAGCACTGCATAGCATATGTATGGATATTGTTGCCATCGCAATCAGGTTGAAATCAGAATCAGAATAAAAAACATTTTCCTGCGTCTGTAAATATAACCACAAGTGCAAAATATCAATATTTACTGTAACATAAAAACGTCCTCTGAAGTCTGAAGATTTTGTTGAAAACTGCCGCTAAAAGTGATTAGAAAATAGAAATAAGACTCTTTCCTTGATTGCGAAACGTTTATTCTGCCAGGAACTAAGTTTTTTTTTTCGTTTTCTTTTGTTTAGATTGCTGGTGCGGGAGTATTCCTGGCACCTGCATCAAAGAAACGCTGCCTTCCGGATTTATAGTTTTTATTAGCGAGAGTCTGCGGGGAAGGAGTGCGAGGGGGGGCATGATTCAAATTGATTCTTATGCGAAGCTATATTAATCTCCTCGTAAATAAGAAGATAGGTTTCACTTTTTTTTTTTTTTGACGTTTTTTCAAGCATTTTAATTGACTTCTTATCTAAATAATGCTTCTCAATTCTGCTGCCAGTACGCTTAATGAACTTCATTTGAGTCAGTAAGAAGCAAGTAGATGTAGTAAAGTTTCAAGTAAAACGCGTTTAAAGTTCAGATCCTTAGTAGGCTTTCATTAATTGTTTTTTCTTCTAAATCATGTGGTATAGCAGCAACACATCACCACACTAGAGACAGTATCTAGTGTGGTAATTAGCAGCAGCCCCCATCAGATCTACTAGTACCATCTCTTGCCCAAAAACAGAGGAGAGTTTCTCCTACCATTTGTTCTGATTATCTCCAAATATTTTATTTTGCCACTTGCATCCGTTTGCTCTTCACTACCTCATTCGCTGTTATCAATAATGCTACTGCATCTGTTCGCAACACAAACCTCATTTAGAAAAAAAAGCAAAACAAAGCGAAACTTTTCCGTGTTACGTTAGAATGGTTAATCTTTGTCTTAAATACCTACTTAAATAAGCTCATTAGATTTTAGGCTCAAGGGCTAATATTAATTTAGGCTTCATAGGATTTTGATCTCAAAAACAAATTTATGAAATAATTTTAAGTTTAGAAAATATTGAAAAAGAAAGTCAAGTATTCGCCAAATTTTAACATCACTTGAGACTGCATTGAAATCAACCCTGATTTTCCCTTTTTACTTTACTAGAAACTCAATTAATTGAACAGATTGTAGAGTTTGGTGTTCGTTTTGTGATATTAGTGATACTTCGCGAAATTCCCGCGTAACCAGCGTTAAAACATCTAAACATCTGTAATATAAATTTCAAAAATGTTTTTTTTTTCTAAAGCCCTAAATCGTAGAATAAATAGCGAAACTTCCGCCATCTTGGGGCTAAATGATGCTTTCTTCCTATGTCTGCTATGGTGAAGTAGTGTGTTTTGCTTTTTGATTGTGGTTTCTTATTAACTCCGTGTTGATCCACAATTAAGAAGCACCACGGGCTACTTCACTATAGCAGACATTAAAGCCCTGCATCGTAACTTAAATAGCGAGTAGCGACACGTCCGCCATCTTGGGGATAAATGCCGCTTTCTTCCTATGTCTACTATTTAGAAGTAGCATGTTTTGTTTCTTGATTGTGTTGCTTCTTGACTGTGGATTAAAATAGAGTTAATAAGAAACCACAATCAAGAAGCAAAACACGCTACTTCACCATAGCAGACGTAGGAAGAAAGCAAGGAAGCATCGTTTAGCCCCAAGATGGCGGACGTGTCGCCATTTCATTCTACGATTCAAGGCTTTAGCAGACATAGGAAGAAAGCGGCATTTATTCCCAAGATGGCGGACGTGTCGCTACTTAAGATACAATACAGGCCTTCAGTTTTTTCAGCATCGGTTAAAAGTAAACGAGGGGTTTAACCACTTCAGATGTTTTTTGCTCTCTCTACAGCACTAGTACAATGTATTTGTGTTCCTTTTACACGTTCCATAGTACAGTTTTTCTTGGTGCAATTTTGGATCTCAGACGGCTGTCAAAAACACCACATTTATTTCCATTTAAAAGGGATGTTCTCTCATATACCGTACTTTATAGATGTAGGGAAGTGTTTAGAAAATTTGAGATATGTTTATTCTAACACACGTACATGAGTATGCACGTGTATTCGTTCTAGTTACTAAAAGACATCGAATATTTGATAGGCGTAAAGGTAAGTTCTGTGATGGATTCCATGTCGGATTTTTTTTTTCCCTTATTGATGTGACGTGTTAATGAAAAGGCGTATAGATGGTGTTTTTATTTGTATGTGTTCTGTCTTATCTCTGACTAATCTGAATGTACTTATTTCATAAGTGCTTATGCATGCAGACCGAATGAAGATCCACTGTCCGTGGTAAACAAATGTATTGAAAGTCTAGAAAAATTAGTTAATTTAAAGACGAGTGCTGACCGTGCTTTATATGTTGGATCCATCGAAAAATTACAGCTTGCTGTGTGCTCCGAAGGTAAGACGACGTTTTTTTTTTTTTTTAATCGATACTGAGGTGCTAGAAAATCTGGATTTCCTTTCAAAATGGCTGCGGGTCCTTGCGCTAATAGTTCCGCTGTAGAATGTAAATCCTATAATGCTGATAATGATGATGTTATGCAATTTTATACCGAATTACAAAAGATCTTAAAATAACCGGAAAACGTTTTCTACTTAAGTTCCATCATGTCGCGGACGACGCCGTTTGGGCACGACTTAAGCTTTACTTTATAAATCTACGCTGTTTGTAGAACAAATCAAGCATCCTTAAAATGTTCAGTTCAGTTTTAATTTTAATTTTTCTAGCACATCAGTGTCTGCTATCAGGATATTGAGGGAATCCTTTGTGGTAACATGTTTTTTTTTTTCGGTGGTATTTAGAATTTTTTAGCAGTGATCATCAAATCTGGTAACTCAGTCAGACTTTTGAATATTATCCGTCCACGAATCTTTCTTATTGGCAATCATGAAATATTTGCAACATTTCAAACTTCATCCCCCTCCCCCCAATCACGCAACAAAAATTGATTAAATTCATAGGCTAAAATCCATTTGAACCATAACTTCTGTCTTGCGCAACAAACATGGATGAAAAAAATTTTTTTTTTTCAAACACGTTTAAATACCTAATAATTATCGCTTTTTATTCATTCATGGATGGAAGTGCCATTCATAGAACTAGCAATAAACAAATATTGAATCACAAAAATATTGTATGTCCAAGGATGGCCTATCCCCTGAACTTCAGACGTTTTTTATGTTTCGGTGGAATTGAAATACTTTACTAACGTAACTTGGTGAAGCTGAAATTTGGGTTGTGTCAGGCTCATTTTGCCAGGGTCTTACTTTTGTCAACTCCAAAACAGGGTGGTCGGTCCTATGGTTTTTTAAATTACTTTATTTCACGAATATATGCATCGCATTTGGCACACTGAAACTGAATAGGTATTCGTTGAAAACTTAAAAGAAAAACCATACAGTTTGATACTATCATCTAGTCTTAATATTGTATGCTTTTTCGTTTTTAAGGTGAAAATTTTTTGTTCTTAGTATTTATTCCCTGTAAAAAAAACTGCACCATGTGCAAAAAGTAAAGTGTGACAAAGAGAGAAAATCATTTTTGACTGCAATTCTTGTCATAGAGAGCAAAGTACCTCAGAGGAAAGCTATTTTGGAATTTCTGTTGATGTTCGAAGAATATGGAGTTGCGCCAGCTACTATTTACTTAATTTTTTTCAAATCATACTTTCAGGAAAGATTGACAAATTAAAATTGCTTATTTTATATTAACTCATAAAAGGTTTTTTTTTCTTCTTCAGTTAGTCTCCTTTTAAAAAAACAGATTAGTGCAATCGGTACTTTCCAGTCCTCCGCCTTCCAAAATTTAACAAAAAAGATAATACGGTTGACAATTGTATTGCGTCATATACAAGTCGTTTTAAAAGGATTTTGAAGTACATTTTCATCCTAATGCTCCGTAGTCAGTGGTTTGTGTTGAACTTACGTTATAAGTATTAGGTTCTAAAACTTGCGACCTGAAAAACGGACCCTTCTGTTTCGTCGTTCATTGTATTCGGGATGCTACTCACTATTGAACGAACTTGGAATAAATCTAAAGAGGATTTTAAGGGGCTATTGTCAGACTTTTGGGATATGTGGTCCTTATTCAAAAGCGGATTTTTTGGTACCGTTGTTCTCATTCTGATGGGGTGTTTAGAGACTCTTGAAGTTATTGCAGAAGTTTTCCTTGTTTTGAAATTGGTTTCTCGAGGCTATATTTTTCATTAAAATGGGTCAAAATCGTCAATTTTTAGGGCGATTATTGACGTTAATTGACTCTTACTCTTATCCTATCGCAGGGGGGCACCCCTTAAGAGCAAGGGCACACCCCTTTAACGTTACAAAGACCCCCCCCCCAAAAAAAAACAAGCACTCTCCTTTAAAAGTAACCCCCCCTTAAAAATTTCAATGGCGCAGTCTGCGCCATGACCCCTCCCCCCCTCAAGGTGAGCACCCCTGCCTATTGGGTATTCTTAGAGACTGCTGCCCTCATTCTGATGCGAGTTTTTGGGGATTTTTTTTTTTTTTCCAATGTAGAGTTTTGGGTTCTCATTCAAAAAGGAATTTTTCGGGACTTTTCTTTACTCCGATGAGGATTTTTAGCCGTTGACTTTATTTAGGAATTGTTCCCCAATCGTATTAGGGAATTTCAGGGACTGTTCTCTTTGTTCTAATGATGATTTGCACAGGGTCTGTTGACGCTGTTGAGGTACTACTGTCGTTATTCTGAAGAGAGTGTTGGTCGTACATCACGTGACATCTAGATTCCGAGGCACAGTCCGATGGGAGTTTAGGGTCTTAAGGGGGGGGGGGGTGTTGGTTTTGGTTAAGAAATATTGTTCTTATTATTATATCTCTTTTATTTATACCTGAGTGTTGAGTCTGTGTCACATGACCTCACTTTCATTTTCGTGGTACACCGTGAAACACTAGGCGACGCAGCTACTAAACTGACTGGGATTATGTGTGCCACTTTTCATCCTTCAATCAAAAGAATTGGAAAAAAATATAGATACATATATATATTTTGCGAGAAAAGATTTTTTGTTGAGAAAAACATCTTTGAAAATAGTTTAATATTCAGAGAATCAATCAGAAGGAAATTGGATGCGTTTACTGATCTTTTTATCAGCAGTCATGGACAAAAATTCGAATTTTAATCATGAAATTAAAAAAAACTATGCACTCTATACACGACCGGTTGCAAAATTCTGAAATCCAAAAACGGAATCTAGAGATGTCCATCGATAAAATAATTCTATTTTGTTTATATATATCCATCAAATTTGCATATTTTCGCGGAAATTAAGACAATGGACAACTACAGCAACTCTTAAATGTTCCAAATTTGTATGCTAACTTATCTGAGCAGAATTTCATCCTTTAAAACATATTTCGTGAAGCTTAAAATTTCGCGATTACGACGGGCAAACTATAAAAGCACTTATTTTCGCGAAATTTTAAAGTCTCGCGAAAATAAGTGCTTTTACAATATTGTTTTTGTTGGGATGTTTTATTTTACGGTAAACATGGGAACAGTACAATTCCAGGCATCGGAATTTAGGCGATTTTTTTAAACAGAAACTTTTATGGAAATTATTATTGTCTTTTCTCAAATATACGTAAATCAATTTAGTACGAAAAGCTAGGTTAAAAATTGATAGATTGAGGTTATTCGTGCGGTGCGAAATTTCTATTAAAAAATAATCCGAACAACAAGAAAGTTCAGAATATTTACGCAAATTTACTTCAACATTTTAAAGAAACACTAAATCGTTTTTTAGATACAGAAATCCCGACTACGTGAGAAGTGCGGAAGCGCTGCATTCTGGGTTCGCAAATATGTATAGTTAATTGAGTAGAGATTAGATCTCATTTTAAAAGATATACTTATAATTAGGCTACAAGAAATTATAAAATCGAAAATTTTTGGTGCCAATTCAGCAAAAGAGCAACAATTAGCAGAAATTAGAAATTGTAATTTCAAAGACGAACCCTTTTCAGAAATCGCAATCGCAAAAGCGAAGCCTTTTCATACATGAGCGAAAATCTTTCATTTCATTTCAAAATATTAATTAGAATTGTACATTTGACTTTTAAATATTTTTACCTAAAAAATACTGTAAAACCTTTCTGATACATAGTTCATATATTTTTTCTTTTCTTTATTTTCCCTTAAAAAAATAAATAATGCAAACTATATTTAAAAAAAAATACTTTGGATACTAAAGGTGTTCTATACCATTGTATTTGTGAATTTTTTGCTAGTATTTTCTTCTAATAAACAAAAATAACGTTATGGACCGTTAAAAAAAATTCGATTTTTTTTAAACAGTACCCATGACTAGGGTCGTCTAGCTAGGCCTGAGCGCAGAGCCTATTGTTTAGTCGTCATTTTTGAATAACAATACAAAATCAAGGCAGACCCTGGCAACAGTTCTTGGCCTGACTCCTGTAAATGAAGAATTATACCTCATTATGTGATTATTCATTACTGTACAAATATTTTACTGTTCTACTTTGTAAGAAATCCTCAGGGCTCCCCCTACCCCCCCCCCCCCCAAAAAAAAACCGGTGGATCAATTTTCATAATGAAAATGGTACATCAAAATTTCTATTGGATGCTTCATAAAAACATAACAAAATACTACAATTATTATCTGTTCTTAAAATCATTGTAATTACATTTCAGAAAGCGCCATGAAGCATTTTATATCCAGTTACACTGGTGGCATTCCTTTATTAGTTTCAATTCTAGAGGTAAGACCCATTTATTGAAAAATTTTCTCTTGAGATAGTTGCATTTACTTTAGTTCATTACTATTCAAGTCTAGTATTTGTGTAGTTTACTTCTTTTTGTATAATTTATTGATTACAAAAAAGCTCCTTCACATAACTCTTTATACTTTAATGAACCGTTCATTGAAATTGTAACTGTCAAAATTGGCTATTTATAAAATCCAGTACCTTAAAAACAGACTTTTCAAAATACTGCATTTAGTTTTTACTTACTCACGTTCTTTGCATTATAATCAGCTATTTTGCTATGTTGTCTTTTTTTTTTAAATCTAAATGTTGTGTGTGCCCTTTTTTTTGTTCATTTTTTATAAAAATTGTATGTACTTAAATAATGTTTGACACTGATAAAGATGGACCTGAAAATCTTCAAGCAGGTGTTTCTCTTTATTTCATGTATCTCAACTTTATGAATAATTCTTTTATTGTTTGTAACTTCACATAAAAATTTATTTTTTTATGATACACCTTGATTTTTATTGCAATTGATGCAGTCTAATATATTTATTATTTTTTCCTGTTTCAGAAAAGTCAAGATCAACACATACGACATTTTGCCATATTAATTATGGAAAAAATGCTATTACATAAGTCAGGTATGCATATAAACTGTGGTGTGAAATAAGTAGAAATGTTTTTTCTTTCTTTTCAATGTAACAGTTAGTTGTTCATAATCACACCATTTTTAATAACACATGGGTTATAAATTTGGAATAAATTACATTAAATATTTAAATTAAGTTACTAAAAATTTTCTATTTCTCTGCAAATCTGGAATATCTCTTGATTTTGCACCATAAAGCTAAATAAATATGCTTTTCAAAAGCCAAGAATACACGAGTGATGAAATTTAATCTTTATTATAACTTGAGAAATAAATACATCTAATACTAATACTTTGCCACCTTAAAATTTTTGTTTTACTCAAATTTTAATGTTTCTTTGTTAATATAATTTAACAATTTCTCTATGAAGCAATTCTTTAAATTTGCTTAATGGTGTTTCTTTGTTTGAGATTCTGTTAATCATTTGAGTTAACGTTAAATCTTCTATCATGGCCAATTCTGGCGCTGGCAGGTTCCAATCCATCCTATCAGAAAGCTTCATTAAATGAAGTTATTTTGTATCATAGAGTAAGATAGAGAGGCTATGCTATACCAAGAAATTGAAGCCAAAAGTTGCACTGATTCATCCTAAGATTCTTAGCTTCAGCTAAAGATCTTCGGATACATTTTGATTCAAAGCATTGCATTACTGGATCTCAATTGGTAGGTAATTTGAACTTAGATATTGTTGCAAGTTTGTGAAGCATATTTTTGAAATTGCATTAAAACATGAATTAAAATCCAAACCAACCCAAAAACCCCTTCACGAGATGGGTGATAACCATCCTTGCAAAGGGACCATGTTATCATATCCTCGCCTGTCTTCACAACAATATATCCCATAATTCCAGCTTCATTTTCATGTTCTGTTTACCATAGACATGGCCTCTATTTAAATTTCTATGTTTTGTATATTGATATTTTAGTACTTACCTTTTCACCTTACTTCTGTTGACTTAATTTCAGCCTTGAATGTTTAAATAACTTTGAGACATAATAATTTTGTTACTATATAGCAACATGTTGTCTTTTTAAATTACTTCCTATTATTTTCTTTCTCTTGCTTGTATGTTGTGATGTGTATTTGTTACGTGTGTTGTTGTATTTGTGTTCAGTTAAATACTTTTCCTTCATTTATTAGGCATTTGTGCTAAGGGTGTCCAGAAGTTTCTAAAGTCCTACAACTTCATGCATATTTCACTAGAAATTTGATTTTTAAACGACTAAATTTCTAACTAAAATCTCTTATAGAACACTTAAAATGTATTTAAATTTATCAATATGAAAGATGCTGATGCCTTTGCAGGATGAAGAGTCGTTGTTTCAAACTATTCAAGTCTCTAGCTAATGCAAAAATCGGGAAAAATTATTACTTCATTAGGGTTGTGGGCACTTGGAACTGCTTACTGGAAGAGGTAGTAATGAGTAAGGGGGTAGATATTTTTAAGAAGGCCATGATCTTCATTGGGGAATAATAAACTGACTAGAACCAGCTGGGCCCACAGCCTGTTGCTGGCCGTCACTTTTGTATTTGTATATGTGTAGGAAACCTTACCCATAACTTTATTGTTGATGTAATTACATACTGTAATACTTTCTTTAGTATAACTGCATACTGTGATAATGTTTGTCTTTGCAATTTTTTTTTTTGATACATATGGATTCGTTCATTCTGATGTAACTAGGTCCTTTTTTTTTTCTGCCAGGAAGTATTGAACATTCCCAAACATTTGTTCAACATGGTGCTGTTGACCATTTGCTGAAGCTCATTGTGAAATGCCAACTTTCCTGGGGTGATGATTTCATATGTTCCTTGTACAGAGTTACAGTAAAAGTTAGTGAAGAAGGTAATTTTGTTTAGATGCTATAACGCCATGAAAACGTATTTATATCTTCAACATTAGGTAGAAATTCTTGATGAATGAACTTATTTAAAATATTACTTCAACTCTTATGTATGGTATTGGTAGTTTGATGTAAAGTCGGTTATATTTCACGGAAAAAAGAATGAGGGGCATGCGCATAATATGCATGCCCCTATGAATTCCATTCATTAAATTATGTATGTATATTTGATGCTATCAATATCAGGGAGTCTCCAACTTGCAATCCACCGACTGCATCCGGCCTGGGAACATTTTGTTCTGGTTACATGGAGAGCTTAGACACTGAAAAATGTTTTATTTGATTACCTTTTAAGCATCTTTTTAGGAAAACTAATCCCAGAAAAGCTCAAAACTGAATTTAAAGAAGAAAAAGGAAAAAAAAAGAAAGAAATTATGGGTGTATGGGGAAGCTAGAGTTGACTAGACCATCTGAACTGATATATTGTTCATTTGTTGGTCTGCCTCATCTCTAAAAATATACAATGGTCCTTGAGTAAAAAAGGTTGGATACCCCTGATCTGTAGAGAAGATATGGATATAAGAGGTTAAAAGGGAACTTTGATTTGAAAAACTTCATCATTTTTGTAACTGACTGATTTAAGAGTACTTAGTATGTTGAATAGGTAATGCTCATTAGTTCATTCTTTGTCAAAATGCAGCACTATATAAAAATGTTGTTCCCATATTAGGCATTTTTTAACCTGTAGTTTCTCGTTGGATATTTGTTTCTAAAACCAGGGGCTAAAATTGAAATTTTTAAGAAGTAAGTTTTTTGTGTGGTTGGGATTTTAATTCTTTGCTTGTAAGAAACTGTCCCTTTATCATTTCACTATTTGTGTACCCATTTTTATGTTATTTAACTCATTTGTGCAATGTGCATTTAACTTTTGTGTAGACATGCATTCTAAACATTTACATTTTGTGCATTCTTTTCCTCCTCACAACTATATTCATATTCTTAACAGTTACTGAACTTTGTGTAAATGCTAAAAGTCATTGTTTTGTACCAAAAATTTGCTGAGAATTGGCATATGTTTTTTCTCCCAAGAAATAATAAAAAAATGCATTTTGAAATTGAAATGCTTGTAAATTTAATAATCTTGTGTATAATAAAATCTTGTAAATCATTTATTCTGAGTGTCTAGCCCGTTTATACATTTCTTCTGCAATGCTAAGCCCATCTGGATGGATGTATGTTGCTGTTTTCTAACTTTTAATCTTCACTATGTATATATTTTTAAATTGTTGCATTGTGATGAAGTGAATTCTTTTGACCATTTAGATAAGAAATTTGCTGTGAAGGCTCGATTCTTAGGAGTACTACCTGTGATAGTTAGCCACATAAAAACTTATGCCAAGCGATACAAAGTTTTGAATGTGATTCTAAAGCTGTTGAAGAAAATAATGGCAAGTTGTATGTATATTTTACTTATTATTATTTAATACTAAGTTAATTATTTAGTACATTTATGTTTACTTAGTTACATAATAATCTTGAAATGGCATGTTAATAACATGAATTGTCACGTGAGGGGAGTCAATTTGCTTTCCTGACCTTGTCTTCGAAAAAAGAATTGTATAAATCAAATTTATTATTCAGTTGTTCCAATTTTTTAGTGCAGCGTAAGAGGAACATATATTTGGCTGTTAGGATTAATTCAACATTATATTTTTCTTAAAAAAATCCATACCATAAATTTTAGAGTAAAAAATTTCTTGACTAACCTCGAACACAATTGCACAGGGGAAAATGTCCAAATTATTGCAGATTTTATTTTGCACTGGCAGATCATATAAAGGAAAATAAACATTATTCAAAATATTTTTCATTCCATTTCCGCTAGTTCAATCACTAAGTTTAAAACAGCAAAAGTAGCAAAAAATTTTTACATATCTATTGCAGTATTATTTGTTGTTATAATGATAGACAGAAAGTTGCTTTGTGTTAAATTCTGTAGTGAATAAATTAATGAGTAGTTGAATGAATGCATATCAATTAATTTATGTTGAGGAGTGTGTGAATGATTCCTTTTTTTTTTTTTGTGCTTTAAATTTTCCGTTTTACCCTAGCATTGTTCTTTTCGGCAAAACACATTAATCTTTCAGTAACCCAAATATTAGGTTCATTTAAAACCTTTTATGCAGCAGCACCTGAATAGTCCAAAGTAACTGGACGAACGATTTTCGGAAAATCAAGACTTCTTATTTAAAACTAATTTATTAAGAGAAACAGGACATATAAGCTGGAATCTATATATATAAAACGCTTATGCGTGGCGCAAAACGAGCCTTTATTTCTTTCTCTCCGTTGGCAACGATCCGCTTTGTTTACGATCGTTGTTTACAAGTGCTGCCGATTCGCTTCTAGCGTTAGATGTCTAGCGTTAGAATTTTGAGTTTTGAATGAGTGTTTTTGATCACTTGAATATAATTTACAAAGAAGAAAGCAGTGTGCTTGGGAGTCTCTAGATGAAAGATTTAAACGCTGAGCGGTAAGAAATGCTGCCGATAGGATTAGACGCGCAAACGCACGCCGTGAACCGGGAATTGCAAATCGAGTGATTTCTGTGTAAGTGTTTTCAAACATATTTCCGGTATAATCATGCACTTTACTGGAGAAAAGAGTTGAAATGACAGTGATAGTAATGAAACTGGAGAAAAATATTATTTTATTTTTAAAAAAATGCTAATAATAACACTGATACTTATATCCTTGAATACCACTTTTTTTATCCGATACTAACGTGCCTTTTAAATTCAAACGTGAACAATTTCCTGTTAGATTAGCCTTCCTAATAACTATAAATAACGCACAGAGTCAAATTTTTGATAAATTTTTTTTAGTTTGACAAAACCACTTTTCAGTTACAGACATGTCATATGTAAGGCATTCAAAAGTCATAGTATCTGAAAACCCAGAAATTTTCTATTGTGTATCCAGAGAAGTATTATGATTTTCTTCTTTTTAAAAAAAAAAATCCTTTGCAAAGTTAATGTTGATGTCAAAAGGTAAATTGCCCTTAACCATAGTGCTTACAAAAAATAAAGTTCCCTACTTACGAGGGCTGCAGAGTCGGAGGAAAATGTCTTACTCCGACTACAGGATTTTTAGAGACTATGACTCCTTTACCCAAAATTAGTCCGACTCCGGCTGTGACTCCTCAAATATTGGGAGAGCTGCGAATTTTGATAGAAAATCCTACTGACTCTGTCTCTTGAAATTTTAAACCTTTGACTCCGACTCCTTTACCATAAAACCAGTCCGACTCCACAGCCCTGCTATAGCTTACCATGAAAAGAAGGTTGATGACCTTAATGCAAAAACATCATTTGTAATAGGTTGTTTGTTATTATTTTGGAATAGATAGGATTAGCGAGACCATGCCTCTTACTCTTTGGTGCTTTCTGGAAGATTCTACCTATTACAAATGATGTTTCCCTTAAAGGTCATCCGCCTTCTTTTCGTGGTCAAGCTTAACTAACTGCAACCTGTAAATACTGAATTTTTTTTTCCAAACAAATTTTTTATATACAGTGAAGCACCGCTTATACGTTTTTGAAGGGACTATGAAAAAAGCGTACAAATGAAAAAATGTATAATTGGTAAAGAAAATATATATTAGACCCTCCAGGGACAATTTAAAAAACGTATAATTGATAAAAACGAATAGAAGAGAAACGTATAAACCGTGCTTCACTGTACTATGTTATTCCACATAGACTAAATGAATTTATTGGACAATTCTCATTGCAAAACATGTCGCTTAGTTTTGCAATGCATTGAAATTAAGAACTGAACAACAATGACAAAGTAAAACAACAAATTGAATCCTGAAGACCGGAAGAGCAAAACATTTCACATACTTTTGCAATGGCATTGATGTTAAGAACTGAGCCACAGTGGCAAAGTAAAGCAACAAATTGAATCGGGAAACCTGATTTTACTGCTAATATGTTTTCACAAAATCATTTTGACCCTCTGTTTTATTTATAGTTATTAGGAAGGCTAATCTAAGAGGAAATTGTTTACGTTTGAATTTAAAAGGCATATTGCTATCGAATGAAATAAATGATATCCGAGGTATGACAAATATTAGTGTTATATAATAATAAAAAAAATTTTTTTTTTTTGGTACAATAATATTTTTCTCCAGTTTTACAATTATCAGTCTTAGGTCAACCCTTTTTTTCCAGTAAAGTGCATGATTAGTCCGTAAATGTATTCGGAAACACTTGCAAAATTCTCTCGATTTGAAGACGGTGTAAATTTGTGCACCTTAGCGTATCGGCAGCATTTCTGACCAATCTGTGTTTAGATCTTTCATTTAAAGACTCCATAGCCCACTGCTCTCTTCTTCGTAAATTATATTCAAGTGTTCTGAAGCTCAGAGGTAGCCCTTCCACACTGCAGGTTCGGGTTCGATCTCCGGGTTGGGCATGATTGATTCAGCTGTTCATTCCTTCAGTGGGTCGATAAAATAAGTACCAAGTATGCTTGGGAACTAAACCCAGGGGGTTCCGCATTAGGCTGACCTCTTAAACGAAAACATCTGCCTAGCACCCCAGAGCCCTTGGTCAGAAGGAGTGAGATGGGTACAGTAGGCCTTGGCCCTCATAAGCTGTCGTGCCACTGGATTTGGTTTCTTGACTCTTAAAACACTCATTCTAACATTTTTTGACTAAATCGCTGCTTTCAGAGAATGTCAAAAGTTGCTTGCTCTTTGAAACTGTTAGACATTTTGAAACATATATATACACATATTTTGACACTGAACATAGTATACTTAATGACCATGAAATGGTTTTAAGTGTGTTAACATTGTAGGGTTTTTTTTCACTGCAATTTCTTTTGCATTCAGAAAATGTAGGAAAGAAAGATTATATTATGTTTGTAAATTTAGTACAAAAATATCCCTTTGCATACTTCTCTCAAAAGATAATGGAATTGCAAACTTTTGCTTTATAATAATCCACTGCATGAGTTGCATGTCAAAGTAATTGTCCCCTTTTAAATGTATGAAAATAATAAGTGTTATGATATTCATATTAAGAAAAGAAAAACTACTTTTTAAGATAAAGATAAAACTAGACCAATATTTGGTGACCGGTGAGCGAGCGTAGCGAGCTCGGATCGCGAAGCGATCCGAAGGAACTGCGTAAGCAGTTCCGGGGGTTGGCGAGCGTTAGCGAGCAGGGGGCGATAGCCCCCTAGTATATATTAATGTTATACTAATATTTAGTTACATATAGTTACCTTAGTTTAAATCTTGAATTGCTTTTTATAAATATTATTTTTTCAGTATTACTTTTATGTTGCTGAAACAAAAAACAAGAGTTGGTCTCAAACTTTTACATGATTCCTAGTTTTGTGTCAATATTTTTTTGCTAAATATTAAAATCCTGTATGTCTTTTTTTATTTCAATACGTTTTACTGAAATTTTTCATACTTTACCTTATGTTACAATTTTATACATCTATATATTAGAAGGTCAGAAATAAATCATTGTTACTTTTTAAGGTTACAGATTGTTGCATTGAATTTTTTTATAGCTGTCAATGCTACAAAATTGAGCAAAGATGGCTTACCGAAAGAGCTTCTGCGAATTTTGGACGATCCCAAGAAGATGACTATCATTCCTGTCTTAGATGCTATATCAGAAGCAACTCGTACAAGTCAGTGTTCTTCTTCTTTTTTGCATAATATGTAACAAAAAAAAAAACTTTTTTTCTTATTGCACAGGAAGCTATAACCAGAAATGTCAAAGAATGATAGTAGTAGGAATGGGGTAGAAGATTTGTAAGGACACAAGACTGATTAAAATTGGTCTCCATCTAGCCTTTTGAAAAAGTTATCTTTAAAAGTTAAAGTCATCAAAAGTCACGGGAAGAGAACAAGTTATAATAGCCTGTCTTTGTATTGGTCATACCAGACTTACCCATAAATATATTTTCCCACAAATCTGCAGGTGAAAGCTTCGAGCATCTCTTATAGCATTATGAACTGTTTACATCTAGTATGTTACTTGTACTTACTATTAGGCACGGACTGGGCCCCTCGAGAAGGGGCCAACTTTGGCCTCCAAAGGGTGCAAAAAAAAAAGGTGCAAATAAATAAATAAATAAAGTGAAAAAAAAAAAAAAAAAAAAAACGATGGTGCTTAGGTTTGCAAGTTTAAAGAAAAGAAGAAAAAAAGCAAAATCCCACAGGTTTGTAAGCGAAAAAAAAAGTTGCCAAAAAAAGAAGTGTTCATGCTTGAGGGCACAATGGCACATAGGCGGAAGGGTGCATCAGCCCCCGGGACAGTCCACCCATATTTATTATGTCCAATGAGTGTTTTCTTTTAGGTCTGTCTGGGTGTTCTCTCAGGTCTTTCACCTCTGCTGCAGTTTTCTTCTGAAATTTCTAATTTTGGGTTCTTGTGCAATTGCCATTCCTTTACATGTAATTTTTTTTAATGAATTGTTTTGTTGATGACATCAAGGTTATGGAGATTGTAGAAAATGAAGAACAAATAAAAAAGCTTCAAGAGGATTTAGATCTAGTATCTATTGTTCATCAGTTAAAAATACAAATATTGAATTAGGGACGAATCTCAAAGGATTCCTTGCAAATTGCCAACCCCTGCTCGTGATTTTTCTGAGTCACTATGCTGTGATTAGGGATAGAAACAGATATTTTGTGTACAATCGCTTATGGTTCAACATGTAAACGAGAATTATTACAAAACATCTCATTAGATAGCCAGTATCATTAACTAAATTTTTTCGATAATGTACTGAAATTGTTTTATAAGTCGCTATTTGCACATGGCTATGAAAATATGAAAGTCATCAACTGCTTTTGTTTTGACATGCACAGTGGAAAACTAAGTGCTTTAAATATTCATGTTTTATAGAATTTTCAATATTTTCCTTTCAAATTGTAGTGTAAATATTTCCCATGGATGCTGTTCAGTTTTTCGAAGATTTGGCAGAAAACATAAGCTTTGTGAGCTAAACTTGCAAAGAATACTGATATTTTTGAAAGATTTGCTTATTTCTTTTTGGTATCAGTGACACTTTAACCAAAATCCATAGAATATTTGTTTATAGCTAGTATACTAACTTGTGAAATTTACAGGTTATTCTCAGCTTTTTATGATGCAGGACAATCAAAATCCTTTTCTGTATTTTAAATTTTTTTGTTGGTCCCCTAAATGCATGCATGATTAAATTTTTGTTTCAAAGTATGAGTTACAAAACAATTCGTCTAGTTTTTCTTGACAAGTTCGAAAAAATGCAAATTTTATGTTAGGAGATATTTTTGGCTGGATATGCTTGCTTATATTTTTGTTGGTTTTTCATCAAATGTTTACTCATTATAATCTTTTTTTTTTTTGCTTAGGACACGCAGCTAGACAATTTGTGAAAGAAGATGTGATACCTAGAATTCTGCAAATTCTATTTAGCACTAATACTACAATCAATAACAAAATTAGTAGCTCAATTTGTAAAACTGGTCTGAGAATTCTTGTACATCTAACCCAAATAAGTAAGTGTATTTCCCTTCCATTTATTTTTTAGCCAAGGAGATCTTTGAAATGAATGCTGCTCAAATCAAATAAAATTATGCTATCTGTCATTGTTTTGCTTCAAGTTTTTACATTTAAAACTTAGATTGATTTTGGAATAATTTGTTTGTCTGCATTTAATAAAAATAAATAAGCTTAAAAAACGTAATTTTAGCTTAAAGGTTAAGTCAAATAAGTACAAAATTGGAAATTTTCCAGTTATTATTATTTTTTCAATGTAAAGAAGGAAAGAAACACACACACACACACACACATACTTTTTTCTTAGTTCTGGAAATAAAAAATGCCTTCAGAAAATATTGATTTGCTTTTTGTACATGACGTTTTTTCATTTATGGTGAAATAACTCTAGAGGTAGTCTGAGGCAATTAGTTGTTCATAATAACTACTTCAGTATACGGAAGAATTTGTTTTCTACAAATTTTGCATTGGGGGGACATTATGACATAAGAATTAGGTGTCATTGCAGCGTTCGAAATTAAAATAGGAAAGTCAGGTGTCATTGGTGCCTTTTTTTCCCTCAGTTGCCCAAATGTTTTGCTCAGTTGTAATTTGAATAATTTAGACAGGCTATTCCTCACTGGGAAAAAGGTTCTAGCTACTATTTTGCTAATGATTTTAATCCTTCATGTTATAACCAAGTGGTGGTCTCTATTAGCAATTTGTAATTGACATACTGTGGGCTATATTATGTATGCTATAATAATTTGTATAACATAAAAAGTTAGTAAAAAATGGGACGGCTAATTGTAAAATAATGAACATCAAATTACTTTTTATACGAAAAGGCAGGCATGAAAGAAATGATTGAATATGAAGTCGTAGTCGACAGAGTAAAATGTTTAGCTGCAAAATATGACTTAACAGCCACTTATTTTGTACCCTGCGTCAATGGCTCCTAGCTTCTTTGGTTTTGTTTTCACTTGCTGAAATGTTCTGCTTGTAATTAAAAAAAAAAAATCAAATTGATTTAGTAAAACTGCAAATTGCTAAATATTTTTAAAAGTTCTCCAAATTTCACAGCCAAATGGGAAAATAACAACAGAAAACAGAAAAATTGAGATATGAATATCAGTTTACTTTTTTAGAATATATACATTAGAATATTATAGTGAAAAAAAAAGAAAAAAACATGCTTTCTTTTTCCTACATAATACCCCCCGAGTATGCTTGTTGGCTTGTTGCACAAAAGACAAGCAAAAGGCAATGCTACAAAAGGCGAATTTACAAATGCGCAGAAAAAAAAATCAAGCAGGAGAACAGAAATTCCTGAACCCTCCAGTGCCATCTAGCAGCAAAAATAAGCATCAAATGTGTTTTTAACTTACACAGAGAAATAGCAGGATCCATATTGAAATAAAAGGAAAAATTCATCGCCCATGATTTTCACGTGATCCGTAGTCAGGGATGAGACTAATTGCCCTCTTGAATCAAGAGAGCTGTACGCAGAAGGTTAACAAGCAATAACATCCTTGTGAAAACGAAATCACTATCAATACTTATTACATAAAAAAACGAAAAGAGAGACATTGAGGTCTGCAAGGGCTCAAAATTGAAAGAGGAAAAACAGAAAATAGATTTAAAAAAGCTGATTGGAGTTTTGGTAACAAAAAACAATGTATACATAAATGTAATAGTCAAGTGCAAAAAATGATGGCTGTGTGTAAAATTATGGGTCTTCGGCTATTATTTTTATGAAATGTAAAGTGTCAAAAAGAATGACTGATTGTAAAATCACATGTATGGAAATAAAATTTTCCTGTATAAAGTGCAATTTATCCCCACTTATTTCAAACTCTGATTGGAGAATGTGTGGTGTTAATTAATTTATTTATTTTTGAATTTATTGGTCTTCCATTTTAATTATTTTAATTCCATTCCATTTTTATTATTTGATTCCGTTTTATTATTGATATTTCATTTTTATTAATATTTTTTGACTGAAATAACTTTATTCTATTTCAGAAATTGGTAGAGAAAAACTGCTTTCGTCTGGAACTATCCAAGCACTGCTAAATTGGTGTCGAACGATACTTGAAATCCCAGGGAACCGTTATACTTGCTTAGTTACTCTAGTCAGTACAGTTATTCAAAGATGCTTGCCTCCTAGACCTCTACCTCTTAGAAAATTGAACAATCCGGTTGTTTTTGCTTTCTCCGAGAGTGCTTGTTTAAATGAATCCGATAGTTCAGGTTTGTTGATGTAACCTTTCCATGCTAAATATGTGTTTTGTTGCAGAGTGACTAAACATCTTTTACTTTTCCTTCACAATTTATATACTGTTTGACTATGGATTGTATGTAATTTGGCAATCAGCCAAGTTTAGGCGATTCCATCTGAATGAATAGCAGGGGAGAAGGAAAAATAGCGATGAGATTTTCATGCACACGTTTCACAATTTCACTAGGGCCTTATTTATTTATTGCCTTTATTGAAGTGAAAATGAGTGGAAACAAAAAGAGTTTCTATGGAAACAATAAGAATAATATAAAATGTTTTCATTTCGTTCGGAAATTTAAAAGTAAAATCGTAAACTCAAAATTGTGTTGCAAACAAAATAAATCAATTAATTTTTGAGTAAGAATATAGATCAAATGAAGTTTTGATTTAAAAATTATTGCAGTGAGGAAATTGTCATTTTCAAAAAGTTGAGTCGAAATAATTAAGAGGCAAACGGGCATATCTGGAAAATTACTCCCTGAAAGGTAATAGACGTGCCCACTTCTGCCTGTAAACCGGATATTAGCCTTTCCATATAATCGATGGTCAGACAGTAGATGCTTTTCTTCTTTCATACTGTATATGTTACTTAGTTGTAGTTTAAACTCTTACATTAAGAAATGAAAATGTCAGTATTATTTCAATGGTGAATTATCCAA
The DNA here is from genome assembly GCF_026930045.1 of Uloborus diversus. Taxonomy (NCBI): domain Eukaryota; kingdom Metazoa; phylum Arthropoda; class Arachnida; order Araneae; family Uloboridae; genus Uloborus; species Uloborus diversus. The sequence goes on from NC_072734.1 coordinate 169,291,805, forward strand.
CCTCCAATATGTTAAGGGGTTGGTCACTCCTGTAAACTTGGACAATGAGTCAAAGTTTACTGGGGAGTACTAAAAATGTATGTTTTCATTTCTAGTTATCAGTGCCATCATACCACAACTCATTATCTATTGAAAGGTTCATATTTATTGGAAGAAATGATATAGAACATTGGAAAACTAATGTACGAGTAATTAACTTCACATTTATCAAAAAGAAAAAAAAAATCACAAAAATTTACACTGGAGGTTGGACAATTTCTCGGTCATTTTATTTAGTCATTTTTGAAGTTCATTTGCTGGTTTAGTTTGATTTTTTTATCGTTTTACCAAGTTAAGGCATCTTATATCTCATTTGCTGTTTACTAAGTTTAAAGTTTGCTGGTTAAATTTAGTTTGTTGTACTTTTATTCACTGCATATTTCACTACTGTTTATGTGTTTACTGTGTTTGTTTAGTGTAAAATTGAATTATTTTTCAAATACATTGTGCTGTATGTCATTCAAATTAAAATGAATGTGTGAAATAGATCTATTGATAAACCCAAGCATTCTGTTGGCTTTGGTTTGAATGGTTGAATTTGCTTCTTTTTAAAGTTTGAATCTGTGTAAAAGAATTTATATAAGGAGAGGGGGGGGGGGAGGCATGTTTCACTTATACTGAAGATTTTCTTATAAAAGTTTACCGAAACTCTATTCTCTGAAAAGAACAACAAATGAGGAATTCCAGACGCACAAGTTGCAGTTGGTTTAGGGATTGAAAATTTGAAGTTAACGTAAAAGCACTGATGTTATAAAAAATCTATTCTACAAGAGAAAAACAACAAGAAAAATTTTAATGTGTTTGCTTCAGAATAGAAGTAATTAAAAGCACAATTCTTTAAAAGATTTGCTGCCCTAAAAATAGACCTTTGAGGAAAACGAAATCATATTAACTCTAAACTATCTTTGAGTTTTTAAGATGTTATATCATCAACAATTTTTTAAAATTAAATAAATAAATGACATGTTCTTCAATTTTATCGAATGAAAAATGAAAACCAAGAAAGTATTCCTGTGCAAAAATACTTTATTTGTGCCTAAATTAATCAAAACAACACACATTGGCATGAATTTTATGCGATGAAAATGCATATCAACATACAAGTCAAGTATATTTTGCTGAATATGTATTGTAGAGGAACAGAAGCTGTGGTACAGGTGTGCCCCCCCCCCCATAAGGGAAAGGGCACACCTTCCTCAATATTGGGGAGACCCCCCCTCCCAAAAAAAAGCAAGAGCCCCCTAAAAAAATGAGAAAAATATCCGTCAAAACAACTCCTCTAAAAATTTCAATTGCACAGTCTGCGCCATGACCCCCCCCCCCCCCTAGGTGAGCACCCCTGTGTACTATCAAAGTTCAACTCTTGGTTTTAATGAATAATTCTTCAAGGCAAGAGCAGTACTTAAATATATTTCAAAAATTATGCTGTGTGATTGATACACAGGTACAGAATTGCAGATTTTGTAGATTTACTGATCTTAAATTTATTCGTCGTACATTTGGTTTGTCGGAATTTTTCCTTGGTTTCCAACTTTTGTGTTTTTACTAAGCAAAGCATTACCTGTGTTTTTTGATGTTGAAGAATCTTTGATTCTTATAAGAAAGTAGCTAAGTGCTAAATAAAATGGCCCGTCTTGAATCATTAAATGGAATAAAATGAGAAATGCGAAATGTTGCTTTACATCATACTAGAAGGGATTCTACTGCATTTATACAGTAATTAGTTATTTAGTAGCTTACCTTTATTACTGTGAAATGATAATTTATTATATTGTCATAAACATTGAATTGTTCGACTAAGTATAATTTTCTTTATAGAAGGAAGAAATGATGATACACTTAGTTTAGCATCATCAACGTTATCTTCAGCTGACAGTGGAACAGATTCCGAAGAAGTAAGTATTATCTTCATCGTCCCCCCCCCCCCCACTTCCTGAGTTGGTGTCAAAAAAGGACAACTTTGATATTGTGCATTTATAATTATTTAATAAATAATTATCTATTTACTTACATTTTTATAGTTTTATCTATTTATATTTCATCCTGCAGCACAATTACTTAACAAATAAAGAATAAAAGTTTTGGATTAAATGGCTACTAATAATTAAAAATTAAATTTAAATAAAAGTGCTCCTAAATTAGCCGACTGACCACGGGCTACTCCCTAACTATTTCTAAATTCAAAATTATAAGAGAAAAATATTGTGGAAAATTGGTTGTAGTAAAAAAATTCTTATGATCATTAATCAGTTGATCATCAACAGCCGATTAATCGGCCAATTTGCTTATTGGGGTATTACAAGTATAGACATATATTTGTATAGATATTTTTCTGCTCTAAATATTATTTATGTAGTACTGTATGAAAATTATGTTTTATAATGTAAATTGTTGCATTTTGCAAGTTGTATACATTAGTCAGTAATTATCTATTTTTTTTTTTTTTTTTTTTTTGAAGGAGATGAGGCCATTTGCAGATAATTTGGAATCTCAATACAATGAATGCCTTGAACAGTTTTCTGCATTTTTTGATGAAATGCTTGAACCATACCAAGTAAAAGTATGCATACTTTTTCTTTTTAAAAATTTAATGGTAACTGCAATTTTAAATTATTTTGCGCTTTTTTTGTACAGGTAATATGCATAAAGCTTTACCACAGTAATTTCATCAATTAAGTTCAACTAATAACAATTTTTGTAGGAATTACTGATTACAAAAAATCAAATATCATTTATGTATTTCACTAAAGAAAATTAACAACTATTTTTTCTCTCTTTATTACCCTTTGACTTACCAAGTTTTAAAATATTGATTCTTTGGAAAATTCTTGTACGCGATGTACTAAGGAAGCTTTTTTTTTTTTTTTAACCTTCATTTTGAAGTTTGGTCAGACCTCATTTAGAGAATGCTGTGCAGTTTTGCTCTTCTTCTCTTAAATATATCAACTTATTGGAACGTAATACAACTTAATCAACCTAAAAAAAAAGTTACACAATATGTGATGTTGTCTATTTTAGTATTGTGCTGTTATCTTTTCTTTACTAATAATAAAGCTGAAAGTCTCTCTCTGTCAGGATCTCTGTGACGCGCATAGCGCCTAGACCGTTCGGCCAATTTTCATGAAACTTGGCACAGAATTAGTTTGTAGCATGGGGGTGTGCACCTCGAAGCCATTTTTCGAAAATTCGATTTTGTTCTTCTTCTACTCCAATTTTAAGAACATTTTACCGACCAAATTATCACAATGTGGAATAGTAAATTACCAAGTTATCATAATGTTGAACCGTAGCATGGGCAAGCCAATTGGCGAGAAATTCACCATACATTATTTGTAAATATACAGGCGAACCAAAATACTTTTAATTTTCTACTACAAGCAAAGCCGTGTGGGTGCCACTAGTTCTGATATGATTTTACTCAATGTAAATTACAATATGTACTCTTTAATTTTTTTTTCCTCCAAAAGTATTTACCTTAAAAAATGCGTCAAAAACATGTAGTAACTTCCTACGGATCCTATGAATCAGAAAAAATTTACTATGCTCAAGTAAGTTCAAATCCATCTCAGATAACAAGGAAAACACTTTGTATTTTAAACTAAGTAAAAATAGCTAGCTTTATTAGATCTCCTGTAAACTTGTGTTTGAAATATGTATATTGGAAATTTCAAACTTTTTACAGAAGTCAAAGTGAGAGATTGAAAGTTATTTGCTATAAAGTCCTAAAACACAAAGAGGGATTTCAAATTCAGCAGTTCTTTCAGAAATTTCTCCAATTTTTTGACTATGGTTTGTGGCACTGAAATCGTCTTGCTTGTTCTTTTGGCTGTGATTCATCAAACTATTTATGTAATTGATTTTTCAGAACTTTCATAAGAGTTGTGTGTATGTATCGAGAGTTATTCATGATTACCTCCTGAGTTTCAAATTTCTATAGTAAAAAGCTAAGAAAAAACAGCAAAAAAGAACATTTGAGGCAGTGAGAAACAAAGGGATGTAAGTGGACATTTTCAAGTTTTGAGCAAAACACGTTTAAAGATAACATCCTAGGTAGGCTTACATTGAATTTTTTTTTTCTAAATCATGCTGTATAGCAGCAACTTCCAGGGCTACTAGTACCATCTCTTGCCCCAAGACAGAGGAGGGGTTCCCCTACCATGTGTACTGGTTATCTCCAAATCTTTAATTTTGCCACCTACATCCCTTTGCTTGTCACTGCCTCATTTGAAATATACAGAAAGCAGTTAAGTTTTATTTACTTGTCTTCATTTGTTGTATGTAGGAATTCTTGTTTACATGGCATACATCAATGCAATTGGCTAGTTCCTGCCACTCTCTGCACAACATGGTACTATTATCATTGTTATTGACACTTTGACAGCATCAATGTGCACTTTTTTTTTGTAGTATAAAAAATCGAACTTTTGCCCCTTTGCCATGTGATTTAATAGACTTGCATGAAATAACACATGCTGCCAACACCAGTGATGTAAATATAACTTGAATGGACCCTATCCACAAGGATTACTAGACTTTATACACATCATGAACATGATTAAGTCTATTACAGATTTGTGATTGCATAAAAAGTGCTGAGAAAAAGGAAAAGTAAAAAGAGAATTTGAGTTTTCGCCATGTTTTTGATGAGGAACCAAAGAGGCTTAAAACCATGAAAGTACAATTATAAAGAGAGTATTTCGTATATTAAATGAATTGTTAATCATTCTTTTACAATGTTTCTTAGTTAAAAACTTCCAAAAGCTCTCTTTTTTAAATAGAAAGAAGAGTCTATAAGCCACATAAGTGTTAATATATGCCGTAGTATCGGATTTTTGTTTGCTACAATTCCCAGAATGCACTGCAGTGAGGTTTTATACCTGCGATGACGTCATGTGAATAGAGTCCATTGCTTCTGTACTTTTTCAAATGTTCCATTTTGCTGTATTTGTTTTAAATTTTTCCTATAGCACTTTGAAACCCCCAGTAGGAATTATGAATAACCCAATATGATTATTAATCAGGTGTGAAAATGCCAGTTTTGAAAGAAAAAAAAAAGCTGATAAAAAATTACAACAAAAGGAACAAGCTTTTGTAGAGTTAGATACAATAAATCAAGATATCTTTAAAACACTTTAAAATGCCCAATAATTTCAATTAATGAGACAAATTTAAAACTATAAATGATTTAATATCCACCAAAAATGAAAGGCAAAAAATTATTAGTATAAATATTAAAATGAGAAGATTAAAAGTAGCATATGTTAAACTAGTTTTCAACCTTCAGAAGAAATAAAATCTTTGTAGGATCCATAAAAAATTTAATTCTGGAAACAGGATTGAGAATTGAATTCTCAAACACGTTTGATGTTGGCGTGTTTCTAGAACATTTATTTTTTACTTTATTTGTTTTTACAATAATGAAAATTCATATAATAAAGTATTGCAACTGATTTCCAAAAATTATCTCAATCCACATCTTCAACCGATTTTGATTGATCTCGAAAGAGACTAGAATTTTTTTTTTTTAAATCCTATATCTGCTAAAATGCGGAAAACTTTCATGCCTGATTATTTTTTCTTTTCTATTTTCTTCAAAGCATGAAATATTAAAATAGTCTCAAATACTGTGTTTTTAAAAAGTAACTTTTTGATTACATTTTAAAAAAAAGTTTAGTATTCTATCGTGTGCTGGCAGCATCTGCAGAAATGAGTTTTGGAGATATTTAAAGAAATGTGTGGTGGATGCAATACTAACAATAGGAAAATGTTGGAAGTATATGTTTTTTTTGCGCCTTTTTTTCAGTGGAAACCAAATAAGCGAGTTTGTACAATAAAGATACCGTACAATTGATGACTAAATTGCAACAAAAAAATGAAATAAACATTTCCAGTTACACTGCCCTTTACCTGCCCACGGCATTAAAAGGGGTAAAATAAAACAACTTATAATAAAGACTTATCATTTAAATCTTTATAGAAATATAATTATAAAGAGTTAAACATTATAATTATTTAACTCTTTATAATTAAAAGAGTTAAATAATAAATCATTTTTAATTTTATTCTTCTTTCTAAATTAAAAAGTTAAGTTTTACTTTTTTCTTTCCATGTAGGCATGTTTTGCTTCTGGAGATGAAATTCACTCCGAGAATTTCAAAAGTTTTTTTAGTGACAAAATCATAGCCTCCCCTGTAGTAGAGCTTAAGGACTTAAAGATTAACTCACAAATTCCTAGGATGATTACGAGAAACTCATCAACATCTTCCACAAGGAAGGACATTCAGCGCAAAATGCGAAAGCCGCTCAGTGAAGCGTCAGTTCTTGTGAAAGAAAAGATTCCTAGATCAACCTTATTAGCCAGTAGCCTGCCATCAAATGCATTAAGTACTAATGCCAAAGTTTCTAAGAAAAACAATATATGTGACTCAGTATGTGATTCTAGTGATATTCCGTCCTCAAAATTATCACCTTGTGATCCAAATTTTCATTTGACGCCGTGCGAAAGGCATCATCTTTTGGAAAGTGCAAAAGAAGAATTTAGAAACCAGAAATTTTTGGATACTGTTTGTTTTTCTGAAGTGTACCACCGACAAGCTGCGCAAACGATTTCTGTTTCCCCGTTTGTGAAGCTGGCTTACCCTGACGTGCATTCTTGTACATCTCTTCCTGAACAGGAAGTGAAATTGTTACAGTGTGATGAATTTCTAATCAGGTATGTACAGATTTTTTAAAAAAAAAGTTTAACTAGTTTAAATCTCAAAAACAGTTACAGGTTAAAAATATTTGGAAAATAATATTTAAATTGGTCAAAGAAAGATACATGCAAAATTAAAAAAATAAAATCTTAAAAATTGACTTCTCGTTTGGAAAAAGAATGCCACAATACGAAATTTTTAATTTTCTTTTTTCTTAAAGAACTTCAAATGATGTTATGTATCTTTTATTATGTATCTTTCTTGGAAAATACTGATTGACAGATTTTTTGTTCTAATATTAACCACTGGAGAGCACAGCAAGCTTACTTTTCTTACAGCAAATTGCGTGAAGAGTTAAACTTTAAACGCTTCTCCTGTAAAATTTCATTTCTTCGTATTGTGGCACTCTTCTTCCAAATGAGTGATATATTAAAAAAAAAAAACATTTTAAATACATTTAAAGAAGGACTTCTCACTATTAAATGCCCAGAAACAAGGGCTGGAAGTGTTGAATTTTTTTTTTTTTTTTGAGATTATTAAAAAAAACTGGTAGGAGAAACTCTCATCTGTTTTGTGGCAAATGCTGGTAATAATATTCCTGGCATGCGCTGTTATACAGCATGATTAGACTGGGGTGGCCTGATCGGTAAGGCATCGAACTCGTAAATGGAGGGTCCTTGGTTCAATGCTGGAGATCAAATATCCTCTGTGTTCACTGATGGTGACTGGAGCAAGTTAAATATGTTTATGGTCACAAGGTCCTCCAAGTTCCTATTCCAAATAAATACCTTTGGGGATGCTGGATCAGGTATTGCTCTGCTCCTGGTCTGGAAAAAAAAAACAGAGCTCTCTTCAGGGCTCCATCCAACCGGTTAAACCACTTGTAGTGAAAGTTGAGGGGGGACTCTGGAGTGTAATGAACTTTCCACTTATTTTAGTCAGACCTTTTATTTCATTACTTTTTCTCTTTGCTACCTAATGCCTTAAATAATGCTCATTTAAACTCTTGTACCCCAAAGCAGAATACTTGACGATGTCCTGCAACGTAAAATCATTTGACCAAAATTGTTCTGCAACTACTTCAAGCGTTTTATACACAAGGAGCCAAGGTCACCTTTTACACAAATCAGGATCTCTAAAAATTAAAATTGTTTCATACGGCAGTTTTTTTTTCTTAGTGTTTAAAACTTTACTGTTGCTATGCATTTCTGTGGAACCTAAACCGACCGAGACTCTCAAAAAATATTTTATATGCTTTCTAAAATGCATAGAAAGAGCAAAGATACAAATTTTTTTTAAAATCCGAACCAAGGTGTCAAACTACGTTTTTTTTTTCGGGTTAAATTTACATGGCATGAAGGAGCAATTAAGATAATGTTAATAAAAAAATAAATTACTGAAGTAATAAATTAGTCGAGGTAGGGTAGCATATAATAAAACCACTTCGAAACTTTCTAGGTAATTGAAATATTTTCAGGATGCAAAAGGATTGAAATCTCAAACAAGACACGCCATTTTCGGCGATGGACACGCTTCAATGTCGACATGTTTACAAAAAAAAAAAAAAACGTTTATGAAAGAAATTGCAGTGGATGAAGATAGCTTGGGAAAAATAGGGAAAAGGCGAACCAAAAATGCTAGAAAAATTCGAATCTTTTCAGATTTAGAATGTGCAATTTCTGCAGAAACTGCAGATTTTCTACAAACATCTTCCAACTCAAGAGTGAATTTTGCACAAATTCCGCAGATTTCTTATAAATCAAAGTAAATCTAAAGTTCCTGCAAATGACTTATCGAATTCAGTATTTTTCGCGAGCTTTCCGCCAAGTTATCGTAATTTGCAAGAATTTCTTCTATTTAAAAAAAAATCTGTAGCACTTTTGCAAAAATTCTACCTTGAGTACAAAGATATTTGTTGAAAGTCTGCCGTTTCTGCAGAACTTTCACAAAAATCTGTAGAATTTCTGCAGAAAATTTGTCTGAGTTTTCCTCTCACATTTGAACAGAATTTTTCTGCAGCTCAGGCATCTGTTCTGCGACATACGTCGCAAATTTTGTAGTATTCTGCTTTGGGGGGTTGTTAGTTTGACTTTTCTAACATGCAAAACTTTCAAATGACATGTTAAATTTTCTTTAATTTGGCCTTTGTCCGAAATTTTGTTGTTGGATGTTTCCAGAAGAGGGGGTGTCAACATCATATGAGGTTCCTAGTATTAACAAGAAGTTCCGTCTAGAACTAGACGAGCCTACTTTCCCGTATACCCATACTACTTTCTAGTACCTGATCAATATTCTCAAAAATAGCTAAAATCGCAAATATTTGCAAACATATTTTTTTTAATATTTTAAGCTGATTTCTAGGAATAAAATATTCCTTACTTTTCTTCAAAAAAACGAACAAATAAAATAGCAGCACATTTTAAACAAAGCAGCTAATACACTTCTTTCCATTAAAAATTTTTTTTAACAGTTTCAAAACAAAAAAATAATAATAATAAGTTCATTAAAATAAATACATCATATAAAAAAAATCGTTTCTTTTTCACCTGTTGCCAAAAATAATTTTTTAAACGAATTAATGCACTTACCAAAATAAAAAAAAAACAATAAAATGTCAACTTAAAGAAATAATTTTCATTGTCAAAAGAAAAAAAAATCGTCTGCGCATATTTTTCGAGTTTATTCACCAAAAACTAAATACCTAAATTAAAACTTTAGCGTGAAAATAAAAACAAATCATATTAACAATAATTATTTCACAGTTAAAACCACAGCAGCGGAGTCGGAGTCAATCTCATTTTGGGATAAAAGAGTCGGAGTCGAATATCCAAGAATCGGAGTCAGTCATTTGTCCTGCGTGTATAAATGTTTGCCAAAGCTACGAAGTCAGAGTCGAAGTCGGGGAGTCGGAGTCCGATTAATTGTCGGGAACAGGAGTCAGAGTCGGTGTCAGGTGCCCCTAAATTCTCGGAGTCGGACTCGGGAGTAGGTCGTCAAGAGCTATTTCCAACAAAGTTTGTTTGAAGTAAATCCGCCTTTAAGTTCGGAATCTAAATTGACTTTCAGTTTCCCCTTTGGCGCTAATGTTAAGAGATTTGAACTGTTCAAAATTGAACGAAAAGTTGTTCAAATCAAAAAGATATTTTCGATACATGTTTTTTATCAAAAGTTTTTCCCTACAAAGTTTGTTTGAAGCCACTTCGCTTCTAAGTTCAAGATTTATTTTTGATTTGAATTTCCCCGTAGGCGCTAATGTTAAGTTTTTTGAACTGTTCAAAATTGAACGAGAAATTGTTCAAATCAAAAAATAAATTATGGGAATGAGATGTCCTCGCCGAGATCTTTCTAACAAAAAAAAATTTGTTCGAATCGGACTATTCATTCAAAAGTTATTAGGGGGGGACAGACAGACAGACCGACAGACATTTTTTCCCATCTCAATACCCTACTTTCTAATTTTTAATTTTTCAATATTTATCTAACTATTTTATTTATTTTTGACTTTTTTTTGTTTTTCGGGATATTTTTAAGATGTATTAAGCATTCTTTCATGCTTTTTTCTTCTTTCTCTGATTTTTACTGGGAAAGTAGGCTAAAAACAGCCCTATCTCTGAATTTAAAAAAAAAATTTTTTTTCATAATTATATATTTTTTGGTGAATGCTATCATGGCACAAATCGCTTTGTAATGATTCCCTCTTAATCTGGGCAAAAACCCATTTTACTTCAAAACTAACTCAATCGAAATTATTTTTATCTGTAAATAATTCAACAAAACTGTTAATTTAAAAAAGAAAACAAAAATAAAATCTTAAACCGAATGTTTTTCAATAGGGAGAAAAAATGTATGGGAAAAATTAAGTGGGCTGGGTGTGAAATGATTTTTGCAGATTGAGCTAGTTTTGATGCTAAACACATCATAACACATTTAACATTTAATGTTAAATGCTTGAATTTTAAAATTTTTGGAACAAGTGCAATAAAATATAACAGTTATTGTTTTATATTCTATGTTCTCCCTTATCTGCATAAATATGTTTGTGATCTCATTTTGTTCTCTCAAAACAAATTCACATAACATTTGTTTTGGGAACAATTAATTTTTGTCGAAAAAGTAATCATGAATTAATAAATGTTTTCCCTAAGTTGTGCCAAAAATTGATTGCAGCTCTAAATTAAAAATATGTGATTAAGAGAATGAAAATGCAGATAACTTCTCATCAAACACTTTTCTTTCTAAATTGTTCATAGTTTGATTCTTTTTTTTTTCTTCCCCGGAAATTTTTTGGTGCATACTTTCTTACAACTTACTGTGACTCTCTCATTCAAGAAATGCGTTGTAACTACATGAAAAACTATCCATTGATCATTCTTACACTTTTTAATAATAAGTTTGTATCTTATGGTTTAATCACAAATTATATTTATTGCTTTTATTGTTTTTTGGCAGGAAAGAAATATTTAAACATACAGAACAAATGGCTCAAGGAGATTTTTTATACACTGAGATCTACAGCTTTGACAGTCTTTTGAATGAAAGTGTACACACTTCCTCTTCTTTGTCTAACAAAGATGCGGAACAGTAAGTCATTTTGACTGAATTTCTTTTAATATTCAGGATCAGAATATGATTTATCTGTTGCAACAAAAATCTGTTGCAATATACGTATAAGTAGTCTTTCTGGAACATTTTACTTATATTATTTTGTGAAAACCCCTGTTTTTTTCATTTTCATATGGGTTCATGCAAACTAATCTTTTGGCATAAGATTTATGATCTGTCAGATCAAACAGAAGAAAATTGATAAAAAGATTAAAAAGATAAAATGAAAAAAAGTTATATACTTGTATGATTCTGAAGTTTATTTCTTGTAATGCTTTAAAAAAAATAATAATAAAATTAAAAAAAAAAAAATTAATTAATTTGAATTTTGACATTTTGAATTCAAATTATGTTTTTCGCAATCACTAGTGTGTGTATGTAGGCGTGTGTGTTTGTGTTGGGGGGGTGTGTGTTTGTGTGTAGGGGTATGTGTGTTTATGTCTGTGTGCTGCCATAAGTGTGTGGGTAGTTGTGTGTATGAATGTGGGTGTGGGGGGGTATGTGTATTTGTGTGTAGGCATATGTGTTTGAGTCTGTGTGCAGGCATGAATGTGTGGGTAGTTGTGTGTATGTGTTTGTGTATGTGTGTTTGTGTGTGTATGTGTGCGCGCGTGTGTGTAGTTGTGTATGTATGCGCGTGTGTGTAGGACATGGATGCAACCCAGAGACGGCTTTCGCTGTAGGAGCAACATCGTGAGGACCCAGTTGACGGTGATGGTGCAGAGGGTGGTAGTGGGAAAATAAAATGATAGGACATCAAAACAGTCAAGTGAGAACAATAAGCAATCGTGATTGCTCGAAAAAAAAAAAAAAAACCTGGGAAAACGGTTTTAAAATGTCAGGGGAAGCTTGGTTCTCAATTCACTGAGCTATTATCATTCTCATACCAGAGAGAAGTAGTGATTGTCCTCATTTTCTAGGGTTTGATTTGCTTATCAGTTCAGTTTGATATGCTGTTTACCATGCTTGTTGTATTTGAATGTAATTTACATACTTTGATTAAATTAATCAACAAAGCTTAATCTGCTTGGGTGTTCACCTTGTATACTTTTTATTTTTAATTAACAGTCATTAATTTCATATTGAACCAAGGTTGGCTTTCTGCCGGCAGAAACTAGTTTTTGCTGTACCAGTGGCAGAAACTGGTTATAACCGGTAAAAACCGGCAGAAACTGGCAAAAACTTAAAAGTGTCTTTAATAACTGAAGTAATTTGTAAATGATATTTGTTTTAAGTACACTAAAAAATTAAACATCATTTCATCATTTAAAAAAATAACATCCAGTGTTAGTGCCTTGATTTAGTTCAGAAAGGGAACTTTTCAATTGCAGAGGCTCATAGTATTTGGATTAATTTAACAAAGGATAAAAAATCATACGGAGGTGCTTAGAAAAGAGGAGTGACATATAGAATTAAACAGGCATTACTGATTGTAATTTTCTCACTTATCTCCTTCCTCTAAATTGTTTGCGATTGAAATTATCATGTCCTGTGCTTCAAGAAGAAAGTGCCTGAATTTTACTTGCCTAGATTTTGTACCTGATGTCACAGCTTTGCAAAACAAATTGGTCCCATTTCTCAAAACTTATTTTTCCAGTCAAATTTTTACCACAACCGCAGTTACTACATGGTGAACCAGTTATACAATAGATGAAAGTTTCACGAACATTGCTTGCTCCTTGATGCATTGTCTGCTAGCTCTTCTATTTAAAGAACATTCTAAAGTTTCTCATTTGTGCATATTCAATTGAGAATCTGTTTAGATTTTTGAAACCACCTTTTCTAAGAGGCAATTGCAGAGTCCAAGATGTAACATTTGATTTTGAATTGTGATAATTTTGTAATAAAATTACAGTGCTTTGGTCAACGATTAATTATTTTTTCCATGCATGTTCTGTTGTATATCAAGAATTAATTTTTCATTTTGTGAGTTTTTGCCAGTTTCTGCCACAAATGTGGCAGAAACTGGCACAAATGTGGCAGAAAGTGGTTTTTGCCATTCCGGTTTTAACCGGTTTCTACCAATGGTTTTAACCACCTCGGCAGAAACTTGCCAACCCTGTATTGGACAGAATTCAGTATATTTGTAGGTGCTATGTCTTCTGAAGAATATGGGGCTCTTGCCCTTTGTTTGAAATTTAGCTCAGAAATTGTCTTATATTTTAGTTAGGTATTTTCAAAGTCAATGACTTTACTTACATAGACACAGGGAGCAAAAACATGTGTAGAAAGGGTTTCTTTACAACACATAAGTGACTCCTTTCATCAGAAAACTTGCTTTAATTTCATAAGTATAGTTTTGACTCAATTGAAAATTTCTATTCTTATCTCATTGACAAGAAAAGCAGTATTTTAGGTGCACAGTCCTTTCTCTGCTCCACACCAACCTTTAAAAGGAAAAAAATCATCCCTAATACCCCTATGACTTCAGGATGTTTTTTTAAAACTCAACATGTGCTCTGCTGTGTTCAGATAAAGGGCAGTAACTGCAAATTTTTCATTTTCGCATTTTTATCATCTTTTGTACAATAACTTTACTATACAAGCTTGCTTATTTGGTTTCCTCTGAAAAAAACGTCTAATTCCTGTATTTCCCTATTGTTACTATAAATCCAACACACAATTCTTCAAATATCTTGAAAACTCATTTCTGCAGATACTGCCGTTTACCTGCACACATCAGTGCTGTGATCAATAAAGATCCGGCAATAACAATATAAATGTATATATATAGGGACAGACAAAAATTGTAAAATATTTATGATCTAGGAAATTTTTTAAGCACCAGACAAATTATTTCTCAGGTGGAAATTCTTTGCAGGAAAATTTAGTGTTAACATTGCTTCTAAAAAATTCTTGTTCTCATGGAACTAATCCAAGGTATTTTTTTAATCATGCAGGCAACCTGGCACACATGATTTGTTGAGTCCTGTGTACATTTGCATATAAAAACATTACTATCAAAATTTACTAATTGCAGATGCTTAAAAGTGATTGTATAAGTTTAATGTTTTTTCAACTTAACATTCCCTAATAGTAAATTACTTTAGAATTTGTTTATTTATTTAGTTATTGTTGTTTTGTAATTGTGTGTCAATATTTTACTGAATTTTGAGAGATTTTTTTTTTTTTTTATCAGTATTTATTCTGAACAATCATTTGATCATCTGCGATTCGAAGCAAGGTTCGAAAGTGGAAATTTAAGAAAAGTATTTTGGGTAAATCCAATTTATGTATCTGGTAGTGATGTAGTTCTAGTTCTATTTTCTCCATATTTCTAATTCACATCAAATAAAAACATGCTTATATTTTTCATAGAAAGGAAATGAAGAATACGACCTCATTCTGAATGCGGATATAAATTCTAAGTGCCATTTGCAATGGTTTTATTTTGAAGTCTCAGGAATGAAAGCTAATTGTCCATATACCTTCAACATTATCAATCTAGAGAAATCTACTAGTCAGTTTAATGAAGGTAACTATTTTAAATTTATGTAGGCATGTTTTATAAAAACTGAGAAGAACAAACTTTTTGTTTTGTAATTGTGGCAGCTTTTAGTGATGTGACTTAAATGAAGTTAAAGCTATTTTTCATCTAAGAGTTTTTAATGCCATAAAATCATTAATTTTTTTTTTATTGAGAAACTGAATTTTTTTTTTTGGTGGCTTTTTTTTTTTTTTTTGATTCTGTTTAGATATGTTAGAATTTCATCTGAAAGCAACTATATGAAGAGGCGGATACAGACTAACATTTTTGGGGAGAAGAGGGGTGGGGGTCAAGCTGAAAAATATAAAGTTTTGGGTATGAAAAATTTCTTGAACTATTTGGATCTCAATCAAAAACACCTAATATGCACCTAAGGTGCTGAATAGGGTATAAACTTCATTAATTAACTTTTGAGCTGATGAAAGAAAGTATTATTTCAAATATTTACTAAATCAAACAAGTAAAAAATTAAAAATATTATAGAAAACACTGACATTTTATTCATTAAGTATACACAACATGTATTTGCATGATATTCCTTCAATTTTGTATGCAATTATTAAATTATGGTCATATACAATAATGATGCATGCATAAAATTGTCGACAGTTTGGGGGGGGGGTCATGACACCCATGTTTTTCCCTTTTTATCCGCCCCTGACTACATGCTTATGAGATTCAATCTGCAGCTTGATTGTTTTCAAAAAATTGTTATCTTGATATGTCTAGTTGTTCATAAAGTAACTGTATGTAGAACAAACTGCCGCTGATAACAGAAAGTTGCTTGGGGAAAACGTTATCGTTTACCATATATTGGATCCTTATTTTAACTTTTGATAGCTTTCTAACATGAATTTCAAGTACAGGCATCCCTCGTATAACACAGTACTTGTACAATACGGTTTCAATATTACACGTATCAAATTTGCGATCATTATAATATGGTTTTGATACTACACGGTATGAAACTTGTATTTAATACATCATATTTTTGATATAGCACGAATGATATCTGTAAAAAAGATAGAATTTCATTTTTGTTTAATACATTCTGTTGATGTTTGATAACTCTAATAAGTTTTTACTTTGTTTTTTCTAAATTTGGTTTCGATATAACACAGTACACATCCCTTGATTTACATTATTCCTAAGTCTCGTATAACACGGTTTTGATATAGCACAATACATATTGACATGATTTTTACTATGTACATAATTAACTAGTGTAAAAAATAAGTTTAAAAGTTAGTTTTAAAAAGTCTCATATAACACGGTTTCAGTACTACATGAACGAATAAACCGTGTTATACAAGAACCCCCTGTACATCAATTTCAGTGACTATCTTGAGAATGTTATTGTAACGAAATTTTTTTGCTTGATTTCTTGTTTGAAGTGTTACATTTGAATAGATGTGTTGTAAAAAAAACACATTTTTAGCGATAATAAAATGTTGTCTTTTTGTAAATGTATGTTTCCTTCACAGGGATGTGTCCAGTTATGTTTTCTGTCAGGAATCATGTTGAAAAGAAACAAGGTTGGATGAGAGTGGGTTCCAATATTTGTTATTTTCGCAATCATTACACTCAAGGGCCTTCTACTAACTCAGTCTTACGAAATAAGCCTTATTACACTCTAACATTTAATGTGACTTTCCAGCATTCAAACGATGTCTGTTACTTCGCCTACCATTACTCATATACATTTTCTACATTACAGGTATGTCTGGTTAGTGTTTTAACCTTAAAATGATATTAGTTTAAAACCAGTATTAGAATTTCGAAACGAAATTACTGGTCTAGAGGACCAATACTCTAACCCAGGCAGGTAAACAGGAGTGTCTACAAATTTTTCTTCTCTTTGAAAAATATTTGTATTTTTGTCATTTATCTATTAGGATTGCCCAAATGAAAAGTGGGCAGGTTAAATAAAAATAATACTTTTAATGTAAATCAAATGTTTTTGCCATGAACATTGAAACACAGGTCCCAGCGTAACAGGTCGATTCCTTTGCTGTAGAAAGATCGGGGCTGATTCCTGAGGAAGTCCTGCACGGCTTCCTTCACTTCATCGTCAGAATGAAATTGTTTTCCCTGAAATTCTCTCTTAAGTGGTCCAAAGATGTGGAAGTCACAGGGTGACAAGTCCGGACTATACGGGGGTGCGCCGAAACTTCCCAATGAAATTTTTTAGGGTTGTCTGGGTTTCCTGGTAGACGTGTGGGCGAGTTTGTGGATGATAGTGTGAACCGTTCCTTTACTCAGGTTGAGTTTGTCACTGATTTCATGAATCTTAATCCTTTGATTAGCTTGGATCATTTCATTAATGAAGCCAATGGAATCATTGGTGATTTTGATGTTTGCTTCGCCCAGTCTCGGCAGATCCGATGTCGTTTGCAGCCCTTCTGAGAAACTTTTACACCACTTGTTTACAGTCATACAACCTAAACATTGGTCGCCACACACTGCTATCATTCGGTGATAGATGTCCGCATTGCGATCACCTTCCACAATCAGAAGCCGTACTACCGTGTGTTGTTCCAATCTGGACGCATTCATGGATAGCACAACTTTCCTTTCGTACAACTTCCTCAAATCATCATTCATTCTGAGGTTATCACACATGTTCACTTTTCATTTGGGCAAACCTTATAGTTTAGTTTTTGTTGCACAACCATACTCATTTGGTTTCTGCTGAAAATAAGGTATTTTGAACCATCAAATTCCAGTATTTTACAATATCTGCATGAAATGAAAAATGCATTTAAAAAAAACTTTGAAACTCATATTTGTAGATACTGCTATTTTCCTGTCCACGGCAGTAACTGGTTCTCAAATGTAGCTTACCCACTATAATATTAATGTAGAATATGTTTCAACATAAACTTGAAAGAATTTTTGCTCTCATGTGTTTCATTTTATATGAAATTTATATAAGCGGAATAATTGACTTCGATTTTATATTCAAACAATAAACTGATTTTACATCCAAGTTAATTCTATCTTAATGTAATTACGCAAAACAACTCTAAATATACTAATAAAATGGAAAGGATATATTGGCTACCAATAGTCACTGGCCTTGACAACGCCTCACTTTTATTTTGTAGTGGCTGGATTTGGTTTTTAGTACGCTTGAATGAGCGTACTATGATTTTCAACGTTATTTAAAACTATGTATGATGCAATCTCCTAAAGCAAACACATCTTATTTGTCAAAAGTTAAGTTGTTATCTCATATATATATATATATACATATTCTATTCAAAGCATCAAATAGTATCAATAAAGTATTAAAAAATATAAAGAATATTCTGTCTTTAAATATATTGCAATTTTAGCAGCATTTATTTTGAAATATACAATTAGATAATTAGATCACTACCTTCAAAAAGTGGCTACTAATTAAATTGTTACTACCACTCCTTGAAGACTGAGTAATTTCTCCAGTTTTGTCCTTTGTTAAACCCTAATAGGACTGTACAAATTGCTAATCCATCAGTTTGGGGAAAAGTAGAAACTGTATGCATTTTTCCATATAAAATGTAATTAAAACTAATTTATATACCTTTGTTTTCAGTTATCTTACAATATTTCAGTTCAAAACATAAATAACTGAATATTTATTGAATTTTTAAATATTTTTCTTTATTTCTTAATTTTGTGTAATTGCAGACTCACATACATTGCTGGCAAAACAGTTATGATTCAACGTGTATTTATTTCAAGAAAGATGAGCTGTGTAAAACATTGTCCGGAAACAATGTCCCGCTGCTAACCATAACCGCCAAACCTGTTGATTGTAAGATTTAGTTCTCAATTTTAATGATCATTTAGTTGAGTAATTACGTTTCTTGAGAGCCAAAGAAAATATGTTTTTCTTCTCCTTTCAGATCAACGTCCGTACATATTTCTTACTGCCCGAGTTCATCCTGGAGAAAGCAACTCATCATGGGTTATGAAAGGTATTTTTAGTTTGCATACTTTCAATTTGTTCTGTTATTTTATGCAGTTACTAGTAGTACCCGCACGGCTTTGCCCGTAGTAGAAAATTAGAAGGTCTTTTGGTTCGCCTGTATATTCTTTACTAATAATAAAGCTGAAAGTCTCTCTTTCTGGAGGATGTCTGGATCTCTGTGACGGGCATAGCGCCTAGACCGTTCGGCCGATATTCATGAAATTTGGCACAGAATTAGTTTGTAGTATGGGGGTGTGCACCTCAAAGCGATGTTTCGAAAATTCGATTTTGTTCTTTCTGTATTCCAATTTTAAGAACAGTTTACCGAGCAAGATTATCATAAGATGGATGAGTAAATTACCAAGTTATCATAACATGGAACCGTAACATGGGCAAGTCAATTGGCGAGAAATGCACCATACATTATTTGTTAATATACAGGCGAACCAAAAGATTTTTTAATTTTTCTACTACAGGCAAAGCCGTGCAGGTACCACTAGTTACATTAAGAGGAGCAAAATTAATTAAAGAGGAGCAAATTAATCCTTTTCAAATTTTTTAAAAAATGGGAGTTTTAAGAAATCTTACCTTTAAAGTCGTAACTTGGAAAATTTGATTTCCAAATTAACTTTTTAACGTTGTATGCATCTTAGGTTTACAATAAGTTACAACACCAAAATTTCATAAAAATGAATTAATATTTCATTATCTGTTTACAGGTTTTTCTCCTTCCCGTGAAGGGGGTGGGAATTGAAAAAATAAAACAAAATAAATAACTTTAAAAAGCCGGAGTCGGAGTCTGCCATTTTCCTTCTGACTCCGCAGCTTTGGTTTTTGCCTTAACTTGTCCAATCATCCAAACTTGGACCTGTCCTGATCAGTTGCGATAATACGCTAGCTATTGTATTAAGCTATTTCTTTATGGGAAAGGTTTTGAGGAAGGACTACTAGGCAAGTAAGAGGAGTCTTAAATTTCAATTATGATGCCAGACTTAAAAGGCTTAATATATATAGCCTGGAGAAAAGAAGGGCCAAAGGGGGACATGGTTCAATTGTTTAAATTTATCAAAATGAAAGATGTAGTGGGTTAATTTTTTGTACAAAAACCATTATGAGAGGTCATTGTTTTAAGCTTTTTAAATCTCAGGCTACCCTTGAAACGAGGAAATCTTACTTCTTTATCAGTGTTGTGGGCACTTGGAACAGCTTACCGGAAGAGGCTGTTATGAGTAAGGGGTAGATAGCTTTAAGAGGGCCTTTGATCTTCACTGGAGACTAATATACTGACTAGTCCCAGCATAACTGGACCCAAAGCCTCTTGCTGTTGGTCAAATTTATATTATAAGGTATGTTGGTCATCTATTTTGCTTGAAATTAGAGGAACAGAATAGAATTCATGCCTAAGACATTATAAACTCGAAAATAAATTGAAGTCAGATGATAAGGTTGATATAACTTCTAACTTGTGCTTGTGTCTAATAGCTTATGAGGGAGCTGAAACTAAAAATGATACAACTTGAAATGAAATTTCACGTCAGACTTGTGCTAGTCCTGAGCTGTTGAGCCATTCAGGAAAATCTTATATTTGAATAGCTTTTCTACCATTGCCAATAATGTTAGTATTTTTGTTTTGCCTTTGTTTGTGTTTTAGACTCATCATCTAGCATTAATGATTGAATTTGTTTCTTACAATTAGGCTCCATCGACTTCTTGCTTTGTAGTAAAGCCCACAGATTAAGAGACATGTATATATTTAAAATTATTCCAATGCTCAATCCTGATGGAGTTATCAATGGATGGTAAAATTCAAAATTTATTTTCTTTGAAAGACTATATTGTATGAATCTTTTTCCTGTAGCAGATACTTCACAAACAAAATTCCATGTCAACATACATTTTTAGTATTAATAGTACTGAATATATAGGTTGCAGCAATATGTTGCATATATGTATTCATTTTCCTTAGTATGGCAGCCCATGCTGGAATAGAATTTGTCTTCTATTATGTTATTAAATAAATTGTGTACAAACATGGCTACTGTGTGAGGAGAAAAGAATGTCTTTGGATATTGCTCTTATTCAGTTAGCATGGTTGAAAAAAAGAAATTTTGCTGATAATAGATCAGTTGTTCTAACACCATAGTGTGTTTAAGGTTTTGCTTTCAAGGACAAATATTTTTTTACATTTTAGAAATAAAAATTTAAAATGTATACAATTTGGAACATTTTAGTAGTCATCATTTGTTGTCAAATATGTGTATTTTTTATTTCAAATCTGTACTGTATTATCAGTTCATTTTATTTATACTTTTTTTCACAAGCAATATATAAGATGCTAACTTAGATATATAAACAAGATGTAAAAATCTTCCGTATGTTAAAGAGAAATTGCCGTCATAAGGCAAAAATACTTTTTTGGGTGCCTTCCAGAACTTGATATGTGACAAAAGAAGTGTGGCTACCCTACAGTCATCAGAACTTATTTTTATTTGTAAATAGTCAGTTATTCCTAATGTGAGCAACTTTGTGTAAAATTGAAAAGAAGTGGTGTTGCTGAGTTTGTGAGCAAATTAAGTGCTGGCCTCGTTATTTCTTAAGGTAACAAGACTACATTTTATGAATGTGAAGAGTGGCTCTCTTTGCTGCCTGTCCTTCATTTAATCGCCGGATACGACTTCATGCAGTGCCAGGGAAATTGTAGTACAGAGGAAATATTGATTTCTATACATGAAATACACCACCAGCTCAGTCATTTCCAGCCGAGGACTGCAGTTTTGTACTTTTTAGCATTCATCAGCCCGGCATAGGAAACTGACTGAGCTGGAGATGAAAAACCTCTTAAGGAAGCCAAGAGTGCCAAACGAAACTGCAGTCCTCGACTGGAAATGACTGAGCTGGTGGTGTATTTCATGTATTTCTGCTTTAGCCCTGGCTAATGGGCGGTAATTTAATGAATATTGATTTCTATGTTTCTTAGGGTTCCTCATTCAAAAAAATTTAAGATTTTCAGAACCCTTGATGATTTCCCCTTCTCCTCAGCATTCATATTTGGAATACCTTTTTCCCCGTTAAAAAAAAAAAAAAAAACTAAGGGAACTAGCTATAATACAACTTTACTTGTTTTTGTAGATGATTTTGAGGAGAAATGTAGATAGACTAGTAACATATTTTTTTGTCAATCTTTTGGAATCGCAAGAAGTTAGAATTTGTCTTAGGTGTGTACAGTGTTAGTTTTACTGAGGCAGTTTTTGAGATTTTTAAACTGTCATAAGTGTACTGCATGTACAATAAATTAATATTTAAAAAGGCACTTAACCATAAAAAGTACTTCGTCTTTATTCTAAACATACAATTTATATCTAACTAACCATTTTTTAACTTAATATCTGCATCTGTTTCCTTTCATACAACATTATTTATTTTTCATGTTATTGTTATGACAATAACTGCAGTACTAAATGATGTCATCATAATGGAAACTACTTTTCCTCTTTTATGTGCCATAGTTAGATTGAAATATGAGATTGGCAACTTTCTCAAACTGATGAATGCCACGAGGATGGTAATGACTAGTTGACTCAACAATAAATAAAATAATAGTTTAAAAACTTAAAAAACATGCCTTTGTAGCAATATGAACTAAAAAGTAAAGTATAATCTTAGGACGTTAAGTATGATAAAATAATTGACCAAACAATTAACTTTAGTGTAAAAGAAGCGTAGGGGTTTCATATCAGTTGTAAAATAAAAATGTGAATGGACATTAGGGTGGTTCAAAAAAACTTTTTTTCAGCTAGAGTCCAGGACACCCCCTAATTTTTTTAGACTTGCTAATACAGTAGGGATCTTGAAAATCCGAGTCTCAAAAGTTCAAGGTTCTGCTAAATCCGAGGTACTTTGTTAATATTTTTACAGTATACTCTTTATAGACAAAAAATGTTTTAATCTGAAAATGGAAATATTTTGCTACATAGAACTTCCCTAACAATATATAAAAAGAAAATGGAAGGTTTATATGAATAAAACTTTGCCAAGTGACATGAAATATTCTTTGACTGTTAGAGATAAATTAAGAAATGCCTTCGAGAAAGTAGGAAGTAGGCTGATACAAAAAATAACTTGAAATTAAAACATTATTTTGCCTCAAAGGACGAGCAAACAACTTTTTTGGAACATCATCCAATTGCAATTTAAAGGGGAAGTGCAAAACTTGATGCTGTACGAAGCGTATATACAAAATTTTATCCTTCTATGACTAAGGTTTTTGTATTATGTGAGGTACATACGTACGCTTACACATAGAAACAAATGCCACGACGAAACTTATTCGAGGATGATCAAAGGGCAGTTTTTAGTTGCCGACAAGTTTACACACAAGTAGGTGCAGATATCAAGAAAAAACTAATCAAAACTCGTTTAGGGTTAACTAAAACATAAATTTATGTTGATATTTGAGTGATAAATTTTTAGAGGAGACAATATTTCTTTTTCAAAGTGTAAGGAAGTAAACAGCTCATATCCTTATGTAATCCATAGAATTTTTCGGATAATCCGAGTTTTCAGTAATCCGAGGTGGGGCAAGCCCTAATTACCTTGGAGTTTCGAGACTCTACTGTAGTGTTATGCTGTGAAAGTTTTAGCTTCTTACCCAAATTTTAAGAGAGTGCTCAATGACATCTCAATTTAACATTAGCCGTAGCATAGAAAATGTCACAAATTTCGAAACATTTAATTTCCCCAGCTGTTTCTTTGTAAATAATTATTTTATTGCAATGTATATGCATAATACTCGTGTATATTATAATATGTAGCATTGTTTTTTAAGTTCAATGTATTTTTTTAACCCTCCTCCCCATACATAAGCCCCCCATCATAATACCCCCCATGAAGTCTGGGGGAGGAGGTTGAGCACCCTCTTTCAGTTGAAATAGGAAGCTGAAATTCTTCCAGTATATTGCTATTCTGAAATATAAAAAATTTGAAAGGTGTCCTGGTATCTAGGAGAAACTTTTTTTTACATGTACAGTGAAACCTGTGTAAGTTGACCACTCGCGGTGCAGTACTTTGGCGGTCAACTTAGACAGGTGGTCAACTTATAAAGGGCGTTTTTTTTTTTTTTTTTTTTTTTTGTCATTTCTTGCACCATGTATTCACTTTTTGTGGAATTCACCCTTACTCTTTCTGTTCAGCTCATTGTTTAACATTATTGAAAGTGAAACAATAATTAAAAATACTATTCAAATACTTTTATTATTTTTCCCTTGTTTTTAACTATATTAGACACTGTAGTTTTAGAAATTCCATATATGCCACCTAATTTTCTCTGGCTTTCTCCATTTTCAATTACTTTTAATATTACATACTTTTTATTAATCTCAAGTTCCACTAACTTTCTTTTTGAAGCCTTTTTATGTAAAACTTATAGCACAAAGAGCAACAAGCTCGACTCTCCCAGTTCATAAAGGCCAAATCAAAATGTCCTATCTCTTAATCCCTTGCACCAGAAACATGTAACTTTACTCATTAGCAGGCCCAGATCTGCGTACCCGCAGTGCAAGGGCCCCGCGTCCTTTAAGGGGCTAACGACCCTAGAAATTAATGAAAAAATAGAAAAAAAAAAAAACTAGCACTGAGGCTAATGGCTTTTCAAATAGACACTGCTGGCCACTATTGAGAGGCCCTACATATTTTGTTGCAGGGGGCCCAAAATGTATAGATCCGGGCCTGCTCTTTTTAGCAGAATTCCTGTGTTGCCACAATGTATTGCAACTGAAAGAAAAGACTTTGAACTTTTCTACTGACACCTATTTTCATTGAACAGAGTACAAAAAGCTATCTCAAATAGAACAACAAATGAAAAACAAGTTTGGAGAATAAAGAGCAGCCTAAGCTTTATGTTGCTGTTTAATTAGTAAAATGCTAGTATGTCATCAAAGCATTAAAAACATTCTTTGAAAGCTATCAAAAAAATATTAATGTTATTATTATTATTATAAAAAAATAAATAATAAAATAAAATAATATGCTGAAGAAAATTTAAAAAAAATAAACCAAGTGGTCAACTTACAAAGGGTTTTTTACAATACTCCAGACCAAATTTGGTGTACATTAGTGGTCAAGATAGACAGGTGGTCAAGTTACTGAGGTTTTCCTTCATTATATGAGACAGGGCTAATTCCGTTCCTGACAAAAGCGGTCAACATAGACAGGTGGTCAACTTACAAGGGTGGTCAACCTTACAGGTTTTACTGTATTTTTGAACCACCCTAACGGACATAAGCATTTCGTGGTGCCGATTTAGATTTTACAATTCATCTAATCTCTGTTTATCCTGCAGTCCTTTTTTAATTTTTAATCTATGTCACAGACTGCTGAAAAAAATATCTACTACCACAGTGGGGAGAAGGACATTATGCATTTAAAAAACTGTTTTGCTTCTTTTTCATATTATATGTTTGATTGATGCATTTGTTGTTTTTCTTTTTGTTCGGGTTTACATGTTTAAAAAATTTCTTCTTTGCTCTTAGCCATCGTTGTTCTCTTTCCGGACAAGACCTGAATCGTCAGTGGATAACGCCAAATATACATTTACATCCCACGATATTTTATACCAAGTCTTTGTTGCATTTTCTAGCTTCTAAAAATAAGAGACCTCAAGTAAGTATGAAAATGTATACAATTTTTAATTTCACTTTTACTTTAGATATGTGAATCTAAAAAGCAAGTATAAAAATATTTAAACTTCTTTAAATTCACTTTTACTTTAGGTATAAAAGCTGAATTAATATTTTAGTTACTATTCATGCTGCATATTTTAGTCATACAAGCTTTAGCTCTTATTTTAGTTAAGCATGAACATAAACTTTACAGTAGTGTATGTAGAAAGTTTTATTCTCTCTCAGTTCTGCTGAAATCTTGACATTGCAGAAAACTAACAAGCTCATAGAGCAGCTAAAACTGGAATTGTCAACTGCAACTATCAATTCTGTTCTTTTTGCATGTGTCAAAGATATGAATTAGAGCTGCATAAAAATAATGACAATTGGCTTGAGTTGGAGAAGCACAAAATAAATTGCATTGGACCAAAAGCTTTGACTAACTTACAATAACACAGCTTTGAATTTGTAATAAACAATTTATACTTATACATTGAATACCTTTGTCCGATTTTTAACCATATTCATTTATAAGTTTTTGCTTGAATTAAATTATCTTTAAAGAAATTATTGGGGGATTCCCCGATAATTTCCCCGTCCTAATTTATTCTCTTACTTTCAAAAGATGGACTTTTGGTTTTTGATTTAGTGTCCTTTCCATTTGTTTTTGCAGGCATTTTGTTTTATTGTTAGTGGTTTTCTTTCATGTTTGTAAAGAATAATTTCTGTTTGTTGTCTATTTTTGCTAAAATAGTTTTTATTTTCTTCCAAATTCGCTGTTTAGTGCTCTTTTAAAAGGATATTGAGAACTGTAAAATCACAGTTTAGTGTACAATTCCAACATAGCTAATATAAAATACATTTTCTTTCATAGGTATTTTGTGATTTCCATGGCCATTCAAGACGAAGCAACGCATTCTTTTTTGGTTGCAATCCTAGGCAATCTTGGTGGCCAGATGACGAAGCGAAACCAGATTCTGATAATTACAAAGTAAGCACTGATCAACATTTTGATCTCTAAAGTTGATATATTCTGTAGAAGTTACAATTCAATACTAATTGCTATGTAGACCTTTTAATAATTGAGACAGCAAAGGGATGTAAGTGGACATTTTCAAATTTTGAGTGAAACAGTTTAAAGTTCTGGTCCTAGGTAGGTTTTCATTGATTTTTTTCTCTAAATCATGCTGTACAGCAGCACCTACCAGGGCTACTAGTATTAATCTCTTGCTCCAAGACAGAAGAGGGGTTCACCTATCATTTGTACTGGTTACCTCCAAAGTTTTTAATTTTAACAGTTACATCCCTTTGCTTCTCACTGCCTCAATTGTTTCCTTGCATACTTTATTTTATTTAAAAATTGGATACATATAGCTGTTGTTATGTATGTCTAGGCTGATATTCCCAGGCTTCTGTGATAGAAATGACCAATAACTTTTATTTTACTAAAGTAAATTATTTTATCCATTATGTTTGCTAAAAAATTTTAAGAAACTGCATCTAAAAGTGAAACAATCCTTAGTTGTGAAATAAGTGAAATTTGTCAATGGGGCATATTCAGTAGGGTGGCTCGAAAAAATAGATTTCTTTATTTCGAAATCGCATTACCTCTCAAAAGTTGCAGTTTGGTATCATCATTTGGGGAAAAATATTTAAAAAATTCTAAGTTGACATCTTCAATTTGCGCATGAGACTGAAACTTTGAAAATATATGCTAAAAATTGAATTTTTCAAAAAATAATAAAATTAGTTTTTTTATATATATATATATATTTTATAATGTAATATCCATAAAAATATAAATTGGGCTAAAATCTCCTGCCCAATCTAAAGCGTATGCCCAAACTAAAGATCTTACGTAAAAGCTATAAAATATTTTTTAGGTTCAAACTAAGCTATATACCGACAGTTTATGGCTGTTGCATTATGAAAAAATACAAAAAACTAATTTTATTATTTTTTTTTTTGAAAGATTCAATTTTTAGCACATACGAGTATTTTCATGCGCAAACTGAAGATGTCAACTTAGAATTTTATTATTATTTTCCCCCCAATTGAGGATAGCAGACTACAACATTTGAGAGGCAACGCGATTCCAAAATTGAAAAAAATCGATTTTTTTTCCGAAAAATCCTAATAATTGGTGAGGATTTCAATTCATGAGTGACATAGCTAAAAGGAATGGAGGAAACCCTTTTACCCTCCATCGACACTTTTAGAGGGTGATATTTTAACTCTTAATGTGAAAGGAAAAAAAAAAGCATTTTTAAGAGTTCTTCAATTAGTTACAGTGGTGTTTTTCCTGTTGCCCTCACGGCCCGCAAAGCTGATCCGCATGGCTAGTTGTTTTGTTTAATAGTACAAATAAAAAGCATAATTAATGACAACGCTTCAAATTCAAAGCCAAGAAAGGGCTTTGAAAACAGATGCATTTAATAAAAGAAACATCAAGTAATAACAACAATTATTGGTTTTTAACTTTCTATACTTTTCCATATTTTACTCATGTTATTCAAAAAAATGAAATATTTTGAAACTTTAAACACTATATGACCAAAAGTATTGGGACACTTTCAAAAATTCACATTTTTAAGGATTTCTGAAGAAATAAGAGACCAATTGCTTTGTAACTTTTGTCACATAAAAGGTATGCTCCAGCTGTCATTTTCCAACAAAAGTTATATCCCCCTCGTTTTTCCAGGATCAGTAAAAATTGAGGAAGACAAAAATGTTTTTTGATCATCATTCATTGTAAAAAGCTGAGAATAAGCTGAAAATTTCTGAACATAGTTATCTTACTATGTACAAATATTTTACTTACTTTCAAGAAATTATCACTGATATTCATGAAGATATAAGCATTTCTTTCAAAACTAGGATTTTTTTTTTTTTTTGAAGATTTTTGGCTCATAACACGCAAAATTTTCCATCAAAGTTTACCAAACTTTCAGAAAACTTGACAATTTACAAGAGAAGTATAACATTAAAATTATTTGAAATTAAAATGTTGAAAATTTGACAAGATTTGGACATTTAAAGCAATTATTTTTTCACTGCGCATGCATGAAAGATAGCAATTTATAACTTTTATAATCTAAAACCTAACTAGATTCCTCAACTCATAATAAAATTCCTGTTCAATATCTTAAAAATTTGGAAAGTTATCAGCCATCTAATGAGCCGAATTTCAACAATTCTTGGATAAGCGATGAACCGGAAGGGATCGTTTGCAAATAATCTATTTTTATCATGAATCACATTGAACGATTGCAAGCAAAAGGTGCAAATTTACAAACGACCCCTCATCATTTGTTGCCTATCCAAGAGATAGTACTAGTAGCCCTAGTACCTGCTGCTATGTGGCTTAAATTAGAAAAACTTTTCAATGAAAGTCGACCTAGGACCTTATATTAAAACGTGTTTTACTCAAAACTTGAAAACATCCCTTTGCTTCTCACTGCCTTATATTGCATATGAGAAATCTACAGCGTGGGTCATGTAAAAGTGCTATTTAGTTGCTTTTTGCTACAAACATACACTGCATTTGTAAGTCTGTGGCGAAATGGACCTTCTTGCAATAGATTAAGGAAGGTATACAATATACATGTCTTGAGAGGTAATAGGAGGGAACAACTTATAATGTGTTATAACGTATCATATTTATACAGGGTGTTCTGTTTTAACCTGCAAGACCTTTATTTTCGCAACCGTTAGTCTTAGATGTATACTTCCAATGGCAAAAATGTTCAAAATCAGAAGCAGAGTTAAGATATTGAAAGTTTGAAGTAAAAATAAAAAAAGGCAAAAAATACAAAGCTTAACTTTTTATACGGGCCCCAGGTCCCCAAATTTATATTTAGGGAAATAATCTCCAATGAAAACTAATTGCGACACAGAAAGTTTGAAATTAGTGCGACCAATATTCACCGAAATATGAAACACAGCGTTTTGTGACTTACACCACTTTTCACTCGCCATCAATAACGCCTTTTGAGGGGAAATATTGCAGTTAACCTATGTTTAAAATTATTTGTGTGCATAGAGTGCGGTTTTTCAAATTGTTCGAGGTTGAGGTTTGTCGTGTGTTTTTGCATATCAGGGCACAACATTTGCATTTATTTTTGAATAGCAATGAAAAATATAAATACCTTGTTTTTCTTACTTTGACGACCTGTCATTCTTCTGAAAGGGCGGTAAGTTCCAATTTGCACATTTTGTATGGTCCCTTAAAACTTTAAACTGGAATATTTCCCTGAGTTTTGGTCGCACAAATTTCAAGTTTTTTGTGTCAGTAATATGTTTTGATGGAGATTATTTCCCTAAATATAAGTTACAGGACCTGGGGCCTGTATAAAAAGTTAATTTTTTTTTTTTTTGACTCATTTTAATTTTTGCTTCAAACTTTCAATATCTTAACTCTGCATCTGATTTTGAACATTTTTGCAACTGGAAATATACACCTAGGACTAAAGGTTGCGAAAATAAAGGTCTTGCAGTTTAAAATGGAACACCCTGTATAACTTATAATGTATTATAGTTTATACAGTGGTCTCCTTGTGCTTGGCCTGACCTCATTTTCATCACTTGCAATTACTGAGCATTATAGGGAAATTTATTAAAATTGAGATTTAGCTTTTTCATTCTTGTTATTTCCTGCATATTTGTTAAAATTTACCTGCATAATTGAATTCATTTTTTAGATTCTTCCCATATTAATGAATGAGATGGCACCGACTTTTAGTTTAGAAGATTGTGAATTTGCAGTAGAAAGGAGTCGTGAATCCACTGGAAGAGTCACAGTATGGAGGCAGTTTGATGTGTCCCTTAGTTACACCCTAGAATGTTCATATGGAGGTTGTGATCAAGGCAGATATGCTGTAAGATTATTAAACATTTTATTACATTTTATTGTTATTAAACAATGGTCTTCTGTTGTAAAAAAAAATCAATTTTTCAGAGTGGAATTATACTAAGAAATAAGTAAATATATCCGTGTGCTAAAAAGTAAATACAGTCGAATCCCGACTTACGCAAGGGATGTGTTCCAAACAGGACTGAGGAGTCGGAAGCAAAATGGCCGACTCCGACTCCAGAATTTTGAAGACTCCGACTACAACTCCGGCTTTTTATATTTTTTTTCCTTTCAAATAACCTCCTCCCCCCCATAGGAAGGGGGAAAACCCCAAAACATAGATTGAAATATTAATTCCTTTTTATGAAATTTTCGCCATTTTTTTTATTGTAACTTAAGATGCATACAACGTTAGAAATTAAATTTGAAAATCAAATCCTCATATAAATAATAGCCGATGATCGTGTAACCCTTGTGTTTCAACAAGGAAACTCGCGCAGTGGCATGATAATTTGATAATGTGCTTGGTAATGTTTAACATGCTGGGAAAGGCTTTATTGTGACAAGGCTGAACTCGATCCGGTAACTTAACTGCTTTACTGGTAAAATTATTTCAGGGGAATGAAGAAAATAAAAAGCCGTCAACTATGAACGCTATCTGCTGGAGTTTACGGTTAATCCACTGGAGTTCGGGTTAAAATGTCGACCATCAAAATATCACCGAACAGGCAATGGCTTTGTTCGAATGTTGAAGCAATTTTCACCCGTCATACCATGACAAGCGACTTTCTAGTTATCCAATAATTGCGATTTCTAAAGTGAGATTACTTAAAAATTCCATTTTTGAAAAAATTAAAAAGTATTAGTTTACTCTCCTTTAATGTTTAACAAATGGATGTTGATCAAATCCTGTGCATTCAATTTTTGATAGTGCAGAGAAGAGTGAGAGCGAGAGTTTTGAGAGAAAAAAAAAGCTTTTTTGCTAAGTCAAAAAACTTTTCTTGAGAGGGGGCAGTCCCCCTCCCCCTCGCGGGTGACACCCATCTGTTGGGTGACACCTCAACTTAATTTCAGAGTTTATAAAAATTGAAAAATTTTAATTCTGAAAAATTTCCCCAATAATAAATCTTAAATTTCATCTTATAAATTTCAACAAAAATATCGCACTATACTGCGAAGAGAGGTCGGGTGCATGCATGTCTGGAGCAAATTTTCCTCAAAAGTCGGCGGTATACAGCTTTGTACGAATAGCTTTTACTACGTATACCTACATTTCTTGGCTCAATTTTTAATTTTAATTTTATTGGCAGTATAATAAATCAGCAATTCATTGAAATCAGAACTTTCTTACCTGATTATTTTCTTTCGCCTTCTAAATCAAAAGGTCACCACTTAAAGATACCAAAAAACTTTAATTACACTCATGAACACTTGACAACACGGAAAACAATACAGAACGTAACATAAGCACACAAAGAACAACTCATTACATATTTTCTTTCACACTCCCATCTACATCGGAACACTCTTCCACCGGTTCGGCACAGAAGCGCCACCTCCTGGGTTTAAAGTTCAATCATAGGCGGATTTACGGGGGTGCCAGGGGGTGCGCCGCACTCCCAAAATTTTTGGTTGCGTTTTGAAAAAAAAAATAATTTAGTATATATCACCCAGAAACGCAGAGGTAAAAAAAAATTTCATAGCTGCTATACTAGTAAATTTACTTAAAACAAATCCAGTGTATCACCACTCATCGCTAGTGCGAGAAAAATATAGCTGTGCTCATATTAAGAATTGAAGTAATTTTATACATTTGATAAGAAAAAAATGTCATGCAAATAAAAATATTTCTCAAACAATTTATTGTTCAGTGCTGTGTTATTGTATAGTATAATTGTATGTTCTGTAATTCGGTATTTATTCGTATATATTAATACAATTTCTTTTATTTTGAGCCTACTATGGCTAATCAAGTCCAAAAAAAAAAAAACAGAACATGACTGTTGCAACAAACTTTATCAATAAAATCTACTCCGAAATCAACGAAAAACCAACATTTTTAAAGTAAATTTTCAAAAGTTTTTGAAGGAGGACTCCCGGACTTCTTGCTGCAGTGGTGCATTCAGGGGGGAGGGGGCACAATACTGGTGACTCTCCCCACAAAATGCCGAGCTGATGTTTTTTTTTAAAAAGTTCTTTATTATTAAAGGGAAGAAAAGATCTCATTTTGGGAAAACGCAATTATTTTAAGAAGAAAAAAATAAATATTGTTGAAAAAAAAAACCTTAGTTTTTTTTCAAAAAGAAAATATTGACAATTAAATTTTTCAACAGCTTCAGATTTTCGGCGGCGAATTGTGTGCCTCCCCCCCCCTCCTTGCACAATCCTCTTTCTTTCATATCCGCTTTCCCCCTTTTTGTTTTCATTTTTCTATTAGTCCCCAAAAATTTTCTTCTCCGAAGCCCTCTCTCCAGCCAAAGTTATAACAGAGTATCTCAAATTTCGTTTTTTCGGCTTCACTTTCACCAAATTTCCAAAATCCTCTAATCGCCTAAAAACATCGAAAATCGTTTAAAATTGCGTTTTTGGAGATTCAGTTTTGAAAAACTGCAGTATCTCTAACGTTACCAAATATGGTCTTACACTCATATGTTTAAAAATTTAATTTTGGAAAATATTCGAACAAGGGCTTTCGACCCCCTTAAACTTCTAAAGATAGCCTTGGAGCCCCCACGTACCTTTCTTTCCCCTAAAATATCACCAAAAATTGTAAAACTGCGTTTTCAAAACTACTATTGCAAATTTTTTCTGGGGCGTGAATCCCATTCCAAACCAGAAGCTTTATTCACCCTTTGCTTCTAACAACATCGACTTTCGTTTAAGATTTTTTCTGCAGTTTGAAATATTAAGAATTGCCGATCCATTAATGTTACTAAGTATGGTTTACATCGCGTTTTTTAGACACAAAAGTGCACCCCGCCCTAAAATATTTTCTGATTTCGCCACTGCTTTGTTGTTCCGAGAATACCCTCCCCCCCAGATCCTTTTTATTGTTGCACCCCCAAAATTTTCGGCCTAAATCCGCCTATGAGTTCAATCTGCAACAGGCAGCTTCAGAGCTAACATTAATATGAAGATTTTAGGATTAACTACAATTATTGAGTGTTGTCACCAATAAATCATGTACTAATTTTATTTTGTACTTTTCAATGATAACCAAGCTTTCTTAGACAAAGTTTTTAGATTTGAAAAAACATTTACATTATATCGGATATTTTGGATTTGCGCTTTCGTACCAACAAGTATTTGAATTAACCATGCACCCTCAAAAGTTTCTCGACTTGCTCAAGCGATACATACATTCCTTTTACTATTTTATAACTGAGATCGAGGTAAAAATATATCATTATTTTTATTTGAAAGCGATTTTTTAGAAAATGACAGTTGCTATCAGTTAAATAAAGTTAGAAAATAAGCAAACTAGGAAACGGCGTAGGTAGCTGTTACAGAAAGTTCGATAAACAATCAAGCCAGTAAATATCTTATTAGTAGGCTTTTATACATGCAAGTTAATTAATTCGTAATCAGTTTTTTTAAAAATGCAAGGATAGTCGGTGAAAATTAAAGAAAAAAAAGATACCCGGAGTCGACATGTTTTCGAACGACTCCGACTACATTACCATAAAATCAGTCCGACTCCGACTCCACAGCCCTGGTTCCAAGACCCTTCGCGTAAGTCCAAATTTCGCGTTGTGGCGAAGGATGTGTGCAAAAGCTTTTATAAATATACCCAGTTATTTTAAACACTTGTAAACATTACCTAAAACTGTTAAAAATCATTTCTCAACCATACATTACTGTTTCTTACATAAAAAACGGAATTTTTCTTTGTATTTAAAAAAAAAATCCGTTTTATTCAACCCAAAATACTGCTACGATGCACAAAATCAATGATCAATGGGAAGAAAAGATATAAAATAAACCAGTACGGCGTATGTAGTGTATGTAGTAAGAAAAACAAATGCACTATAGTTTTAATGTAAAACCAGTGGCGTAGCTAGACCCGACTTTCGGGGGGGGTTACTTCTTTTATATATATATATATATATATATATATATATATATATATATATATGTATAATCGCTTGGAATTTTTCCCTTTTCTTCTTTTTTTTCTTTCTCTTCTCTCTTCTTTTTCTCTTTTTTTTTTTGAGACTAACTTTTCGGGGGGGGGGGGGGGGTTTTGTCCCCAAAACCCCCCCCTTAGCTACGCCCCTGTGTAAAACAGATCCAGTAACGACATTTGTAACTTAATCAAGTGAAGATGATGATGATTTATGCTGCATGATCAAACCGTTGTTCTTATATAATTTTAAAATAATTAATACAGTTGCCTCACTATTTTTTTTAATCACGTTTCCATCTATGA
Organism: Uloborus diversus; assembly: GCF_026930045.1. NCBI lineage: Eukaryota > Metazoa > Arthropoda > Arachnida > Araneae > Uloboridae > Uloborus > Uloborus diversus. The sequence goes on from NC_072734.1 coordinate 169,326,520, forward strand.
TAACACCCCTCTTCCTGGTTTCTTAAATTCACAATACAAGAGCAGCTTCCATTTTCATAATTTTTGCATTTTCCTTAGATACTACTCAGTGAACTTTTACGGATTCTTTTTTCTTGACTTTTAATTGTACATATAGAAGATTCACTCATACCTAATTGTAGTGTTACCTCAATGCATTTTATAGTTGTTCAAGCACATAACCTTTAGCATTTCTTTAATTGTCAAAACCTTTCTCTTTTTCTTTCATCTTCACAAACTTTAGATGAAACGGGGCTCTTAGGTATCATTATATTTCATCAACATTCACATTTAGAATGAAATAAATAAATGGAAAATGGGGAGTATTTTTATAAGCGATATTCAGACTAGTATGGTGTTGAAACTTCCGCTCTCAGTGATGCTAAAGGGTCGAAGGTCCATTCACGAAAACAATTTTTTAGTAGAAAATAACAAAGCCGATACTTACACACCGTAGTTCCCTTCCGGAAATTTTCATGTTGCGGGCGAGGAATTTGCGTTAGATCTAAAATTCTTCACAGGGGAAAAAATCGCATTATAGCCATTTCACGTAAGTCGCATCGCGTTGTAGCGGGAGTCAACTGTAAAGCAAATCTATTAATGTACAAACTTTTGCAAAATGCAAAACAAAGCAACATACACCCTGTTCCAAAAATATAGACACTAGCATAAAATTCAATTTACAGTAAGAATAAGAATGGGAGGATTTTTATATCATATGGATATCATAATAAACAGTACATGAAACACAAGTTAGGAGAAAACATCGTGTTGAACTTATTTAGAAAAACAAAAATTGGGTGTCCCATAATTATAGACAATTTTTATTTTGCCATTTTTTTATTAACTTGGTTTGATTCTTGTCTCTGTTCAGGTGGAATCTTGCAATTCAATTTTTACCCTCTAATTATTTTTTCCATGCTTTTTCTATTTTGTGCCAATAATTCATTTTTTGTCATTTTGTGAGTTTTTGCCAGTTTTTGCCATGCTGGTTTTAACCGGTTTCTACCAGTGGTTTTAACCACCTCCGCAGAAACTTCCCAACCATGTTTCTAAGAAAAATAAAAGAGAGGTTAACATAATCCAGAACTCCTATTGTATTTTAGGAAAGAAAATTTAATTTGTGATTTCTTGAATTTTGTTTTCATTTGAGAGAAGTTTACATTGAATATGTTAATGTTGACTAATGTACTTTTTTCTTGCTTTTGTTTAATTTGTAGGGATACCATATTGGAATTCCTCAGTTAGAAGACACAGGAATGAAATTATGTCAATGCTTTGGAAAATTAGTTTTAGATCAAGACAATAAAAAAATTCGAAGCTCATTGCCAATTGACTTAAAATCGTTTCCTATGCCGAGGTAATTATGTGGCTGATGATTTTTTTTAAATAGTTTGTAAAACTGTTGGTATTTTGATTTTATCCTGCAACTTGTGTGTGTGTGTGTGTGTGTGTGTGTGTGTGTGTGTGTGTGTGTGTGTGTGTTTGTATTTGTGCATGTATTCTATACTATTGTTACAATGTGAATTAACTTACTGCATTTGATTGGAAATGGCTTCAGTAGGGTGGCTCAAAAAAACTTTTTTTCAGCTAGAGTCCAGGACACCCCCTATTTTTTTAGACTTACTAATAGTATTATACTGTAAAAGTTTTAGCTTCTTACTCAAATTTTAAAAGGGTGCTTAATGACCCCTCAATTTAACATTAGCCATAGCATAGAAAATGTCACAAATTTAGAAACATTTAATTTCTTCAGTTGGTTTTTTTTTTTTTTTTGTAGATAATTATTTTATTGCAATGTATATGCATATTACTCGAGTATATTATAATATGTTGCATTGTTTTTTCAGTTCAATGTACTTTTTTAACCCACCTCCCCATACTTATGAAGTTTGGGGGAGGGGGTTGAGCACCCCCTTTCAGTTGAAATAGGAAGCTAAAATTCTTCCAGTTTATTGTTATCCACAAATATAAAAAAATTGAGGGGTGTCCCGTTATCTAGGAGAAACTTTTTTTTTTACATGTATTTTTGAACAACCCTAGGCTTTAGATCTGTTCCTAAAATGCTGTTTATAGTTTTCTTTGGCTTCTTTAGATAGTACTTTCCGTAAAATGAATTGCATGAGGTATAGAATAAGTTTTAATCTTGTACTGTTTCTTGTAAAACCATTATCATTAGAGGAAAAAATCTTTATCCCCATCGTATTAAAAAGTAAGCTTGCATGAAGCTTGGAGTGAGTTATGTTTTATAGCTGACAGGTCACTTGTGCCAATGTTAGAAGTAGAAAAAGATGACCATTAGTGTCGATCATTTTTATTTTTAGCTCTGGCAACCAATCATTAGTAAACAAAAACTTACTATTGTTTTCTTGTCATTGCCAGTAAGAAAAGAAAAAATGAGAAATTCCCTTCTTTTCTACAAGTTCATCAAACTTGTAAAAATTACTGCATAGTTGTTGGAATCGAATGAAAATTTATGAAATGTCTGATGATATGCTTTGAACGATGTGGTTAAAAAATAACTTCTGAAGATGTTGTAAGAATTTAATCAAACCACAAATTGTTTTATTTATATACTTATTTATTTTTGTTTATCATGAAGTAAGTACTTATTGAAAACGCAAACAAAATAAGAATGTTGAACTTTGATGACTGAGTTACTCCCAAGAACCTTTAGTTTTAAGTAATTCTTGCTAATCCAGTTATTTTAATATCTTTACGTTGTTTCTGACTGACCAATTTGATTTTCATCGCTAAAAAGATAGAGGATCTGTGTGACTCCTCTTGTAGTTCATCGTTCAGTAAATCAATTACACTGATCAAAACAATTAGGGGAGCAATGGAGCAATCACACAAAAGCGAAGAAACCATTGTGAGGTAACCTCACAAAGGCGTATACAAGGGGTATACAATAATGGAGTATACAAGGTTATTAAGATGCAATACAGCAAAAAAGAAGCAGAAAACGTTTGACTGGGAACTTGACTCCTCTAGTACAGCGGAACAAACATGAAAGTATGTCTCTCCAACATCGTCTGCTACAGTTATTTGTGTTTGCCCAGATTCCAGTCCCCGACAAAACGTCACACCATGGATTCCGATAAATTACTGTGTCGTGGCATTTTCTAATTTAAAAAAAAATGAACGGGTGTATTTTTACGCTCAAACGGTGAAAAAAAAGAGCTCCTGTTAAATCACAATTTCTGCACTTGTATCCTTTTTCTGCTTTTTGACGACAGAAAAGTTGATTTGCTTCCGAAGTTTACGTTTTATTCTCATGTTTCCTGAAAACATGGAGGCTTCATTGGAAATTAGTTTCCGGAATATTGTTTGGGATATACATCAATTTACATCCCTGAAATTCAAGTTCATGGAGATGAGAGTTCACAATAGCCACTCTTAGTTTTTAAACAAAATCTATCTTGTTTTTCTATAAAAAATCTCACATAAAGTGCACACAATATTAGGATTGTTTACTGGTTAGTTTTTCTGTCTAAACTAATTATGTATGCTTAAAATACAAAAATCTTTCTTCTGTATTCTGAAATTTTAATGATGCATCAAGATTGATGTTCTTTTTGCGCTACCTGGCACCAGTTATGTAAGCTAATTTAGTGCAAGTTTTGTAACTAGAAAGAGCATTAAATCTCGTTTTCAAAACAATAGCTAATATCTTTCCCAAACTTTCAGGTGTGTCACTTTCTTTGCTGAAGTAGGATATGACCCTAGTTAAGTGCTTATTTAATTATTTAGTCATCAGCCTCATAGTTTAATTATTGAACCTTATACCTAGAAAGATAAGAGGGGCCACAGCAGGCCCAAATCTATACAGGGGTGCCCATAGGGAGGGATTATGGCACAAGTTGCTCCGTCAAAATTTGGGTGGGGGGGGGATTTTTTTTTTACATTTTATTTATTTATTTAAAAAATATTCATTTATTAAAATTCATTTATTGAGTTATTTTTATTTTAAATTATTTATTTTAATTTATTTTATTCTGTTTATATTTTATTTCATTTTAGTTTGTGTGTGTGTATTTCATTGTCGTAGCACAGAACTTTTCTTATAAAATAATAAGAATAATAATAATTAAATAAATAAATAAACAAATAATATTTAAAAAAAAATAATGAAGTAAAAAAGAGAGCTGAAAAATAAAAAATGAAAGAAGGAAAAAAGCTTGAGAACTTTTTTTTTGGGGGGGGGGGATTTGCACCATTGAGTTTGGGTGGAGGTATGGGCACCCCTGAATCTATACATTTTGGGCCCCTTTGCAGCAAAATTTGTATGGCCCCTCCCCAGGTACCTGCAATGTATATTTGCAACATTAATTAGTCTTTGTGCTAGTTTGTTCAATTTCTTGGACTGTTGGGCCCTATAAGGATATAGACTCCCCGCACTACAGGGTCTGCTGGTATGCAGATCTTTTTAAAGAAATCGCTCAAAAATCCGGGAAGGGTCACATTGGCCCCTTCAGTCTTTCTAGGTTAATTGCAATTTTCAAGTTCCCAGTGTTAAAGAGTCAAATGAAAGTAAGTTCGTTTAGGATTTGATAGAAAAGCTGCTGAATATTTTTGAAAGAGAGCTTAAAACTTTATTTATTTTGCATATTTGTTAAATTTATCTTTCAAATCTTTTTTTGTTTGTTTTTTCAGTTCTAATAAAGTGCTAAAATCTAAGTTTTGTACTTCATCAACCTCTACTGAAACTGATGACGAATTTGAAGATTGTGGGGAAGATGAGGAACTCCTTATGTGATATTTGTTGGAACAAGATTTTTGCGTTGCTTTTTATTAGGATTTTAAGATTGTTTTTTAAATTTTATGTGATATGATTTTATAAATGTTTTTATTGTTTATAATTTATATGTAAAAAATGTATAATTTTTAATTTTGTCATTTTAATTTAAAATTTATGAAATGTTTGTGATATATATGTATTTCCTTTGTTGTTAATTAAATTTGTTTCAGTTACCGAATTCTTGAAGTATTTATTTCCTAGTTTCAATGTTTTCCTTCATAATTTACACAATTAGTTACAATGTGTAAATTATGAATTTGTTTCAGTTACCGAATTCTTGAAGTATTTATTTCCTAGTTTCAATGTTTTCCTTCATAATTTACACAATTAATTACAATTTACACAATCCTAGTTACAATGTTTTCCTTCATACTAAGTAATCCTAAGCCCTTTATTTCAACGTTTTCCATGTGTGTGGGGGGGAGGGGGGTAAGAGGTTCATACTTAGGTTGTTTTATAGAGAAAATGATAGGAAATTGACTCCCCCCCCCCCGCACACACTCAATCGCCTAAATGACAGGCCAAATTTTGAGTTAAAAAGAAGTCGCCAAAAATAATGTCTACTTGGCTATAGCTCTTATATTTCTCGCCAATCCCGTAAGCATATTGTTACATGGTGCATAGCAAGCAAAGTCAACATACAGGTAGAGTTTCAAGAACTATGGTTATTTTAAACGAAAATTAATGGAAAGAATGCCAACTTTAGCCAGATAGTAGTAAGTACTAATTAGCATAAAAGTTTTTACTATTTAAAAAAAATGGCTTCAACACATCCCACATTCCCCTGTGTTAAACATAGACTAATAATAATCTCTTTTTTAAATTAGTTTATGATGTGAAATTTGGTCTTGTTGCATCATTTTTTTAAAAAAGAAATGATATTTCTAATGAAAGAAATGATAAAGAAATGATATGAACGATAGGATATTTCTTAAATTTTAACTTTGTAAGGCAGGAAGAATAGCCTGCCCTAATGTGACAGATTTGGGTCATTCTCCAGAAAATGTAACTTTTGAACACAAATATTTTTCAGTTTTGAAACCTTTTGTTTTCTTTTTTTTTTAATTCTTACATGAAAGTGTTACCTACTAGAAGTAACCATAAACAATGGCCCAGCTAAGTTTCTATTATTTTACTCATAAATTGGACAAAAAAAAAAATAATAATGATAAATAAATAATGCCTAACTAATAAACTATGAGCTATTTTAATTATTAGTGGGAATTTAACATTAAGCTCTCTTAATTAAAGTATGGCTTAATTATTAGTTATCCTTGAAGTTCAAATATGTGTTAAAATAGTGTTTAATAAATTTGAGGATATACTGGCAATCTATAATTTTGGTAGAATGCCTATTACTGATGTTTTTCCTCTTCATCATTTATTTTCACTTCAGAAATAATGACATTGATAAGGTCTATCACGGAGGTGAGGAATTTTCCATTAATAGAAGCCGAATGGATACATTTTTCAGGGAATTTTTTTTTTCTTCGTTGCTACAATCTGCACATGTTAAGCATATGAAAACGTGTTCACTTCTTTTTTTAAATTGGTTTACATCCCTGAAGTTCAAGTTCACGGAGGTGAGAGTTCACAAGAACCACACTTAGTTTTTCAAACAAAATCTATCTTCTTGTTTTTCGACAAAAATCTCACAACTTCTTTATGGCTGAAAAACCAAGGGGGCTCCTTATATCATGGAAAATAAAGTTTGATGTCATTACTGCCACGTGTTAATGAGGAATGGCATTTTGTTTTTAGATAACGGAGGTGAGAATTTATTGTGTGACATGACTCCTTTTCCAACTAAATCACAGTATTTAAAAATTGAATATTCTTAAAAAATTAGTATTTTTGAGACACTTGTGAACGAAATAATAAATAGATAAGTATACGTTCTATTAAGCAACATAAATAGTCACACAAGGTGTGTGACATGCCACGGAGGTTAGAATTCACATGTTGTGAACCAAAAATATACTAAAACTAGCTGCGTGCCCGGCGTTGCAGGGGCTACCTAAAAAATAAAAGTTATGTCAAGTGACGCGAGTTCAACACTCAGGCTTGAACCAAAAAAAAAAGTCAGTGTAGTTTTGCGGCAGATTGCGGAAAACCCCCCAAAAAAGTAAACAATTTAAATCCCCTGATTACAGGAAAAGCCTCAAAACAAAAACAAGAATTTTACCTGTTCATATTCGAGAAAAAGAAATGGCAACAGATCTTTCATCTCAATGATTTTCTTCACGCTGTAAATTTTAATAAAAGCGTTCATCCGGAAAGTTGAGTTGAAGCACTGAATAATAATTTGAATGGAGGAAAGCCTTCGAAAAATAGGAATTTGATTTTGAAATCTAAGAGTCATAATTAAAAGTTTTTAATTGATATCTCCGCTAATTATTATCGGAGGATTATGTTAAATAGCCGAACATGAAGACGGGAGGATGACGAATCCATCGATACCTGGTTCGATGGTCAGTTCACTGTCGTTCGGGAGAAGAAGCTTGGACATAGATAGATAGATAGATACTCAGATTTTATATGTATAAGATAAAAATTATTATTAAAAAATTGTTGGCAGGTTTAAATAGATATGTTTTTGATGAAATTAAAAAGCTTAGTTAAATGATTTGTTCCTTAACGTTTTTAATGTAAAAGGCGTGTGATAGAAAAGTTACACTTTTTGAAGAATGACCCTTTTACTGCATCACCACTGATCCTAATTAGAATTACTACAAATTAATTGTGATACAATCACATTAATGTTAACTTAAGTAAATGATTCAATTTGTAGTTTTGATGGTCATTGAGGATAACGTAGATGAAAAGTCTATTTCTTTTTAACTGCCCCACTCAGGTTTCAGTAGTATTATTCCAGATCGTGCATGGGGGCGGCGGGGAGGGGGGGGGAGGATTGCATTATCACCTTTGCTTCAGTGCTGTAGTTGGAGGTTAGATTGTTATAAAAATAATGGAAATTTAATATGAATTGGTTTTCAACCACCCTTTTAAAAAAATTTCTGTTTTTATGAATGAAAGAAGTACCCTAAATTGTGTGTCTGACTTTTTTTGTGGCTTAAATTAGCGAACCGTGACATCTACTTTATGGAAAGGTGCAATCTCCAAATACTTTTTTCCAATTACAGCAATTTTGTGGAGTCGGGCACCCCTTGTATTGATGTTATATTTGCATTTAAATTGAGGAAAAACTCTCAATTGCACAGTTGCCATATATTAAGAGTTAATAATTATAAAAACCATTTGAAAATAATTGGTAGACTGGATCAAAGTTATCCTGCCAATCACGGTAATTTAGAATTGTGTCAGAAATGCGATGAAAAATAATTAGTTTTTATAAAAGTAGTTTTTGAACCAGAAAATAGAAATCTCTAAATATTTACAAATACAAAAGGCAAACTGAGGAGGGAGCTGGCCCCAATTTCAACCTCGTAGGATTTTGGGATTGTGAGGAGTTAATCCCGGGATCCCACAGGGTTGGTTTTATGCTTTTAAAAGTTTCATTGGGCCTCAAATAAAAAGTTTTATGCTTTTTTTTCCTCCTAGAACTGTTGTTGTTACATGAATTAATTTCCCCCCGAATTCAGTAGGGGAAAGTGGGGTAAAACCGGGACCCTAAGGTTTGCAGGCTTCCAGAAATCAGTTTTTAGCATAAGGGAACAAAATTTTGCAAAAGTATGCACTACTTATCTATTAATGCAACCACAGTTTCAAAAACATAAGTGTTTTTATTTTTTAATTTTTATTAATTTTTTTGTAAAAAAAGTCATTTTATCCGGGTAGACATGTTATTGCTATAGGAAAATAAAAATTTTGAAAGTTTCCACAAAATTCAAGTTTTATTTAGTGTTATATGTTAAATATTACCATAACATAATAGAATAAGTATACAAGGACGCATATTGATGAGCTGTCAGTAAATTTAAATGTCTTTACCTTTAATTTTTTTCTATAATATGAGGTCGACACAAGTCGCAAGTAAAATAGTTTATCTTCCTCTTCGGCCCCAGAGCAGCTTTCATGGGCCCAACGACGACATAGGATGCATTGGATCCAGCCCTCGCCACCCTTGGAGTCCAAGTAAAGTTCATTGCAGTAAATGCAGGCAGTATTGTCATCCCCTTCACTGGATTCATCCCGCATTTGCTCCTTCGGTTTTTCCTTTTTTTGGACGCTTTATTTTCTGTCTATTCCTTTTTTGGCGTCTTTATAATGTTGCCTTTTCTTCGATTCGTTTATTTTTCCTTCAGGTTTTTTTTTCTTCCGTCCATCTTTGGTCTTTTTTCCATCATCATTTTTCTTTTTCTTTTCTTCTAATGTTGCCTGAAGATGAAGCTTGTTTAATGTATCTTGTTTTGTAACCTTATTGTAAAATAATTTGGTCGAATAAAAGTTTTATTCTTATTATATAATAGACTTACTACGTTTTAAAAATCAAGGGGCAAAACCGGGTATTACCCGGTTTTGCCCCGCACGTACAGCTTTCATAAGAAATGCCGTCATTTGACTATACAGAACCCTACAGACAATTACTTAGAATGATAATGAAGGTAATTAAATGCAGAAACAGTAACGTTGTATAATCGGTCTAGTTTTGTTCAAAAATTTTAAGCAAAAACCACTCAAATAGAATTTTCTTCACAGGAACGAAAGAAGCGAGTCTATTGCGTTCTAATTTAGTTGCCGCTGCTTCTTCATCAAGGTGGAAGGTAGTTCCTCTCTTGTCCACGCGATTGCAGTGCTTACAGAGGCTAGAAGGGGGTATCCGGTTTGTTCCCGACTTACCGGTTTTACCCCACTTTCCCCTACATAAGTTGTTGAACACCACAAGTCAACTTACAATTAGTAGCTATCGTTTGTTACATAAAAGTATCTCTTATCTATACGGGGTGAGTTTGATCGAATCTGCCATACGAAAGAGGGTGGTAGAAGAGTCCAAACGGAGTATAGAACCACCCATTATCGTGTCCAATTTTTAACCGTAAGAGTTTGATCGAATCTGCCATACGAAAGGGGGTGGTAGAAGAGTCCAAACGGAGTATAGAACCACCCATTATCGTGTCCAATTTTTAACCGTAACCGAGTTATGGTACATATAATGAAAATGAGTAGAAAAACAAAATTCTGAGAAAACGACCGATTTCTGAGATTCCTGTAAGACCTATAAGGAAAATAAGTACATATTTGGAAAGAACAGACTAAATCCTACAAAATGATACGTTTCCCATCAAGATAGTCGCATTTTACAGCGAGCTACAAGCTTTGAAACTTTGGACACACTCAGAATTGAAATGGTGCCAAAGTTTTCAATCGACATTTTCAATAACACTCATATAGCTACACTTGGGCAAATCTACAAAAAACTGGCCCATTTCACAAGCTTTCAGATGATACAACAACAAATCATATTGGGCTTCAAGTTCAGCAGAGTTTCAGGCTTTTGTTTGAAACAGTAAAAATCTGCAATTCGTTGAAAAAGGAAAACCAGCGAAGAGTCGCACTTTTCTGTTTCACATAAGCATGTTGCTTTCTTTGTTTAAGAAACTGGTATTTTCAAATCAAAATAATAGTTTTAACATTTTATTAAGAGAAAAAACATATGAGATAACAATTCGTAGAAATAAAAGAAGCATTACTTTCCCGTGCTTTTCACAAAGGAAAAATCAATAATAAAAAGGTTACACCAACATCACAGAGCATAAAACTGCCTTTGAAAATTTTTTTTATCGTTTTATTGTAGCTTTAAGAGGTGCGGGTGGAGACATTTATTTTCAAAATTCGCGATTTTTTAAACGCATTCCCCCCTTTGATCCATTTCAGGGACTCGGCGAAAAGTCTACAAACAACCTTTCTTTTTAGCTCGGACTCTGATTCAAAATTTACGAATTTTGAAATTGGATATCTACAATAAACACAAAAACACTTAGTTAAAGGTAGTTTTTTTCTTTTTAATTTCCCTACTAATGATTTTACTCTCAAGTAAATAGTCTTTGAGATATGAAACAGGGGCGCCGACTTGCAAAAATTAATGGGGGGGGGGGGGCGGACATCACCGGGTTTTTAGGGGGTTTTGTAATCCCTCGGAGATCCCCCCACCCCAAATAAAGGTCAGATTTTTGTATCTTGAAAATGCCTTATTTTCTAGTGTGTATAATTTTAGCAAACAAATAGTATGTGACATGGCGCTTTCGAAGTAAAATAATCTAAAAATTGGTTTACCAATTTTCTGGTTCAACTAAATCATGTCACTTGTCTTAGTAAGAGATGTTTTTGTTTTATTTTATGAGGAGCCGTGCAGTACCGTAGCTAGGCATTGATATAAGGTAGGACACTTGACTTGAATGGAAGGACACTCCCAGAGAAGCCAAATTAAAAAAAAATGGGGTAGGGGGGTAAATAAGGGGATCTTGCCGAGGGAAATTTTCTAAATTTAAGATGAAAATAGTGAGTTTTAAAGTTTTTTCTAAGCATTTTAAAGTCATGTAATCAACATTAGAACCCCGAAAACTCGACAAGCCTGATATATATTTTTTGGCTTTGGAAAAAGGAAAAAATAAATACAAACGCATGTTTTTTAAGACCAATTGTTTTTTCATTAGTGATATCGGCTAACATATTCAAGTATAAACGCAGTCTCTCAATGTCTAGGTCCTTTTTGAAAAACTCAGTTTGATTTTTCATAATTTGTTCCACCTCTCTTTTATAAAAGCAAGCACTTTTATTCAAGTGCAATGACATGTGTAAGTCCAGTTGATGCAAACCGCCCAATAATGCAAGATTGCACCATTTCACAAACCTCAATGTAAAGTGCCTTGTAGCACTCCATTGGGATTTTGAAAGTGTGCGGTGAGCTCGTTGTTTTCATACTTTTTTGGTATACGTCGATTCCGAGGAAGCGAAGGATCATCATTAAGTGAAGGTTTTTCTTTTAAACACAATCCCCAAAAGTATCCAAAACTATCACACCTTCTATTTAATATACAAATCAAACCCTCATATATTTTTTACAGATCAGCAACACTTAGATGAGGGCGCCTGCGCCGTAGCGCTGCCCACCGGCATCAGACTTGACCCGTAAGTTCGCGCACTGGGACAAATTCTAAGTGTGCTTGCAGCATCGTAACACCATCATTATTCACACCACTCATTTTCAGTTAACCTGCTTGCTATCGAAATAATTATATGTTTTAACTCCTTACTGAATGTATATTTTACAAGGTAAACTATCTTCAAACAAAAAAAATAAAAGATAAATTTACGAGCTTAGAAAGAATAATGTAACTAATAGTTTTCTTAATTTATTGGGGGGGCTCTGCCCTCTCAAAAATATTTTTGAGGGGGCTCGGGCCCCCTCAGGCCCCATGGACTCGGCGCTACTGATATGAAACGAAAACTGAAAAAAAACGCATTTAAAATCCAAGATGGTCGCTCGAGTTCCCCAACTTCCGGCCATTTTTTGAGTCAGCATATTCCACGGGCGGAAACATGTTCCACTAGTCATAACTAAAGATAAAAATTATATTTTGTGTAAAAACAGATGAGGGCAGATATTTGCTGTGGGACCTTGAACTGACACTACAGCGAGCAATAAATAAGTAGTGAAGTGTAACAACGGCAGGTTGTTTACCTTGCATTGACACTACACTGGCAAAAAAACTATTCTTACAGAATTTTGTTTGCCGAGTCTTGACAAAAATAATAATAATAATAATAATAAAATTAAAAAAATAAATAAAAGCGTCTCTCCAGATAAAAAACAAATTCTAGAACCTTGGCATTCCTATACTACGTTCACGTGAAAGATAGACTAGATGTGAACGAAGGAGGGCATTATTTAGCGACGCCAATCACGTGTTTGGCTTGGTCAATAGCCAACTGATGCCAAGCAGACGGCAAATGAGAATATTATTGGTTAAGCTTTTTTTTTATTCCAGAGTAAACTCCCATAAAAATGGCATAGTGGCAAACCTTCTGGCAGCTTGTTTTTTTACTTTCAGTCTATCTATTTCGTGATGAGTATCCAGAGTATAGATGAGCATTATTCTTTAGAGTTTTTCAGGCGGCTTCGCATCAAGAAAAGGTTGAATTGCAAGAACTTATGGAACAGATGTGTTTGAGACAGGATTAGCTAACATAAGACTGGGACTTAGTTTTGAGAGATTTTACTTGGTGTTTCCAGTTAATACTGGAGCAGCATAGTGCGTTTGTGATTTATTTATTTATTATTTTTTTAATTACGTTTTCTCTGAAAACTTCCGATTTTATTTCGATAAAACTAATTCAAAAAAAAAAAAAAGAAAAAACGACTTATTTATTTATTTTTACGAGAATACTGCCAAGAATTATTTCTTTTGCAAAAGTTGAAACATTACTAAAATTTTAACTTTTTGACCTAGCAAACTATAACTACTTGCGAAACCCTTTAAAAGTTCCAAGCAATCTTGGGGTTCCATGTAACCCAAATGGAAGACTTAAAGCATGTTTTGAACTAAATTTTCGTCGTCATAGTTACAAATCGTCTGCGATTTGCGTTTGTTCATATTTTTTCCCCAAGTCTTAGCTTAAGCAGATTTTACATTAAAAAACGGGTTTCTCTTGAGTGAAATCACGTCTTTTCAGGGAAAACACCTATACAAATGAACTTACATAGCAAACACTTTCATCTAAATGCAAAATTTCTAGATTACTAATTCCCATCATTTAAGACTGACAAGAAACAAAATACCTTAACGGTATACGCTGTAAATACAATCTTTGTGATAAATATACGATTGAAAATTGGCTATAATAATCATATCTTTATTGATTCATCCTAATTACCATTTTATTATTTTTATGGATATGCTTCGTAATGCCTAATTTAGAAAATCGCCAGTCATAACATGGCGGGTGCAAATTTCTTCTCTGTTTCCATTCCATTTGTAGAAAAAAGAAACCCAACGAGTAGTGTCCTATCGCAATTCGTAATTGCGAAAAACAATTTGAATTCAAGACGCCAAAATTAAAAAGAGTTCCAGAGGCTGGAGCTGAATGTGTCTTTTTATTTCCCTTTTGTTTTAATTAACTTATTTTATCTTTTTCGTACAAATATCGTATCTTTAAGCAAAGAGCTACCACGCGTTTTGCAAGCACTCCAAATTTCGCTCGAATCTACGAAATAAGCCACCAACTACTGCTGCGGAAGTATTTAAACACGGGTGCAAGATATCATACGAAACCTCTTTTTGAATGCAGAAAATAAAATAAAAAAAATGAAAAAAATAATTTGAATTTTGACCTCTTGAATTCAAATTATGTTTTTCGCAATCACGAGTGTGTGTGTGTGTGTGCGTTTATGTGTGTGTGGGGGGTATGTGTGTTTGTGTGTAGGGGGTATGTGTATGTGTGTGTAGGCATGTGTGTCTGTGTACACGCATGAATGTGTGGGTAATTGTGTGTATGAGTGTTTGCGTGCTGTGGGGAATGTGTATGTGTGTAGGCATATGTGTTTGTGTCTGTGTGCAGGCATGAGTGTGTGGGTAGTGGTGTGTGTGTATGTGTAGGTGTCTGTATGTATGTTTGAGTGTGTGTATGTGTTTGTGTGCGTGTATGTGTTTGTGTGTGTGTATGTGTTTGTGTGTGTGTATGTGTTTGTGTGTGTATGTGTTTGTATGTGTATGTGTTTGTGTGTGTATATGTGTGTGTATGTGTGTAGGTGTATGTATTTGTGTGTGTGTGTATATGTGTGTAGTTGTGTATGTATGCGCGTGTGTGTAGGACATGGATACAACCTGGAGACGGTTTTCGCTATAGGAGCAGCATCGTGAGGAGCCGGTCGACGGTGATGCTGCGGAGGGTGCTGGCGAGAAAATAAAATGATAGCACATCAAAACAGTCAAGTGAGAACAAAAAGCAATCGTGATTGCTCAATAAATTGGTAAAGCAATAATGAAAATAATTATAACCATGATAACGCTGATGATAATAATAATAATTATTATTATTATTAAACTAGAAAATCGCCCGTCATGGTATGACGGGTGAAAATGGGTTCTACATTTGAACGAAGCAATTGCCTGTTGGGTGAAATTTTGATAGTTGAAATTTCAACCGTAAATCCAGTGGACTAACCCTAAACTCAAGTAGATAGACCACTACTATTTCGTTTCTTCATTCTCCTAAAATGAGTCTTACTAGTAAAACAGTTCAGTCTCTTCAAAATAAGACATTTCCCTATATGTCAAATATTACACAAACATATTATCAAATTATCATGCTATGGCGCGAGTTTCATTGCGGATGATGTTAGAGCGTTACTCGATCAGTCAGTTTGCTATTACTTATGTGAGGATAACAATAAGGATAATAATGATAATTATGATGCATATAATTACATTAATAATTATAATGGTGATACATGACCATACACAGGATGATGGCGATGATGATTATTATTACTTTAATGAAAAAATAAAAATAATACAAAATAAGTGAATGAAAACAAAATTAAAACGAACTATTTATTCATTTATTTATTTTTTTAAATAAGGAAATTTCCAGCATTTACGGAACATCTCTAATGGGACATTCCACGAAAAGTCAACCCTTTGTCTTGCAAGTAACGATTCATACATGTCATCAAAAAGTAATAAAAAATCAAACATAATAAATTGTTAAGCAGAAAAAATTTGTTCATTAATATTTTAAAGTATTATTTTAAATGAAATATATGAGGTGTCTCGTGCGAGGCAAAATGACTGTTTTCGGTGGAATGGCCCTAATTCGTCTCTAAAAATTTATTTCCCGGGTTTCTCGAATATTTTTTCGTCTTACAAAGTTGGAGATTTCAAAGTCGACTTCACTACAATTTATAGGTTCTTCAATATACATTTATTATTGACTAGTGGTACTCGTACGGCTTTGCCCGCAGTAGAAAACTAAAAGATCTTATGATTCGCCTGTATATTTACAAATAATGTATTGTTAATTTCTCGCCAATTGGCTTGCCTGTGTTACGGTTCCGCGTTATGATAACTTGGTAATCTACTCGTCCATCGAATGATAATTTTGCTCGGGAAAATGTTTTTAAAATTGGAATAGAAAAAGAGAAAACATCGAATTTTCGAAAAATCTCTTCGAGGTGCACACCCTCATGCTACAAACTAACTTTGTGCCGAATTTCATGAAAATCGGCCGAACAGTCTAGGCACTATGCGCGTCACAGAGATCCAGACAGACATATCCAGACAGACTTTTAGCTTTATTATTAGTAAAGATAAAAAGTTCTTTTGCTGTTACATATGGTTAAATAAAAGTGCGTGATAAGTTTAAGGAAAAAAAAAAACCACAGTTCTTTCAGCATTACATCATTTGGAATTGCTGCCATCCTTTTCCGATGACATCCATTTTTGAATTATGCTCCTATAACTATATTTCATCGCGCGCTTCGGTCACGAATGTTTGGCGGTCGTTCACCGGAAACAGCAATTTTAGCTATAAACATCGGAATTCATTTTCTTCAACTTTCTCGTTTCTTGCACATTAAGCGGTTGATTCTGAGCTCTCCGCGAGAAATCCGAATCCACAAATCCTTTTCATTTTCTTTTTTAATTTCAGGAATGGCGTGTTGCTAGGTTACGAATGTGGTCGGCGGCTTGAAGAAGAATTCTTTCCGCGTTTCGGGGCAAAACATTTTTCTATCTGTTAAATACAGCGAAAGTGATTTGCACTCTCAGGTCAACGAACATGTTATTTATAGAATCCTGACCGAAGCATAAAATTTCAGCACGGATTTTAATGATTTGAAACCGATGTATGTGAATTATAATGCCTTCTATTATCAATGTAATGGCACTGTAATTTATGAAATGAGAAGTGTGCCCAGAACTTTTTGCTTGAAAGACATGCCTTAGAATGTTTTGAAACCTTTTAAACAAAAGAATTGGAGAATGTTTCGAAGTTTTTCGCCTATCGGGAAGGATTTCTTTCGTAATTATGTATTATGGTTTTGATTGTTTATGAATTCTAATCACTCCATTGTTTTTTTGTACTCTAATGCAACACAACTTTAGTTAGATTTGAATTCTAATGAAAGTTTTCCAAACGAAAAAATTAAATATGCGAATTTAGCATCATGTATTGATGTGTTTAGCTCATAGTAGTGCTGCTATAAACATTTTGATTTGACATTTTATATTTTTAAATTCATGAATTTTAAGAAAATGTTCTTTGCATGCGAGTTGTTTATTTTTCTGCTGTGCCAACAAAGTTCTGAGTAACTTTTATTTTTGTTAAAAGGAAGGGCTTGTGCTGCGTCGCGCCAAAAGAAAAGAAAGAAAGAAAAAAACAATAACTTCAGAATTACCACTTTACTACATGTATTTACAATTACATTTTTCGCTGTTTTCTGGACTATTATACAAATGCATATACAAATGTGACGACCAACAACAGGTTCTGCGCTTAGCTGGGCTGGTCCTCGTCAGTTTATTAGTCCCAAATGAAGATCAATGGCCCTCTTAATCTTCTTTCCGTGAAGTTATTAGATGAACGACTCTGAAATGCACGCTCATATCAATTTGAAAGTTTTACAAAGCGTAATTTTTGGCAATATTTCGTTTAATAAGCCACTGTACATGTAAAAATGAAGTACAAGTTATAGGTATTTTGTTACGGCAACAGCTTAAAATTAGCTGAACTGTATCTAACGCCAAAGAAACTTATATAAAAATTTTTACATTTCTCTACCTGATAGATTTTTTTTCTTTGAGCAATCACGATTGCTTATAGCTTTCATTTGACTGTTTTGATGTCCTATGATTTTATTTTCCCACCAGCACCTTCTGCAGCACCACCGTCGACCGGCCGCCTCCTCTAGCGATAACCGTCTCCAGGTTGCGTCAATATCCTACACTTACACGCATACATACACGCACGTGTACACACACACACAAAAACATGCACACACATACATACACCTACACACATACACACACAAACACACACACACATTCAAACACATACACACACGCATACATACAGACACCTGCACATACACACACACCTACACACAACTACCCACACACTCATGCCTGCACACAGACACAAACACATATGCCTATACACACATCTTTCCCCACACAAACACTCATACACAACTACCCACACACTCATACCTGCACACAGACACAAACACACATACCCCCCCCCCACACACACACATAAACACACATGCCTACATACACACACACACGTGATTGCGAAAAACATAATTTGAATTCAAAAGGTCAAAATTCAAAATTTTTTTTTCTTTTCTTTTCTGATCTTTCTTATGAGTATCCCACACAAAATAAACTCAACACAGCGTTAAAGCACTATCAAGATATAGTGCACGCCGGTGAATTGAATGTTTATTAAATCAGTGGGAAATTGAATCAACCGCTTTGATGGATCAAATTGTAAAAAAAAAGAACAAAATCCAGCTGTATTCAGGGACGTCGCCAGGGGAGGGGGAAGTGGAGTGGGGTGCTACTTCCCCCCTTCTCCCAGCGTTTCAGAAGTGGGGCCGCCAATTTCATTTTACCGATGCAACAAACGAAGAAAAAAAAAAAAAACTCTTCGTTGTTTTAAAAAAATAAATAGTTATAACTGAACAATTGAAATAAAAGTGACAAAAGGTATTTTTTCTGTGAAATTTTAATGGAAAATGTAATCTTAAAATACAATTTAGGAACATCCATGATTCGCTTTTTTTAGGATTATCTAATTAAGGGCCGCGGAAATTTATGCTTCAAACAATTTTTAACGCAAAAAAAAAAAGTATTCAGTACACTATTCACTAGGCCGCAGAGTATGTATATCTGTCTAATCGGAAAGTATGGGCCCGGCTTAAATTAAAGTATTGTGCATCGAGTAAAATTAGCATAATGAGAGGGAAGACCGGTGACAAAACTAACATGGTGCACGCCTGGTGTTACAAAACAATGCATCATGGTTCTTCAGTAAAAAAAAATGTAATTTTTTTAAATATTAACCTGAAAATATGGTCCTGAAAATCATTGCTAAGTGGAGAAAAATGCAAGGGTCGCCGAAATATATTTGAAATAGACGGAGAGAGAGAGAGAGAGGGGGGGGGGGGGGGGGGGGGGGGGGGGAGAAAAAAAAACAGTTAAATGTGCAAAGAGAGATTCAAAGTGTTGTAATGAATGCCTCTACCAGAAGTTATAAATGTTTGAATGTAAAAATCGTAAGTAAATTAAAGCTTGATCAAGAAATGCAGGAGACATATTTAAAATAAAATGAAGTGGAATAAAACCCCACGGTATCACAGAAAATTATCACATCCGTTCGAAATGTAAAACGTTCTTTTTCCGGAGCCGCAGACGCTTGTATTTCAAGAAAACAAAAATATTAGGCTGGAAATTGAAAATTTTACTATGGAAAAAACCAAGAAAATAATCGAGTTTAGCAAAGGAAAATTGGAAGAAAGTATTACCACAATATGTTTATCAATAAATAAAATTAAAAATGAAGATAGGGACGTAGCCAAACTGAAGAGTGGGGAACTCCAAATCCTTCCTTTTGCACCCCTAAAGCTGGTCTGGAAGTGAGTTTTTAAAACTTACATTTTAAAAAAAATTCCGGGAAAATGTTCTCAAGCCCAATCTTTTGCCCTTAACGTCATTAAAGATGGCCTACACATGAGTATTTAGGACTGCAATTTAAAAAAACCATGAGAGTGCTCCGAACGTAACCCCCGAGAAACACCCTCTCACAAGGGCGCCCATATAGGGGGGAGAGGGGGGCTAAAGCCCCCCCCCTTAGAAATGAGAATTTCCTTGCTTTTAGTGTTTTTTTCATTGCAAAAAAATGTATAAAAATTTCTTTTCCAGCAATTAATGAATAAGTTATTAAAAATATCAAATTTTAATATCTCTAATCTATACTGAAGTCGGTTTCCATGGGGAATATATTCTGCTTAACCATGGGAAAAACTTTTGACCCCCCCCCCCCCTAAAATTTTGCATATGGGCGTCCTTGACTTCTCAATTAATCATTCATCATCATCAATCAAGGTCGAATAAATTTCATATTTTGGACTTTAATCTAAAAAACTCCCTGAGCTCTCCTGAACTTGTCCTCCTCCTAATATTACCGAAGATCCCCAAAGATTTCATTGGCTTCAATTCAGGAAATTTTTCGGGAGAGATCTCCCGAACACCCACACCTCTGACAGTATTGAAAATCGCCTACGATTGCGTTAATTGAATTTCAATATTGAAAATTTGCTAGGAGAGCACTCCGAATCCCTCCACCCATTAACATAAACTGCGTTTTCTATAGATCGAAAATTTTTCGTGGGAATGCTCCTCTCTCTCGCGCGCCGCGCCAACATCATCGAAAAACGTCTTAAATCTCACTTTTAGTGTTTCAACTACAAAACAATTTTGTGCACGATCCCATTCAAAACTCTCCTCTTCCCCTCTCATCGAAAGTTGACTTAAATTACGTTACCGGAGCTTTAATTTCAAGAAACTGGAGGTGCACAAAATTTTAACAAAAAAAGCCTACCATCGCGTTTTTAAGACTTCAATTTCAAAAAACTTCGGGTGTGATGGCCCCCGCATCTCTTTTCCCCTTAATATCACCATAGATCGTCTAAAATTGCATTTTTTGAACTACAATTTTCTCTCCCCCGGACTTCTCTACTCTCCCCCGGACCCCCCTTTACCTGTCATAATCAGAAATAATTCACAATTGCGTGCTTGGAGTTTGAATTTTGAAAAATTATCGGGGGATGACCCCGAGTCTCTTCCTCTCCTGGCATCACCATAGATCGTCTAAAACTCCTTATCAAATCAAAATCTTGAAAAATTCCCGGCGGAGAACCCCTGGACCCCTCTCCTGAACATAAACAAATCTAACGTAAGGGAACTTAAATTTGTGTTTTGGGAACTTAAATTAGGAAAAATTATTTGGAGAGGCTATTCTGGACCTCCTCTCCCCTTCCTCCCCAACTTAAAATATAGTCTAATAACTGCGTTTTTATAACTTCAACTGCAAAATAATGCCAGGAGGTAGCCCTCCAAAACCCCTTATTTCTGATTGCATATTAACATTACGATTAAATGTATATTGCTAGTATTAAGGTCTAGTAACATGACTACCCATGCTAAACCAGAGAAGCTAAATTTTCTCTCTCTCTTTATCTCTGCATATTGGAACATGCGTTTGAAACAATTAAGGGGCCTCCAAATGCGTACACCTCCCCCCTCCCCAGTTTTTTACTTAGCGGCGCCCCTGGCTGTATTGAATTAACCGCTTTATGGAATCAAAACTGTTTAGAACAGACGTGATTCACATAAGCGGCGGCCACTGTATTTTATACTTGATTAATCTCTTCTTAATATTTCTCAAGAACATCAGGACAACTAGTAGCTATGTAGGGACAGTAAGCCTCATGGCGTGGAAGAACCCCGAAACATTGTCCAAAAAATAAGCGGTAAGATTTTAAGAGGGGTCTTTCAAAAATTTTACGGGAGCTCAATCCTCCCCCTCCAAAACCTGATAGCGCCCTGCTTCTGATTAGGCGTGGTCTTCGAGATAGGAAGGCCATCCAACCGTTGCCTTCGAGATAGGAAGGCCATCCAACTAGCAAATGACGTCATCATTCGTCGATCTACGATGATATTGGGAAATGGGCACTTCGATTTGTATTTTGGTTTAATTAAATGATTTGGCTTACTTATTATTGTCTTCTATTGTTTTAGTAGCATTAAAAGTTCTACTTTTTCATTTGAAAACATGAAAAGGAGCCGATAATCATACATTAAAAAATAGACTGAGCTTTTTTCATAGCATTTTCCATGAAAATATTTAGGTCTTAAAAAGTATGCAAATAAGTAATCACGTTTTTACTTTACAATTACGTTAAAACAAAGTGATAAATGGACAACATTTTATTTTTCATTTGAAAACGTTTTTAAAATTAATCACAGTTTAAGCTACTCGTATATTGCAGTGATACATTAAGTCTTAAAAAGTATTCAAATAAATAATTGAGCTTTCATTTTACAATATCAAAACAAAAAATAATTTTAGCATTGTATTTGAATAAGCTTTAAGTGAAATTTTAAAAAATAAATAAACAATTTTACTTAAATAAACGGGAAACATGACTGCAATATGTTTCAAAGACATAACATTAAATTAAGTAATATCAGATTATGAATGTTAGCTTAGCTGACCAAGCAATGCTTTTAAAAAGACATGAATATATGGGTACCATTCCCTCAAATAAACGGTGCCTTACCCCTTCCAATTGTGAAAACTTCAAGAAAAAATACCTCAAAAACCATCTCCCCCCCCCTTTAAATTTTAATGGCACAATTATTTATAACTATATCCGTTGAAAAGCTATCATTATTATGAGACCATGATCCCCCCCCCCCCCCCCAGTCTGTGGGCAATCTTGAAAAATAACAGAGGAATTCATCTTGAAACACATTAATTGCAGTATGAATTATACAACAGCATGAATACTGTATGTTGTATATAAATGTATTTACAATATCTAAACAGCCTATTTTTGGAATTTTGCTACTTTTCTCTTTTCAGCTTTTTCTGCTGCTAGTGGTCGTTGGGGGGGGGGGGCTTTAATAGTTCATCATTTTAGGCTTTTATAAAATTATTTTAAAAAGCATTAATTGATGACTAAGTAACCCTTTTCGAAAAACGTTCCATAGAATGACCATTTAAGCAACTTTTCTTCGATATTTTAAAACCTCATATGTGTTAACTTTAGACCAACATTTTGCTGATTATGCTCTTTTAGGAATTCAGTGTGACAGTTAATGACAGGGGGAAGGGAGGGGGATAACAAGAAATGTGACATCGCGCGCTTTTTATAACAATATGCTCATGTAAAACAGCGTTACATGTGACAAGGGGGAGGGAGCAAATTTGATCAAAATTTCAAAATTTTGTAACATCGTTTATGGGACAGCCCCTTAATCCAATTTATGTTAGTTTCAGAGTTCCTGCAAGCTTATTAACAGAAAATAAAAGGAATTAAAAAAAATATAGTTCAAGATAATTTGCCCTTTTTAAGCATAAGAAACAAGCATAGATCATTTGGCAAAAACACGTTGTGTATCCACTGCTCAAAAGTAGTCTTTCGTAAGCCCAGAAATTATGACTCCAGTAAACACAACAGCAATTTATGCAGCAGCACGAAACGACAGTGAAAAAAAAACAAAACAAATTCATATATATTTTTTTATTTACATATAGAGTCAGCTTGTTTGAATAAGATTGAAGTGGCGTAGCCTAGGGAAGGGGGGGGGGGGAATGTTTGGATATCGAACCCACGACCTCCGGCATTAAAAGCTAAGCTTCTACCTCAGAATTACGGAAGCCCATCAAAGAACGTTTTTTGATCAAAATAACACATGATAGCTTGTAAACAATTTAATCGAAACCGAAAAGATTAGTTCAGTAAAAAGCTTGTTTCAAAACTTGTTTACATATCAACTTACGTTGCTTCCGGTAGCAACAAGTATGTTGGCAGAAAATTTTGACATATGTATATTATCAGCTTAGAAAATCCATTTCGAATAAGTGCGTGCACAAAATTGAAAAAAATAAAGAAAAAGTATATTAATTTGAATTTTTGGCATCTTGAATTCAAATTATGTTTTTCGCAATCACGAGCGTGTGTGTGTTTGTGTAGGCGCATGTGTGTGAGTGTGTGTGTATGCATGTGTGTGCGTGTTGTGTATGCAGTGCTGTGTATGTACGCGCTTGTGTGTAGGCGTTCGTGTGTGTGTGTATGTAGGCATATGTGTTTGTGTTTGTGTGCAGGCATGATTGTGTGTATGTGTAAGTGTGTGTGTGTGTGTGTGTGTGTGTATAGGAGTGTGTGTTCGCGTCTGTCCGCAGGCATGAATGTGTGTAGGCGTGTGTGTAGGCTATGGACGCAACCTGGAGACGGTTTTTGCAAGGGGAGCAGCATCTCGAGGCCGGTCGACGCGACGGTGGTGCTGCAGAGGGTGCTGGTGGGAAAATAAAATGATAGGAATTCAAAACAGTCAAGTGAGAACAATAAGCAATCGTGATTGCTCAATAAAAAGTTGCAAGTTAACCGTTTCAAATATTAAAGCAGTACGCTGAAATAAAAAATTACAGACATTGACAAAGATATTAGAAACGGACTGACAATTGTTTGTGTAAGGGAGGAAAAGTTAAGGAATCTTAATTGCATGAACTCCTCTGCATAAAAAGTAAATTAGTTTATCTGAGAAAGTACTTACCTCCGAACTTAAAAATTTATTTCATAAGACGTCCAATATTTTCTTCGCATGCAGGTTATTCGGAATCGGAAATCACTGACTCACTTTCACTCAGACACTTATAAGACTTTTAGTTTTTTTAAATGCCTCTACATTCCGGTATGTGGATGTGGACAAATCCAACAGTATGGTATTGAAAAATGTGCATCCGAAGTGACAAATATCCTATTTAATCCATTTTAGCTGGAGCAAGCAACACTACTGTTAAGTGGTAAACTGCCTTGCTTTCAAAATTTCGCGCCAAGTTCATAGATCGACGACTGGTGGCGTAACGAAGCGGGGGGGGGGGGAGTTTGCTAGCCTGTTATCACGTGGGTCACGGTGAGAAGGAAGGGGATCGGGACAGAGGTGCTCCCTAAGAACAAGGGCACATCCCCCTAAATGTCACGAAGATGCTCCCAAAAGCAAGAACCCTCATAAAAGAAAAAAATACCCCTCATCCTTCCCTAAAATTTCAATGCCACATTCTGCGCCATGAAGCCCCCCCCCCCCCCCCCGCTGGGTGGGCACCTCTGATTCGGGAAATTGTGACAATCTGTGACACGGAGGAGGGAGAAGGTAACAAGAAATGTGACATCAGGCATTTTAAAAAAAAAAAATACACTTATGAAAAACAGCGTGACTAGTGACAAAAGGGCGGTAGGGGTAAAATGAAGTGTGACATCTTGTGTCAAAGAGGGGAGGTGGGACAAAAATGTTGAATAAAAAGTGTGATATCATTTATGGACAGCCCTAACTTTTTAATCAGTTTAACAACTCAACAACGTCATCAGAAAAGAAATAATCATAATTATAATTTTCTGAGAGCAGAGCATTGCTTTTGGAATGTTAACAACATTTGCCACTCTCCCTCTCTTACCAAAATGATTATTATTATTATTACTATTATCATCATCATCATAATTATAATTATTATTAATTTTGTTACTATGAACATTGCTATTATTATCATTGTTGTTGTTGCTGCTGATAGCATTACCATCATCATTATTGTTGTAATTATCTTGATTGTTATTATTATCATCATCATTATTCTGCCGTGGGCAGGGCAGGCAAGCGGCACAATAAAGCTTTTCCCTGTATGTTAAACATTACCAAAACATATTATCAAAATTATGCCGTGGCGCGAGGTTCATTGTTGAAACACGCGGGTTACTCGATCATAGGCTATTATTTATATTTATCTTTAATGTTTCAACACATTTTCTATTTCAGCAATGCAATTTAAAAGTTTATACAAATTGAATATTAACTAGTAGCAAACGTTAGTATAAAATTGGATTACAGTAAAATGTTCGTGAAAATAAAGACGTTCTTTCAGTTTTGAGTTTAAAAGAAGGATCTAATCTTTGTTCTGCAGATAAATGTTGCGGATAAACTGCAGTAGCATTTTGCTAATATTCAGGCATAATTTTGCAGCAATAGATGTGTGATTTGGTGTTCATCCAAAACAATGGATATGGAATTTATTTTGGCAAATTCTCACGACCTTTTTTTTTGCCTGATTCTGTCTATACAAATTTTGATATCCTTTCAACTATTTCCTTGGCTCTCATGATGAAAGTGATCCAAGGATGAAAACTTTATGTGACAAGGAAGAATGGAGTTTTATGATAATGCAGTTTTGTAGAAGAGGAAAAATGAGGCTCCGTGATTTATTTTATACGTTATAGTTTACAAAAGAATTATGAAAAATCTGTGATGAACCTGGTCAATTTCTTCGAAATGGAAAAAGAAAAGAAAAAACTCTTACCAATGCAAAATATGAAATTTCCAAGTTGAAATAATTTGACTAGAATGATAATGAACAGTCGGTTTTTGTAATAAACATAATGCTTTTGCTGCATTTAAAAACAAACACAGATCATAGAATAATAGACATACAGTGTAAAATATGAGGTATTTTTATGACGTATTAGGTGGGTATTTTTATGATGTATTAGGTTTTATGATGTATTAGATGGGCACCCCTGTTGCATAATTATTTATCTATTAGATGAATTCTTCTTCGACAATGAGATTTCCAAAAAAAAAAAAACTTTAACTTATTTTCTTGCCTCAGACGAGATTTTGAACCATTGGTTTTGGTTGCGTTCGACAGCCTTAACCGGTCGACCGGTGACTAACCGGTACCTTACCGCAACATTCTATTAGATCTACAGGTTAACTGTTTGCTACCGATGTCGTTCTATGAACCTCACCGGTTGATCTACCGGTAGACCGCCAGTTAAGCTGGTTGATTAACCACGTGACATTTTTGACCAATTATAAGTATTTTTCACCTACGTGTTATTCGTCTGCGCAAGTAACCGGTGCTCAACCGAAAGCGTTCGATGAAGCATTGGTTAGTGAACAACCGGTTAGTAAGCGCTGACGTCATTAACTGTCATGTGAGCAATCGCGCGGTCGCTACCGGTTCAGGTCGTCGAACGTAAACTTTGTTTGCTTGTAATAAATAGTTCAGTAAACAAATTTAAACAGTTTGACCATTAAAATATATAATTTGTAAAAAGAATTAAATGATGTTAAATAATGTTGTTTAAAAATAAAGAATTAAATGTTAAAAAAGAGTATAAAAAGAAAGAAATTTATCGTTATGTTTAACAAACACATAGAACTGAATCGACTTTAGTTGCCGATCGTCTGCTACTCTTGGATATAAAAACAACATTTTTTTCCGAATTCCCGCCATTCTGAGCTGTATCTGGGTGAGTGCAGGCTGCTCAAACTGAGCCTGAAGTTTTATTCTTTTATAGTTTAGAATTCTTTCAAATATTTTGGTATTTCATTCCATTGCATTTATAGTTAATTAAATTAATTTTTTTGACAAGTAGTATTTTTATGGGGAACTTCATTCGGAAAATTTTAAGCAGTTTTTTTTATTGACTTTACAAATGAAAAACTGTTTTCACATTCTATTCTTTGCCTGTTCGAATGGACAGGCAAAGAATAGAAGCATAGTTGCGGAATCGGGATTACTTTATTAACAATAAGTTTAATTGAAAATATTTTAACTAATAACTATATTTTGAAATATTTGAGAATTTAAACTCATACTTTAAATTATTGGAATGGAATGTCTGGAATATTTTAGAAATTGAGTAATTTTTCGTTATTGTGCGTTTTTATTACTGGAACGTTATTTATCTGTGTTAATTATGCATAAAATATAGTTCTTTTATTTTTAAAGTTTAAAAAATAAATGAATAGATAAAATTTTTGTAGAAAATTTTGAAACTTTCAGTAAAAATAATTTTAAACTTAAACACAAATTACTTTTGAAATACTTTGAAGTGTATTTACAAGCATTAATTACAATTTTGAAAACTCATTTTATGAATTCAATAAATGAAGGGAAAAAAAAGCATCCGAAACTACGTTATTTTTTTACTCGCCAACTGAAATTTCTAAATAATTCTATTAAAATTCCAATGCGAATGTGTATGCGATGTGTGTGTGGGGAGGGGGATAGTGTTGTCGAAAAGTTTTTGAAAAGCGGGGGTTTTACCCATTTTTTGTATTCACACTGTTGCAAAATTGTAGTCAGTGAAATTAAAGCATTAATTTTTAAAAAATAGTGCTGCTGCGTGTTTTTGACAGGGTAGCGGAGTCTCAGGAAAAATACCGGCTCCGACTTCATGAATTTTAGAGCCTTTGACTCCGACTCCTTTACCCCAAAATCAGTCGGACTCGGACTCCGCAGCCCTGGTTTTAGATATGTATAAAATACATAGAATATTTTTATAGTGTAGAAAATGTGCAATTTTTGCAGTTCAAGACTGCTTCAAATAAATGGGAAATCATGACTAAACTCTATCTATATATTATAGATGGAGATTACTTTTTTGAAAAAGTTCAATACTTGATAATTTCGCCACAAAAAGGATTATTTCAAGATTTCTTTTTCTTACTCAGTTTTTTAAGCTGAATTTAATCTTTAAATCGCGCTAATAGAAAAAAAAGTACTAAATATCGACATTGTTTTTAAGTGTTCTATTTTTTTTAGAAACAGTAAAGCATTGAAACTTTCTTTCAGTTCAAAAATAGTTTGTTATTTTCATAAGGTTATTTGTCGAAAACTCATACGTATATGCTGATATTTTAAGAGCTTATATTTTTTTACATCGATGTGATAACACAATAAGTTAATTTTTCAGCATAGAAAAGAATTGATTATAATTTTTCGACATAATGCTCTGATAGGGTCTACTGATTGAAAAAATATCGCACTTTGCAAAAGCCACTGTAACAGACGTCGTGGAAATTACATCAATAATAAACATACCCATCTGGCCCGCTTAAAAAAAATATATAAAAACACTTAGCCTCCGATCAAGTAAAATAAAAACAGCCATTTGAAAATGCGAGCATCTGTTGTTGTTTTAAACGCTGTCAAAGAAGTTTCACTAATAAAAAGAATGAAAGATAATTATTAAAAAATGTGCTTGCTGTTCGACGTACTTTGATCATTTTAGTTTGTTACATTTTGGTATTCAAATCAGCGCTAGTGAAGAATCGGCAGCTTTTTTTTTTTTTTTGAAAAAATGGCGTTTAAAAGTATTCTTGTTATTTCATGTTAAGCAGTTCATTTTATTAATAGATGGCGGATTATATGAACGTGCTAGTTTAAAAATCAATTGGTTGCAATTCAGTGCTTATTTAAATATTTTTTAATCGTTTGATAAAATGTTCGGATATTTGAAACGTAGGAGACTCGTAAAAGCGCATTTAGATAATTCTTACATTTTTCTGGGACAACTTTTTCTTCAAAAAAATGTATCATAAATGAATGGTTAAAATAAGATGGTTGTCTCTTGTTCTTTCACTTCATGGACTTATTTCTATCAGTTGCTGTTACGTTAAAAATTACTTTTTTTTTTGGATAATACTGGTTTACAAAAATTTCGTTAAAACCTTTTAGTTTTTAAAATTTTTATTTTCGTTCTATATCACTTAAGACATATTCAGTGCCGTAGTTGGATAAAAATATTTGGATGGGGGGGGGGGGGGGTGTTAATGGTTGGTGACCGTGTTAGGTAAAAAAAGCTTAGGTTAGAATGCTTTGATCCAGGGCCCGATTAAGATATCGACTGGCGCAAGGCCAAACATTTTTTTGCCCCCCCCCCCCCCTCGTAGTCAAAACAATTTTCAGCCATTAGCTTAAACGATTTCAGCCGTGTTGGGGACCTCGCCCTAAGTCTTGTTGACCTATTCAATAATCAGACCCTGCTCATATTACTTGCAAGACATTAATTTTCTTAAAAGGTGATTTAAAACTAATTAATATTAAAGCATTTAAAATTTAAGAAAGGCACTTATAATAACCTCAAAATTAGCTTCCGGACAGAAACTTCAGAATTGCTCAATGATGCGATTAGCTTCGTATCCTACTGCCAAGCACTGAGCCCCCCCTCCAGTTAAATATAATGGAGCATTTGAAGTGGCGCAGAGTAAATCGGCATGGTTTTAAGTCCCACAATTTTGAAAACGCCTAAAGATAGCTAATTTGCTAGTAATTAATTTCCAACTAGAAAAGAAGTTTCATGAAAATGTTCATTTTTTTGCACTGAACTTTATTTTTTATTATTCTTTTACAGGAATCCCACAAGGTGCCGTCAGAAACATGTCGTGTAGTGAAATTTTTAGAAAGACAGTCTATAATTTAATTGTGTGCGGCGTTAAACGGACTTGTGAGCAGCGTTAAACGGACTTGTGTCCGGCGTCATACGGGCTTGTGTGCTACCTCATATGGACTTGTGTGCCATCTCATATGGACTTGTGTGCCACCTCATATGGACTTGTGTGCCACCTCATATGGACTTGTGTGCCACCTCATATGGACTTGTGTGCCACCTCATATGGACTTGTGTGCCACCTCATATGGACTTGTGTGCCACCTCATATGGACTTGTGTGCCACCTCATATGGACTTGTGTGCCACCTCATATGGACTTGTGTGCCACCTCTTACGGACTATTTCCACTACGTGTTACAAGTGTTTCCTCTGGACTGTTAATGAGAAATTCCGGATTCATCTGGACCATCATCGTTTATCGGGTGCCGTGAGTAATTTTCATTTTATTTAAAGGTCATGGTCCGAAATAATGAGGAAAATGTCGAAAACATTTAGTTTCGAGTTCTCGAACTGAATTGAGAAACGGTTCTCAACTTTTAGTGTTTTAGTTTACTAGGGGGTTGTCCGACTCCCTGTTCTCTATCCTCTGCCAACCCCCGGAACTGCAAACAGTTCCATTCGGAATGAGAATTTTTTTTGGCCTTGCCGGTCTTGTGAGATTAAAACGGTAACTTCACAAAATTTGGCTATTGTGCCAACATTTCAAATATCAAGTTTCCCACCTTGGGCGCCTACCTGAATTTTTGATTGATTTTCTTGATAGATGCAAAATTATGCCACTGATTTGTGTAACAGTGCTGCTTCAGCAATTCAATTTATTTCAAGCTATAGCATTTGACCTATTTTAGCTTTGTTTGAAATTTTACATCGAGCAGGATGTTCAACCCGATTTAATGTCATAACGCTTCAATGGTTTCGTTGGCAGTTGCAACAGCGTTATTAGATTTTTATAGCACTTTAGAGGCAATTCATTACAAAGGAAAGATGCCAACCATTCTCAATTATTTCTTCAAAACTAATATCCTTCAAAAAATTAACGTTTTAGCAAAAACAGGAAATTAGTTGAATTTTTAAAATACGTAATCCCAAATTTATGTTTAACGTTTCAACGAATTTTTCCTCTGAGTTGTCTATTTTCACCCACTGGTATTGCTTGTGCTTGTATTATTTTAAAGATATAACTTGCCTCAGTTTTCCACCAAGATCTTTAGCCCACCTCTTGGGCACTTAATAAAGTCGAGGCTGTTACCGATAAATTGCATTGATGTTTATGAATTTTACTGATGAGTTAAATTCGTATTGAACTGAAAAATAAAGTATTGAATGTCGGCTTGTAACTGCCTTAGTAAAATCTTTAGGCATTGCTATTCATAGGACGCATTGATTGGAGGTTATTTAAGAACGTGAAGTTTTGCAAAGTTTAGTGGTGTTCTATGCTAGCAAAAGTTTAAAGATTTCACTTTTTGAGATTTGTTTTCTGTGCGTAAATACTGTGAAATTAATGAGTTACTGTGTGTTTTCCTTTCATGTGTTGTGTTACATATATATGCTTTAATTTCATGTTGTATATTATGTTTTTATTTCATGCTTTGTATGTATGCTTGGGCTGTGGTGAAGGTTTACAATCCCCAGTTTTTTACTAAATTTCATTGCTTTGAAAATGTTTCTTCAGAAATTTAAGTAAATTGAATGGTGTATATATTTTTCAATGTGTAATTCAAAAGTAAAATTGAAAGACTATTTTAATGAGTATTTGGCAGTTGATCTCAATTTTGGAAAAATGCTTCAGTTTTGATATTACGCCTGTAATAAATACAGCATTAAAATCAGAAATTCGAATATTAGTTAAAATGAAAGAGATTAAAAAAATAATTTGAGTTCTCAATATTGTTACTGTATTTTCTATCATTAGTATAATCAGATAATTAGTATAATTTGTATAATTAGAAGAATGCTAAAGTAAAGTTATCAGAAAGTTAATATGTGCAGTTGAATAGTAAATACGATGTTAAATAATGTAGTACATTAAAGCAATTCTAATTTTCACGATTTTCGAGTATGTGAAGTATTTTATATCTTGAAACCTGTTTCAAAGTTATGATAGGAAATACATTTATGGTGTTGTATTTTGTGCATAACGTGTTTTCAGGGTTGAAGAGGAGAAGCCACGTGAGCAGTCAAGATTGGAGCCCAGAACAGGTATGAAAAGGTTTAGGTCCACAACACTAGGCAACACACACTGATGTCACTCACACACAGATACATGCACAGACGCGTTGTGTAGGTTTGTCTTACAGGTTGTATGGACTGGCGGTTGTGACCCGTGGCTTCAATGGTGTAAGATCTTTTGTAGGTCGTGTTTGCTAGATGCATTTGAAGGAAAAATAAGCAGATCATGATTTGAAGATTTTTTATTTCACAACAAATGTTTCGCGTTTTATTTCTTAGATTCTTTGGGCCTTACGCTAAAATCTAGCAAACACCTCCTTCTGTTATGCAAAGCAATGAAATGTTAGATTTTTTTTTTAAGTGATCGTTTTGAAGAGATTTAAAGGGATTTTAAACCATCCCATGACCCGACAAGTTAATGGACTGGCGCGAGATGTCGCGAAGGCAAATTAAGATCGTCTTATTTCAAAACTAAAATTAAAATGCTAAATTGTTTCTGTTTTGAATTTCAGTTTTTCAGAGTCTTGAAGGGGCATTCATTTCTGTGTGCAATTTTGGTAGATTTGGCCTGTCCACTAACTTGGTCTATGTTTTTATCTTTCAGGAAATTTTAAAGTTAGGACCACACACTATTAGGTACACACAGTTATCACCCATGCACAAAAAACATGCACAGTTTGTAGTAATTATTCCGAGCACGTTTTTTTTTTTTTTTTTTTTTTTACTGTAGTAGACGCTAGTTAGAGTACTCGCTCGCTTCGTCTTGACGATATTGGGGCTTTGTGAGTCTTGGTGTGGGCACCAAGCACTGTGTTAGTTCGCTAAGAGAACTTGCTCTTTCTTATGGCCTATTATAGTTGATTAATGCAGGGGTGCCCATCCCCCCTAAGAGTAAAGGCGCCCCCTAAATATCGCGAAGACCCCCCCCCAAAAGCAAGAGACCCCCAAAATGAGAAAAATACCCTTCAAAACATCCCTCACCCTAAAAATTTCAACGGCGCAGTCTGCGCCATGACCCCCTCCCTAGTTGGGCACCCCTGATTCATGCGTTGTTCTTTTGAAAGTAATATTCCGTCCGCTGCTGGGATTGAAGTATAGGGGGATGTTAAACTACTGTTGGTCTAGTTTAATTTAAAACTAAATCCTTCTCGGTCTAATATTCCGATTGGTTCGGGTTTTTGAATTTTTTTATCAGTGCTAAATTCGTTACTTATTACCATAAGGTGAAATAACGGAAATGTATCTTTAGATATATTTTTTGATGCGCTGGCATTTGTTGCTGCAGCACTGATTGCGTGTCTGGGCAATGTATTTTCGATTAAATTTCGCGTTTTTGTAAGCTAATAGTCTCAGTTTTGTGTTCCAGTTTTCCCTGGAGTTCTCTGCCATACGTCATTTTATGTATCCAGTTTCTGAGTAAGTAATTATGTTCTCTTTTTGCAGCATTCCACGAAAATTAACAAATAAAGCAGCATTTCTTTTTGCAGGTTTCTAATGCTTCAGTCGACGGAGATAAAGAGCAGAATGGGACATAGGATAAAGATTACTGTACAAGACCCGTGTAACAATATGGATGTGATCTTTAAGTTCAGTGCGCTATTTTCATCTTCGGGTTCTTATCCTCATCAATATATTGAGCTAGATCCCAATAAGAACTACTCTCACGAGGACTCCTGATGGCAAGAGGAAGCGCGAGCGTCCAAAACTAACCTGGCGTCAGATGATCATAAAAGGAAGAAATGCGTTGGATTGGTCAAGCTGGAAAGTGCTAGGGAAATGGCATTAAACCGGTCGGGATGGAATGCTGCGCCACTAAGCGTTAAGAGAATCTAATCATATTGAGTTAGATAGCTCAGGGTGGACAAGTACTGTTTGATCGTCTATTTCGATTTGAGCATATTGAGTTGTGTGCAATGGGCTGCTTCAGTGACCGTAACAGATCTTTTCTGGTGTACTGCTTTACAAGATGTTCTCTCACCAAACTTTTCTGCTACTTCCTAATCAACTGGAGCGATTTTCGTTTTATTCATCCCAATTATTTTGTAATTCGTTTGATATCGGAATTCTTCGGCGAATTGTGCACAAAAAAGTGGTGTGAAAGGTTATGGAGTGGGGCTTCCAAATTTTTTTTTCTGTTTTATAGAGCTACGGTTTTGAGTTTTAACATTAAATGATTAACTTCTAAAAGATGTGGAATATGATCTCACAACTTAGAATGGATGGTCACCGTATATACTATCCAATTCAAAGTTTTTTTCTTTTGAACAAACAAGAGAAAAGTCCATTTAATTAGAATTTTAGCTTTTATTTTCGTTAAACGAATCACTTAAAGAGTGCAATGTTATTTTTCAATTAACCGTCATATTTTAACTTCTAAAAGTGAGAGGGTAAGGCCCCTTTACTTTAGGAACTTAAAAGGCAGTTGCCACTCTTGCAACCCCCCTCCCCCCCGTACGAGCCGCCTATGCCTGAAATATATCTGATGATTTCATCTATAGCTATTGAAACTGTTGCTTTCATACAACTCGGGAATAATTTGAAAGGTGTTAATGTTTCAGGGTGGGGGCGGGACTTTCTTTTTTGAATTTGGTGCGCAAAAAGTGTGGAACATCACACAGTAGGCGAGAGAGGCTCAACCGAAAGATCTGAATGGTAACTTTTGTAACATCATGCTTTCAGTTGCCATCATGATTTGGTAGAGACAGAATCGCGCTTTTACTGTGAAGGCGTATTTTTCTAACAGCCGCTCGTTCGGAATGGGAACTTACACTTTCTGGCACGCTGGCCTAAATTAGTCCCATGTGACTTTCCTGTGGGGTTATCTAAAGTCCAGTCCTAGGAAAACTTTCATTATTTTTTCTCTAAATCATGCTGTGCAGCAGCACCTACCAGGGCTACTAGTACTATCTCTTGCCCCAAGACAGAGGAGAGGTCCACCTACCATTTGTACCGGTTATCTCCAAATATTTAATTTCGCCGCTTATATCCCTTTGCTTCTCAATGCCTCAAATGTTTCATAAATATTGCATTAGAAAGATCAAAACTAGTGTTTAAAAGCGAAAGTGCGTTATAATGGCTAGCTTATGAACAACATTTCATTTTTTTTTGGGAAGGAGGCAAAGGTCTTTTTTTCACTATTTATTGCGCGGGAAAAGAAAAACAGTATGTACTCACGAATATTCCAAATTTACACTGTCATCGTGAAAAGTTAATTATTTATGAATTAGTTTTTCAGGACTTGAAAATGAAGAAGGGAACGTTCGAGGACGGCTTACTTTCTGGAAGTTCGACATTGATGTGGACCTACTTACCATCTACTACTCATCTGCATTGTCATCAGCTTTGGAAGGAGTAGAATTTATTATTTTCGTGTAATATATGAATTTTTTGTACTATGGCATGCACAAAGCATTAATATCTGTGTTTTGGGGTTTTTTTTTATTTAGGATACTACTTGAAGCTGAAAGACGTCAAAGTGTTAAATATTGGAGGGGTTGCCGATTCTGCGTTGGTATGTGGGAGCACCTTGGACGAGACCAGTTTCTTTCCGGGTTAAACAAGGGCACTTTCGACGACATTCTTTTACGGAAGCTCGGTGATGATGTAAATCCGTGAGCCTCCTCATCTGAATTGGCATCAACTGTGAAAGGAGTATAATTTATTATTTTTGCGTAATCCGTCATTACTTTATGATGCCATGTAAAAAGCATTAGTAACTGTTTTTTTTTTTGTGTGTGCGTTTTTCTATTTTTTATTTAGGAAGCTGAAGGACGTCAAAGTGAAAAAAGTTGGATGGGTGGCAAATTCTTAGTAGGCACGTGAGAGCCTCTTGGAAAGGATCAGTTTCGTTCCAGATCAAATAATTGCAAGTTTGACGGCAGATTCTTTTCCGAAGCTTGTCGATGATGTGGGCCACCTCCTGCTCTGCATAGTCATCAACTGTGAAAGGAGTTGAATTATTTTTTTTCCTAATACATACATTATTTTATGATGCAAAGCATTAGTAACTACTGTTTTTCCCTGTTTGTTTTAATTAGGACACTACTTGAAGCTGAAAGACAGTGTAAAATGTTGAAGGTGACCGATTCTCAGTGGGTATGCGGAGCCGCTTGGACAGGATCCGTTTCGTTCCAGTCAAAACAAGGGCAAGTTTGATGGCAGATTCTTTTCCGAAAGCTCGGCCATGATGTGGACCTCCTTCTCCTCTGCATTGTCAGCAGCTGTGAAAGGAGTAGAATTTAATATTTTTGTGTAATATATGCATTATTTTATGATGCCATGTACAAAGCATTGGTAACTGTTTTTTGTTTTCTATTTTTTATTAGGAAACTGAAGGACGTCAAAGTGTGAAATGTTAGAAGTGTAGCCGATTCTCGGTAGGTATGCGAGAGCCTCTTGGACAGTACCAGTTTCGTTCCAGTCCAAACAAGGGCAAGTTTGATGACATTCTTTCCCGAAAGCTCGGCAATAGTGCGGACCCGCGGACCTCCTTTTCCTCTGCATTGTCATCAACTGTGAAAGGAGTAGAATTTATTATTTTTGTGTAATATATGCATTATTTTATGATGCAAAGCATTAGTAACTACTGTTTGTTTCATTTAGGATACCACTTGAAGCTGAAAGAAGTCAAAGTGTAAAATGTCGAAAGAGTGTTAGATTCTCGGTAGGTATGCGAGAGCAACTTGGACAGGGTCAGTTTCTTCCCAGTTCAAACAAGGGCATGTCTGATGATTCTTTCCCGAAAGCTCGGTGATGATGTGAACCTGTGGGTGCTCAGTTTCCTCTGCATTGTCAGCAACTGTGAAATTTTATTTTTCTGTGTGTGTGTGTGTGTGTGTGTGTGTGTGTTTTTCGTATGCAATATATGCACAATTTTACGGTGCAAAGCACTTTATTTTTGTGTTTTATTTAGGACACTAACTTGAAGCTGAGCGACGTCAAAGTGTTGGAAGCGTGGCCGATTCTCGGTGGGTATGCGAGAGCCCCTTGGACAGAATCTGTTTCCTTCCAATGCAAACAAGGACAAGTTTGGTGACAAATTCTTTTTCGAAAGCTCGGCAATGAAAAAGGCACCCTTGGACATCC
This sequence comes from Uloborus diversus, assembly GCF_026930045.1. NCBI lineage: Eukaryota > Metazoa > Arthropoda > Arachnida > Araneae > Uloboridae > Uloborus > Uloborus diversus. The sequence continues at coordinate 169,363,571 of NC_072734.1, forward strand.
TTTTCCTCTGTATGTCATCGACTCTGAAAGTAGTAGAATTTATTCTTTTTGTGCAAGATAATGCATTATTTTACGATGCCATGCACTTTGCATTAGTCATTTTTTTCCTTCCTTAATTTAGGTCTTTACTTAACGCTAAAGGAAAACAACTCGTAGAATTTAGCCTGGTCGATGACAAGTTTGTATGCAAAATCCTCCTTGATTGGATTTTGCATTCTATTCTATTGGGTCAACACCTCGGCTGCAGTTAACCAATTGTTGAAGTAGAAGCCGATATTGATGATATGATAATAAAATCGTGTTACTTAGCATTTCTCTCAGTGGAAAATACTGTAATATATTGGTCATAATTTTATGTATATAACTGCTACTCTTTTTTTTAAATGTAAATTAAGATTTCTAAATTAAACTTTTTTCCTGATGTTCTAATATGCTTCTTTCATTTTTGCTTTGTAGGACTCGTCATCACGTGCAACTTCTTCAAAAAATCCTTCTGAATGTTTCCTCTGGGTAAATTTTCCTGAATAGTGTCCGCACAAAAATCGGCAAACTTTGCTTTGCTTTATTTTTATTTATTTATTTTTGTCATTTAAGAAACTTCTCCGTTTTTTTCTGCTTAAAAGAAAGCTCGAATCTTGTTTTGATCTTAATTAGAACGAAAACGAAATTATATTATTTAACTTTAAAACTTCAAACGCGCTTTTCTTAATGACGCAATTTTTCCCGATTTTTTTTTTGCATTCAACCAGTCAAGAACTGATAAAGATAAAATAATGAAATTTGGAGCATATCTTTTTCAAATAGTTTACTTGAATTTTTATTCGGAAAATTCGAAAAATATGTTTACTGCAAAAAATATGATGAAAAGAATTAAAATCTTTGAATTTTTAGAAATTTTTCTTTAAATGTATTTCCATTTTTTATTGAATTAATATTTTCTAAATCGCCAGATAAAAATTAAAGTTTAGATATTTGTGCATATTTTTTTGAAAAAAAATTGAAAATGGATAAGAATATTCGGAGTTTTAACGAGTTAGAGCATCCTTATTAAAAAAATAAATTAAAATTAAGAAAAATATTGAAATGTTATGATTTTGCTTATTAAATAGATGGTGAATCGGTGCAAAAAATTTCAAAGCTCTAAACTGTTTAATAAAAAGGTTTTCAGAATGTGTCCCGGGACCCCCTAAGTGTTTGGTTTTTGCTTTTTTAAAGTTTGTCATGGTAACAATGATTACTGCATGATGTTTTAAGCGTACGTGAGTCATTGTCTTTGCTTATTTTCAGAACTTTTTCAAGCTACAAGAATTATTTTCTGAAATGTGTCTGGCTAGAAATACGGATTCGGGGTTTTCCTACTTCCAATGGCAGTGTGAGAAGATTCTAACCCGAGTAGGCCCTAGTTCACTGGGACTGATGTTGACAAGTCGACGATTGAGGTTATATTTTGTTTGACATGTATAAATCCTATTATGCTAAAATATTATTCATGCAACCTTCCTATTTAAGAACTGAAAAATACGAATTACTTCCCCTTTTAATCATGATTTTTTTTAAACTTAAAATGTGAAAAACTGGATGTTTTCATAGTTGTATAGGATTCTCTGCCCAATGAGCTTCGATCCCTGAAAGCTATTCTGCGTGCCAAGAACCACTTGAAGATTAATTGAAAGATTTTTCTATGCTTTTCTAAGAGGATAAGCCAATCCGTTGAAGATTGAGAAAGGTGATATCTTTTATTTTTCTCTTTACGTAATAACTGTAACTATTTATATTATGTATTTGGTAATTTCATATATTTAGTTTTTATACTTAACAGCTATGATGGTTTGCTTGTAAAATATTATTTTATATACTTTATTTTGTAATGAATATATTGCTTACTTTGCTACCTAATGTCCGTGCTGTTCTCGTCATTTTGTTTCTTCGGGTTTTTTCGATAACTCATTTGGGAATTCGGTGTGACGAATTGGGTGTCCAGTATATATTTTATTTATGGTGTATACAAATATTTGTAAAAAATAATTTAGATTACTAATTTAATTTATTTACAGCATTTGTGTGTTACAAACGCTAAAATGACGTGCACTGCATAATAGCGAATATAGCCATCTTTTTATTGAGCTGTTATTTACAATGCTTGTGAATCAGAGGAAAACTGTGAGACTGGTTATTATGCATAGTGACGCAAAATCATTTGATGCAAATTTCGAGCATTTATGACTGGTTTCTATTTCAGAGTCATTTAACGAAATTTTAGCTTTTTCATGTGTTTAACGCTGATTTTCAATTTGAAATTATTTATGAGTGTTTTTAATATTCAATTATGGAGAAAGTTGTAAATATTTTTAAAACCTGTATTGATGAATTTATGTACAAGTGTTTTTTGATATACTTTGTTACTCTACCAGTGTAGTGAGTCGGATTCGGCTCTCAGGAAACGAAAGGAATCGAAATAGTAAGAATTCCTTTTCTGCGTTTACTGAATTACTCATAGAATTTGTATATAAAGGTTTCATTATAAAAATTATTTTTCTATATTATAGCCAACATTATCATCGTGATCGTTTTATTTGTGATTTTAAAAATTTAATTGTTATTAAACTATCGGTTTTATCCCATTATTGACAATTCATTGCATAAAACTTTTCTACTGTTGGTATAACTGATTTATTATTTGCGTTTCATTTCAATATGTTTATTTGTAACTTGCATTTATTTCTGTAACTAACTTTTCTTCACAGAAGTATTACGCATTTGGTTTTAAGATTTTGTCAAATGTTTCAAAGTTGACTGTTTTGTGCCGTAACTTTCTTCCATCCAGAAAAAAGTGAATGCTCGAGTGTTTTTCGTTCTGTTAAACAATGAGCATCGAAAAAAAGTAGATTTCAGAAATGTTGTAGTATTTTTTTGTATCTCTATGAATTAAGAATTTTTAATTCTATGTAATTATGCAAGTATGCATTTTCTAGTTTTGGTCATATGTTAATGTAATTATTCAATTCATTTTACTTTTTAAAAACTCCTCTGTACAATGCAATGACAAAATCTGTCCCATTTTAGAGGAATGTTCATTAATTTTTTATTTCAGGAAGTTTTTGTGCTGAAATTTAAGTTGATTTACTATTTTCTCAATATTTATTTCTATTTGACATGCATTTTATCATTGTACCTTTAATTTATTAATTTGAATATTTTACATAATTAACTTTTCTTTGTAGAAATATTACTTATTTGGTTTAAGCAATTTAATCAATAGTTTAAAACTGGTTAAATTTTGTGCGTTAGTGTTTATTGCATCAAATATTTCAATGAGTTTGCGAGAATTTTCAGTTCTGGTAACGTGTGAAAATTTTGAAGAAGTGGTTATTTCATGAATGTTGAAATTTTCGAGTGAAACTAAAAACGAATTCCCGTACCCCTTTTACTTCAGTTGCAAGTAGTCACGTAAGTGCGTAGCACTTTCGAGCTGTGGTGTTTTGACTCTAAAACGTCTGCTAAATTTTTTTTTCAAAAAATCTCTTTAAATTGCTTTACTATGTTTCCTTTTCAGATGTACATATGCTATTATCTTGAGCAAAAATGCTGCATGAGATATTAATTAGTTTATTGCGCAGTTTATAATTTTGTGTTTGATTTGTGGAGTTCAAAGCGTGAACTCAAAGTTGAAAGTTCAACATTTATTTTGTGCATTGGAATTATATGATGTTTGTTAGTTCTGTTTGTTCACTTTTTAAATTCTTGAATAACTGATTGTATTAATGATCAAACAAGTGAAGTGAATTATGAGAACTGGTTAAGAATTTTGGTTTACTCAAATCAAATGGAAGGTCTGTCGCTTGCTTACTTAATGTAATTAAGTTTTGTTCAAAAATCTTTTTGATGTATCAAAGAGGTAGATTACAAAGTAATTTTTGTTCATGAGTGTAAACTAGTTTATTGGTAAAAAAAATTACTCTAGAGGTAATATATTCCTGATGTTTTTTTTTAAATTTCTTTTTTAAGTTTTTAATCAGAATATATTGTGCATAAAATCTATTACGTTGTCTTAATATATTTCTTTTCTAGATATATTTATGTTAAAACTTTGCGCAAAAATCATATGTGCAATTGATTTTCAAGTTTTATATTCCTTCAACTTCGAAGAGTAAACTCAAGGCAGAGAGTTGAATTTTATTTTGTGTTTAAATTGATATGCTGATAGTAGTTAAGTTGGTGCACTTCCTAAAATCTTGAATCACTGAAATCATAATCAATGATCGAATAAAGTGATCTGTAAATACTGGCTCACGCAAATCAAATGGCAAATCTGTCGTTTGCCTACCATTGTAATTAAGTTAAAATCATGAATTTTTTTTCTTTCAGCGTATGAGACATCAAAGAAGTAGGCTATATCGTCATTTTTTTGAGAAAGTCGAAAAGTGTTTCATATTTACGTAGAACTAGAAATTCGACGTAAAATGTTATTTTTATAGCATTACATATGCATATGTTTGAATTCGATGTGGAGATTTTTCATCATTAACCAATATGTACGATTCATTTATTTTGCAATTGGCACAAATGTTACTGTTAATGAATAAAACAGTAAGTTTGTATAAGCGAAAGAATTGCGGATGTTTGTGTAACTTTTCATAAAACTAAAATGAGAGATGTCATGTATCGTACTATGTTTGGTTTACATGTTTAAAAAAAATTAGCATAGGTAATATTTTGATATGAAAGTGTTGCGTGCAACTTCTTGAAATATTGCGTTCTGTTTATCATGCAGTTCTTTGTCAGAGTTTATTATATTTAACAATTTTTAGGTAGCGTACTTTTTGTCTCACGAAATGGTTTGTAATTGAAAATGTGGTCAAAAATATGTGGTGATACGGATGTTTCTGCACTTCTGTTGTTGTAATGCATATTGCATAATGTAAATGCAATTGCAGTACTGCGCAAAATTTCATTTTAGTATTTTTCAATCGTTTACAAAATAAGGTATTTTGTGCTGCATCTATACATTTACCGAAATTCTGTGCACATGTGCATACCGATAGGTACTCTCCAACCTTCGTCCCATCCCCCCCCCCCTCCTCAACTTCACATTTTCTTCATGGGTTGAATTTCTTTTCCGAAATTCGAATACTGTTTTGGAAAAATCATAAAATGAATTCATTCATTGTGCATACTTATTTGCAATTTCATATTTTGCATTGCGCTAATTCTGGTACTACTCATTTCGGTCTATTTTGGTAATATTGGCACTTAAACAAAGATCGAACTGGAGTTCAAAACTTTTTTCTAGTTTCCTAGACGTTATGAGAGGTACTTATCAAAATAAATCACTAAAGTTGTAAAAGCTTCCTACAAAATCATGCGTAGTCTTGATATAAGTCTTCAGATTGTTCAGATTTTTGATGGTATGTTAAAAATGGGTGTGCGTAAATGGTTTGAAGGTACAGGTTTTGATTGTATGCCAATGTTTGTAAAACAGCTATTTGACCTGTATGATGCAGAAAACTATTTAATCCATATTTAAATTCTTTAGCTCCTATTTATACTTTGTGATATCTATTTGTTTATTTGGGTTTTTAGATGTAATTTCCAATTGAAAAAAAAAGAAAAAGGTTTGATCTGTTATAACCGATTTATTTGACATGCCACTTTGTAATTTTTTCAGTATTAAGGTTTGATACGACATAAGAAATCTACTATCTTAGAAAAATAAAAATGTGTATGATTGTGTGTTTGTGTTTGGCGGCTCTTTCCGGGAAAGCGATAAGGCCTGTAAAAATTTTGTTATACAGATGTAATTTTTGACGATGGTGTGCCCTACGGAGGAAGATTTTCAATACTTTTATTCGATTATGTTATTTTTTGTCACTTTTTATTCCCTTAGCCAGAACTAACTGTTGTGCTAATGGATCGTTGCAAATTATGAAACTTCCATTTGTTTTCGAATTGTTAATTACAAATAAAATGTCAAATGCGCTTTCTTGTGTTTTCAGCAAGCATAAGTACATAATTTCAAGCAACTATTACTCTCCTTCGTTTCTGCTGGAACTTTAAATCGCGTATTACTTTTGTTTTACAACGTTATCCTAATATGCCAGTCAATTTTTCTTTTAATTTTTTTCTCTTTCAGGATCGGAGGTAAAATTTATCATGTGAACTTTAAATGCACGATTTTGATCAAAACAGGGTTGAGTTCCTTAGATTTAGCAATGAATGGTGAACTTTTGCCGCTTTCGATACTCTGTGTACATAAATTGTATAAAGTTTTCTTAATGTTTAGAGTCCTTCAGTAGTTAAAATACTGAAGCAAAATAGATTTCGTTTTTACTGAAGCGGTTATACTAATGTTTTTATGAATTTTCTTTTCTAGTTCTATTTAAGTAACTATTGTTTTTGGTTCTCCATGAAGACGTAAGAAAAACTACTTCATTTTGAATAAAATTACTTTGGTGTGTTAAACGTTTCTTTACATTTCTGTATTCACTCAAATTTCAAAAAAGTCGCATTTTACGGTTTTACTCTTAGGTTGAAAATCTGTGCTTCGTATGCTGCATTTTGCAAATTTGTACTTGTTACTCATACCATTTTATTTACTTTTTATTTATTTCTTTTAACATAACTGAGTAACCTAAAATATAAATGACTGTTCATATTTTCAGGAAACATAAACGGGTAAGAAACCCTCCTCCTTAAAGTTTTTCAAAATAAGCTTCTTTTTAATGTTCTATAGAAACATAGTAAAAAAAAAACGTAGTGACTTATCTTTTGCAATTTATTAATGTGTTCTTGTCTATTAATTATTCTTAATGATCGACAAATTCCCTCTTTAGTGTTAAGACTGCAGTAACCTTTTTGTTTTCAGATGAAATGCATGTGAACAGGAAGGTAAAGCTAGTTGCTACTTTAAAACCATTTTTCCCCCAATAGTAATATTCTGTACTGACTTTTGCAATGTGACTTTGTTTCAAGATTTCTTGTTCATTGTTTCATATTTTTTAGGATCATGACAAGTTTTCGTTATCTACATTGATGTAAACACATCGAACGACCACCCTCTGAGTCTCCATGTGATCTTATGGACAGCTGCGGGATCTGCAGCTTAAGCCGAGTTCAAACCCAGACGTTGGAATCTGTACAGACAAATAGACTAAATTTCTCCTTTTATTCTTAAAGGAAAAACTGTCTTCCGAAAAACCTTGCTACTTGTGAACAAATTGTTCGAATTTTTAGTTTGGCGAAAGCTCATCGCCTTTTCACGTGTGATAATTCTGTGTATCATAAACTTGCTTTAAATAAAAGCTTTGAAACTGAATTGTTTCGATCGTGTTTTATCTTAAGTCTGAATTGAAAAGTCAAATATCCAATTCACTACTACAGAAACAAAAATTAGAACAAGTACATGAGCAAAAACATCGTGGAGAATACATCATGTACAAAAAGATCATGAAAAGATCAAAAAATCATTTTGATCATCAAAAGGGATTTGGTACAAGATGAGCTTGCAGAAAATAAAGAATAAACTGCAGCGTAGCTTGCAAAAACTACCAAGGCATATGCCTTAACGGTTCAACATTACAGATCGGAGATGAAGAATCAGAGGAAGATTTCCTTCTAACTTGAGTACGATGTAATTTTCGTATTCGTTTGTTTCTTTTACACCTATTCATTTTCATCATTTGACTTGCATTCTACTTTTTAAATGTGTGAACTTTTTTATCCTTATTTTCATCAGTTAATTTCTAGGCACAAGGGTAACGTTTTACTTCTAACATGCTTTAAGGGTTTATTGGGCCTTAGTTGAGTTAAATAACGTAACACAGTCCGAGGTTCGTAAAAAAAAAAAAGTAATATGCCTTTCGAAAATCCCAAAACTAAAGAAAGAAAAAAAAAGATGGTATATTTTAAGTTCATGAGTTTTTAAAGCTAAGTCGATCCCATCTATTTCAATTATAAAAGATCTAAACTCCTTTTTTAAATTTAATTTTAAGCTTTTCAATTTACAAGTTGATGATTTTGCTCTCAAGTGCATAGTTTTTGAGATTTAAGATGAAAAATGAAAACACGCACTTTAATTCCAACACGGTGGCGGTGCGAGCTCTTCTACCACCGGGGATTTTTAGTATGGTCATTAGAAACATTTTTTGTACGTGTGTGCTAACTTTCAAAACTGTTTTTTTTTTTCATCCTCATTTTGGGCCTTTTTTTTTGTTGTACTACTGTAAGGGGGAAAAAGAATTAAAATAAGACCTGTGTACGTATTTTTGTCTTTTTGCATTACTCGCCTCCTTACTCCCCCACCTGCCTTGTAATTTCAAGAAATAAAATCCTCCTAATAACCTGCACTACTTCAGACCGAAAAGAGGAAAGAATCACATCAAATAAATCCTCTCGGGGCTCTAAAAATGGAAACTAGCGAAAAAATGGTCAGTTACCGAAAATTCACTAACTTTGAAATTTAATTTATCGTCAACTATTGTAGATACAATAAAAGTAAAAGCTTTTTAAAGATAATTTTACTTTCTTTAATTCATCAAATAACAATTTTGTTTGCAAGTAATAGTTTTTGAGATGCAAGACAAAACCTGAAAACACACACTTTAATTTCAAGATGGGCGTGCGAGCTCCTTTCCTACCGCAGGGGACTTAAACTACCCTCTCCCGCTTTCCAGTTTCAAGAAATTAAACCACCATAATGAACTTCACTACTTCAGACTAAAAAGAAAAGAATCGCATCAAATCAATCACTGAGGAGGCTCTAAAAATAGAAAAGAGAAAAAATGGTAAGTTTTTTAAAAATTCAAGAACTTGGAAATTTAATATCTCGGAAACTATTGTAGCTACAGTAAAACATAAGAAATGCAAAATGCTTTTTAAAAATAATTTTACGCTCTTTTATTCATTACTAGATGTACCCGCACGGCTTTGCCCGTAGTTGAAAATTAAAAGATTCAGTTTGCCTGTATATTTAAATAATGGATGACTAATTTCTCGTCAATTGGCTATGTTCATTCGCTTTCCCATTCCACGTCATGATAATTTTGCTCCGGAAAGTGTTCTTAAAATTGAAATAGAAAAAGAAACACATCGAATTTCCAAAAAATCGCTTCGAGGTGCACAGCCCCATGCTTACAAACTAACTTTGTGCCAAATTTCATGAAAATTGGCCGAATGGTCTAGGCGCTAAGCGCGCCACAGACATCCTCCGGACAGAGAGACTTTCAGCTTTATTATTAGTAAAGATATAAGAATTTCGTTCGCAAGTTCGAGCTTTTGAGATATAAGATGAAAACTGAAAACACACACACACATATATATATATATATATATATACAGTCGGACCTCCATATATAGAAGTAGCAAATTGCCGGAAAAAAAATCGATATATAGAAATTTCGATATATGGAAACGATCTTATTTTATCATTAAAAATCTCCTAAAATATTAAAATTAAAGCTAATTTTCGTGTTTGAAATCCTATTTCTAATATATACGAGCATCGGATTAAATGAAAATAAATAATTAAAAAATTAACAGAAATTACATTTTTGCGCCTTCATACATCTTCATTCTTCGGCAATTAAACTTGATCTGCAACATTAAGGGATTTTCGTTTTGACAATGTAATCGAAAGAAAAATAAAAAATCAATCTACTTAACTTGAATGATTTTTATTTCAGCTAAAAAGACTACGAATGATAATCAACAGATAAAAGGGATAACTTGAAACTGATTTTACAGTGTTACTGGTTACAACTAAGATTGAAAATAAACTTGAGGGAATGTAAGAATTCCAGAACGGAACAACGACCTATCTACACACCCCTCAACCAAAGATTCCTTATGAGTTTCGTAGCAACCTTTAGTGAACAGAATTTTCTCCCATAACCTTCATTTTTCATGAGAGAAACAGCCTAAAGTGGAAAAAAAATCTACGAATGTCTCGAAAAAAATTTCGATATATAGAGATTTTTTCGATATATAGAAACAATTTTTCTAAGTAATGAACATAGAAATTTGCTGGAACTTCGATATATGGAAAATTTCGATATGTGGAAGTTCGATATATGGAGGTTCGACTGTATATATATATATTAAAATCCTAGCTAGAGCTGCAAGTCCCACCCTCCCCCACCGACGGAGACTTTTAGATGCTCACCAGGAGCCCTTCCTGTACTTGTGAGCCAATTTGCAAAACTACACGTTTTTTCAAACCGTTCATTGACTAGACTACCATTATTTTCAGAAAATTAAAATTGAAATCTAAACAAAAGAGAAGCTTTTTGAATCAAGTATAAATGAAACGTTTACTTTTGCACGAGAATAGTTATAGAAAACTTGAATGTACTTTCGGCTTTTGACGATTTATGACGGAAGTTTTTAGAGTTCAAATGTTCTTAAGTTATCATTTCGAAATTAGAATAGTTCCCTTTACCTTCAGGGGCGGACTGGGCTTTCCAAGGGGGCTGCTAATCTTGACTCCCAAAGGGCGCACCAGTTGGAGGGTGCAAAAAAATCCGAAGGTGCACAGGTTTGAGAGCGCAAAAAATAAATTTGATAAAGTCGCATGAGGTTCGAAGACACAGAAAAGAATAAAATTTGAATTTTTACGTCTTGAATTCAAATGTTTTTCGCAATCACGAGTGTGTGTGTATGTAGGCGTGTGTGTTTGTGTCCAGGCATGAGTGTGTGCGTGTGCGTATGTATGCGGGTGTCTGGGTGCAGGCATGTGTGTGTGTAGGTATGTATGCGTGTGTTTGTCTGTGCAGGCATGTGTGTGCGTGTAGGTGTGTGTGTGTGCATGTGTGTGTGTTGGTGTATGTATGTATGTATGCGTGTGTGTATAGGATATGTACGCAACCTGGAGACTTTGCTCGCTAGAGAAGCAGCATCGGGAGGAGCAGGTCGCCGCACAGTGGAGTATTTGACTGAAAATCCTGGCTAAAATTAAAAATTTACCCGATTTTTATGAAAATTTATTCTATGGTAGTTGACTAACTGGTGCATCGATCGGCACCTGTTTTGGAAACTTGAGTCACGTACAATTGCTCATAGCCTCGGTAAAAGATGAGATTTCTATAAGAATTTTCATTTTTTTGTTACGTTTCAGCTTAATTATTACGTTTCAACGTAGATTTTTTTGTGGCTTTATAAATGAATGGAATTGAACCAAACCAATTTTACGGGATAAAGAAATGTCGGGGCTTCGTGCTAATTATAAATCAAATTAAATATTTTTATTTTATTTTCGTGAAATAAAATAAAGAAAACTTGGTACGTGAGATTTTTTAAAGTATTTTCGCCTTAATTTATAATTAGAGAAAGCTTTTTAAATGGGTGTCGGGCTTGGTCGAGCTGTTTTGAAAGTTGCATCGTATTTGGCAAAGTCTCTAGTGCTAATTTCAGCAAAGAAATCTTCCGCCTACAACTGCCCTTTTTTAAAATGATTTTTTTAAAGTGCATAATCCGATTGTTTTGCGACAAGTCATGATTTTAAACTGAATTTACCTACAACGATTTAATAAATTTGCAAAAAGTTATCATAAGTACTACTGAATGAAAAGATCGACATATTTGAGCGCACAAACAACAATAAAATTTCAGACACGTTTTTCAGGGTTACAAGAAACCGCTTCATCAATGTATGAAGATGTAAGCTATGGAATGAGAATCATCCAATTATTTCGAAACGCTTACCTTTATGCATCGCTAAAGAGATTTATTGCACCCCTAAAACATGTATTTGCGTTCAGTTATGTTAATTTTCTCATGTACGTTAATGAGTTAATAAATTAAATTATTTTGTGATCTCGCTAAGAAAATTTGCTCCTCCTTAAAATTGAGATAGATTTTAGATAAAATAAATAAATATTTATATTTTTTCAGAGCATTGATCTTAATTGTCTAAAAAAAATTCATTATAAATCAGTGAAACAACATAACTTCACAGTTTTCGCTGTAAATGAAGGTAAGGTGTTTATATTATTTCCTTAAAAATTTCAGAGCCATAACGGAATTTTAGTTTACATTGATTGAATAACTGAAAAAAGTCGAAAAAGTGACCTCTCTTTGTAAATTCCCAGAAACTCGCTTTACCTCTCGTTGCCTGCTAAAACAAGGATGGCCGCCTCCCTCCCTAAGGGCAAGAGCGCACCCCCTCAATATCGCAGAGACCCTACCAAATGAGAAAAATACCCCTCAAAACACTCCCTAAAAATTTCAATGGCGAAGCCTGCGCCATGACCCCCCCCCCCCCCTCCTCTAGGTGGACACCCCTGCATATGTAAATAAAGTATTCAAAAATGTTCGCATTTCTATTCCAAAATCAGATTATAAAAAGTTGAGTATATTCCAAGTAGCTGCCGTGCTTTGATTGCATTAAAGCAATTTCTAGTTATTTTGAAGAGGTTTGAGTTTTTTCTCTACCTACGCGAGACTTTTTTATGTGGTACCTATTCACCGCATAATCTTTACTAATAATAAAGCTGAAAGTCTCTCTGTCCGGAGGATGTCTGGATGTCTGTAGGATATCTGTAGGATGTCTGTAGGATGTCTGTGACGCGCATAGCGCCTAGACCGGTCGGCCGATTTTCATGAAATTTGGCACAAAGTTAGTATGTAGCATGGGGGTGTGCACCTCGAAGCGATTTTTCGAAAATTCGATTTTGTTCTTTTTCTATTCCAATTTTAAGAACAAAACTATCATAAGATGGACGAATAAATTACGAAATTATCATAACGTGGAACCGTAACATGGGCACAAGCCAATTGGCGAGATACGAAATTATCATAACGTGGAACCGTAACGTGGGCACAAGCCAATTGGCGAGAAAATTCACTACACATCATTTGTAAATATACAGGCGAACCAAAAGACCTTTTAATTTGCTATTACGGGCGAAGCCGTGCGGGTGCCACTAGTAACAAAATAAAATATAAAAATAAATGAACTGTGTTGAGAAACTATTTTTTATCGCTACTCGTGAAGTTTTGGGCGATTTTTTATGAGAGTCTTTTTATGCAGTCTATTCACCATATAAAAATGAAATAAAATGGAAAATGAATAAATATATGATCAAATAAATTGTGTTGAGAAACTATATTTTAAAGCTACTCGTGATCTTTTGAGTAATTTTGTATTCTTTTTTTTTTCGGTCTCTGTCTACCGCAGAAAAACAGATTTGAGTGAGCATACATAAATCCTCATGTATATAATAGCCAATGATCGAGTAACGCGCTAGATTCAACAATGAAACTCGCGCCACGGCATGATAATGTGTTTTGGAAACGTTTAACATGCAGGGAAAGGCTTTATCGTGACAAGGCTGAACTCGATCCGGTAACTTAACTGTTTTACTGGTAAGACTGCGTCATTTCAGGAGAATGAAGAAACGAAACTCTACCTACTGGAGTTTAGAGTTCATCCACTGGAGTTAGTTTGATAGTTGAAATTGTAACCCTATCACCAAACAGGTAATGGCTTCGTTCAAATGTAGAAGTCATTTTCATCCGTCATACCTTGACGGGCGGTTTTCTAGTATAATATGTATATCGATCGGCAGTGCTTGAAATTCGGACCGCGGAATCTTCAAATGATCACCGAGCAATGGATCGCATCTGTGAGCAGCGAATATCATTTGAGATTAATTTCTGTGACCAAATGCACAACGTATAAATGCTCTGTCGTGGAAAGTTTCCATAAGATTGATTTTCTGACCATCCAGAACTTCCGTGACAAGACAATCACGCACACTTTATTTAATTTAAATCCAACGATCCGTGAAGTTTTACACTAGTGACCCGATGGGTAAGGCAGTCTTTCCAACTTCGTGAAGGTTTACGCGAAGCAATCTTTGGAAGATAATCATAAAGCAATCGTCGTTTTTCAACTGTGTCGAGTTGAGATGTCCAGACATTTTTCAAGATGAGTCCTTATTACTTACCAGAAAGATTTTTGGTCACATTTCAAAGGAACAAGGATCTATTAACGAGGTAAAAGAATTGAGAAGGAATCTATAGTTGGTACAAAGCAAATTTGGTAGTATTGTTAAGGATGTAAAGGAGCTTGACCGTAGCTAAGTGAGGTTTGACTCAACTATAATACCTTAAAATACCTTTCGTGATTCAAATATTCATGTGTAAATACAAGTGTTATTTATGTCATCTTTTACATTCCAAAAATTGAAATCAATACTCTTGTTTTTACTCCTTTATACAATGAAGAGAAAGTTTTTAAATTCTTTGGTACTGCCTCCATTTTTGCTATCCCAACTTACGCGAACCCAGCATTAAACGATTTTCAAATCTCGTTGATTCGTTTTTTTTTTTTGCTTCAGTGCCTTTAAGCTCAAAGTCCCGTCCTGTGAATTTATCAAACTACTTTATAGGTGCAGAAAAATGGGAAAATCTATAAAAAATTGAATAAATAAACATCCAGCATCCAACACCTGACATTTATTTGACTTCCGACGTCTTGAAAGTTTTTCGCAATCGCAAATTGCGATAGGACCCTACTCGTTGGGTTTGTTGTATCTACAAATGGACAGGAATGAAAATGAAAAATAAGTTCGCACCCGTCATATGACTGGCGATTTTCGAGATACCTATTGTGACCAATTTGCACCCGTACACTTATCTTAAAGATTATATTTACGGAGTACACAGTTATGGTATTTTTATTGCTTATCAATAAAAAAAGATGGAAAGATGGGAATTGGTAATCTGAAATGTTTGTATTTGGATGAAGTTTTACTGTTTAAGCTATGTAATTTTCTATAAGTTTTTTCCTACAAAAAACGTAATTTTACAAAAAAAAAAAAAAAAAAAACTTTAAACTGTAAAATCTGCTTGAGTTAAGTTTTGAAAAATAAAATACATAAATAATGAATGCAAACCGACCGCAGGCGATTTGTAAATATGAAGATGAAAATTAGTCTCTCTAAATAAATGTCAAACAAAAATGAAGACTTATTCCGGTCGTCATGGTAATCTAAAAAATAAAAAAAAAACATCAACTACGTCAAGTGAAGACATAGCAATTCGGGATTGTTCAAAAGCGAAAAAAAAAAAAAAAAAATCTTTTAAAACGCTCGAGTAACGCTGACGTCATCAACAATGAAACTCGTGCCACGACATAATAATTTGATCGCATATTTTTGGCAATGTTTGACATGCAGGGAAATGCTTTATTTCGGCAAGGCTGAACTGGATCCGGTCACTTAACTGTTTTACTGGTACGACAGTCTTTTTAGGGATATGAAGAATCAAAAAAGTGGTCACCAATTAATGCTATCTACTGGAGTTAAGGTTAATCCACTGGAGTTTCTTTTAACATTTCAACTACAGAAATATCACCAAACAGGCAATTGTTCCGTTAAAATATAGAAGAATAGAAGCAATTTTTACCCGTCATACCTTAACGGGCGACTTTCTAGTTTCTAGAAATATCAGTGAAAGTCAATCGTCTTCAACCCATAAACGATGAAATTTAAAATAAATTGCTGTTGAACATTACTAAAAAACACATGCACTACAAATTGGCAATTATATTTTGAGAAACACTCATTTACGAATATGGCTCAATACTCAAAAAATTGAAAAGTTAAGAAAATACTAATTTATTCAATAGTTGATGGTTTGATTTCCTGTAATCTGTGTGGCTCTGGAGAGGACATGGACTTCACCCACCTACTGCAATGTACCGCGCTTCGCAATACCTCCCTCGCTGAGCGCTATTGGGAGGCTAGAGACAATATGGATTAATGAACTTTGTTGCAATATTTTTTATTCTCTGTTCCTCTTTTCTTTTTTTGTTTCATGTTTTTATCATATTGTAACTGTTCACAATCTACCATTGGAAATTAAAAAAAAAAATGGTTTGATTTGACATCAAAATTAAAAATCTGACGTTGACGTAGACAACCCATCACTTTTTTTTATTTTGCATCTGGGTAATTAATGGGAGCATTAAATTAATTTTGCATCCGAGCTATATTAAACCAACATTTAAGGCAGTGAGAAGCAAAGGGATGTAAATGGCAAAATTAAAAATTTGGAGATAACGAGTACAAATGATAGGTGAACCCTTCCTCTGTTGGGGCAAGAGATAGTACTAGTAGCTCTGGTAGGTGCTGCTGTACAGCATAATTTAGAAAAAAAAAATCAATAAAAACCTGCCTACGACGTTATCTTTGAAGTCGTTTGACTCAAACCTTGAAAATGTCCACTTACATCCCTTTGTTTCTCACTGCTTTAAATGGACTGTGCCGTACCATTTTTGATTTTGATGATGTTTGGTAGGTAATTTGTACCAATATTTCGTATTCCCAAACTTCTGTATTTTTTCTTCGAAAAAATTTCTTTCTGAGCTATAGCTTATTTTTTGCTCCGCTGATGAGTAAAATTTAGAACTTTTGATCATTTTTCTAAAAGTTCCAGTAATTTTATTTAAATTAGTAAGAAGATCAAACATAGCTTATAGTAAGGATTAAAAAAAACTTTTATTTGTGCATTAAAAAAAATTAAGTTAAGCATAACTATGAATTTATCGGGGTCAAATTATTGGTAAAAAAAAGTGCAGTTTTTCGAGACTAAAAAGTCGATAACCACTTTCAGTAGGAGGCTTTTTTTTTTTTCTTGTTGCAGTTACTTATGCATACTAGAAGCAAAGAAAAAAGAAAAAAAAGCTGATACTAGTGGTCCTCATAATAAAAAAAATAGCCCAAACATAAGCAAAAATGAAAAATGTTCTTTTTCCCTTCCCAAAAACGGCCTGTGTATTAAGTGATAAAAATTTGAAAATGCTGGGATAAGAAACTCGTACGCTACCTTTTTAAAACAGAACGAAAACTGTCTTGTTTTTCTTCGACGTGGAGAAAATTATAAGCCGTTGAAGAAAACATTGTTTTTTGTGAAAAATTATATTTTGTAAATATAGTTAATAAAAACTAAAAGCTGTTTGTAGTGTAAAATTATGCTTTGTAAATATATTTCAATAAAATACCATCCAACCGAATTTAATTAGGTACTAGCGGTACCCGAACAGCTTTGCCCGTAGTATAAAATTAAAATTTCATTTGGTTCACCTGTATATTTACAAATAATAGATGATGAATTTCTCGCCAATTGACTATGTTCATTTGCTCGCCCATGTTACGGTTCCACGTAATGATAATTTGATAATTTACTTATGATAATTTAATCGATAAAATGTTCTTAAAATTGGAATAGAAAAAGAACAAAATCGAATTTTCGAAAAATCGCTTCGAGATGCTCACCTGTATGCTACAAACTAATTTTGTGCCAAATTTCATGAAAATCGGTCGAATGGTCTAGGCGCGTAACAGACATCCAGAGACACAGACTTTCAGCTTTATTATTAGTAAAGATTTATCCAGTTTACTTGACCTCTTATGATTAGTGTTTAAATCTATTATTGTATTACTTTAAGGGCTTTTATATCTCTTTTACGCCATGCCACTAAACAGACGGTTTCTGTTTCGTTTTAAAGGGCAACGTAACAGTTTCTTACTTACTAGCATTTTCAAGTTTTTATCTCTTAACCCATTGGCCGTTTTTGGGGCAGTGAAGGAAAAAAAAAACATTTTGAACAGTAAAATCAAAATATCGGAGTACTTTTACGTCGTAATCAATGTTCCTGAATAGATTTTTAAAAATATTTTTTATTGACCTTGTATTCAAGATTTATAATCTTGATTTCTAAGATAAACATGACAAGATTTCTATGATAGAAAAAATCTTTCAAAAGTGTACATCCACTATCAGGTTTCATAGAAACTGTATAAAACCCTATGGAAATCTTCAATAAACATGTCGTTAAAAGAAATAAGAAATAATTTAAACACAAGATTCTATAGATACGGATTTTTTTTTTTGAAGAATCTTGCAGAAAGTTCGTAATTTATAGGGGTGCCCACCTGGGAGGGAGGGAGTCATGGCGGAGACTGCGCCATTGACATTTTTAGGAAAGGGGGGTTTAAGGCATATTTTCCTCTTTTTTTGGGGTGGGGGGGGTCTTCGTAGTTCTAGGAGGAGTGCGCCCTTGCTCTGAGGGGGGCACCCCTGTAATTTGTATCAGAATGTAAACAAAGCGGTTGAACCCAAAATTAGAACTACAGACCACGCATTAATTCTTCTAGCGTTCAAATTGAAACTGTAAGTGTACTTTTGTTAAAACCCCTAGCTGGAAGCATTTAGGAATTGAGGGCGGAAGAAAAATTTATCCCTCCAAAGAGGGATACGCAACACCTGTCGCAGGTCATTACGCTATCGAAAGGGGGACGTGTTAATGGGGGAACAGGCCGTCGAATGATGAGGCCCAGAAATATTATGGGGGTGAATGAGGAAAAAAAAAGAAGATAGTGGCTACAACATCAACAATAACAAAAATGTCCCCTCAGCCAATAAGCGGCCGTCGAGCCAGAGCACGCGATTGCCGCTGTAACGGTCCATCGTCTGCCACACACCATTATCGATCGCCTGCGCTCCGGTTGCTTCAGACGATATCCAGGCTGCCATTCGGTTAACACGGCTTTCGCTGTGTATTCCACCGAACGCGAACAATGAGTGAAGCGTGTTGTTTTTTCTCCTCTTTCATTATTTACCGTCGGTAATGTTTATGTTTAATATTAAAAAACTTCGAGGCTCGAGCCCGCCGACTGCAGGCGTGTTTTCTTTTCGTCGAATGTTTTTGGAATAAAACCTGTGCGATAAGGAGGGTGGAAACCGGAAAAGAATGCGTGTTTCCGAACCGGAGAAGCGGATTGCTAGGTGAGTGCACTACTCCTTTGACTCGGGATATCATATGCCATGGGCGCCCATATAGGGGGGAAAGGGGGCTCGAGCCCCCCCCTCCCCTAGAATTTAAAACTTCCTTGCTTTTAATACTTGTTCTTTGCAAAAATGTGAAAACGTTTCTTACCCAGCCATTAATGAATAAGTTATTAAAAATATCGAACTTTTAACAGTAATCTGTACTGAAATCGGTTTCCATGAGGAAAATATCCTGCTAAACTATTGGGAAAATATCTGAGCTCCCCCCCCCCCCATAAAATTTTGCATATGGGCGCCTATGTCACATGCTAAAGATTGTTGAAACGGCTTATCTATAAGTATCAGTGGCAAAAAAATATGCTTAAAAATGTCAGTATGAAAAACAGCAGCATAAATCAGTTTTTACAAAGAAATTCTGACAGCAGTGACCAAAAGATACTGAAACACACCACATTTTGATACTAGAATTAAAGGGCTATTCCACGGAAGAGCATGCATTTTGTCCTGCTTCTGATAGATAGAAGGCAGGGGCGCCCGAACTTAAATTTTTGGTAGGGCGAAAATTCGCAATTTGCCGAATGGAACTCAAAAATTTTCCGAGTGATGATAAAATTTTTCCGAACAAGGACATTTTTGAGAGGTCACGGTGACCTCCCATTGGGGCACCCCTGATAGTGGGCATTCCACGGAAAATTAGACATTTTTTTGCACATGACAGCTTCTACCCAACAAATTTTTTGCTGCAAATATTTCGGCATACTTTGCTTTCCTGTCAACTATTTTTTAATGTTAGTTTCAAAAAGAAACAAATAGTAAGGGGTTCTACGGAAAATTAGACATTTTGCTCTGCACATTACAATTTAAGTTTATTTTATTTCGAAATGAGTAATAAACAAAGTTCCTCTGCCAAAGAAATCACACATGCATGTGCGATTTCACTGGCAAAGATTATTTATTTTAATTACATGTTTTAAATCCAGTAAAGTCCCGTTACAACGAATACCAATACAACGAAATATCCATTTTGACGAGTGAGTTTTCAATCCCGATTTAATTTTCATTTCATGGCTTGAATTTCATTACAACGAAACTACCGTTACAACGAACCAACTTTGTAATTCCTTGAAGAAAAGTGGAATGTACCCTTAAATAAGTCGTAAATGAGTATAATTTGTGGAGAAAAATTTAATACAACCTGTCCCACACGTAACAGTGGAATCCTTCTAAGAGTTTTTTGTTTTGTTTATTTTTTATTTTTCAGGAAATGAAGACTACAGTGAGGATCTAAATGTTACTGCAAATAAAATTTTCTGTTTCTGTAAAACAATAAGCTATAATCAAAATCGTGTAAAATATTGGCGCTCACTGAAGTTAATGTCAGGAACATTTCATACAGGGAAAACCAAACAGTATAGGAACATTTTTGTGCGATTTCATTTTAAAAAACTCATTGAACTAAAATTTGTCAATGAAAGAAACTAGAATTTGTCACCATGAAAGTTAAAACATTTTAATCGTTTTAATTGATACATGTAAATATTTTCAAAAAAAAAAAAAAAAAAAAGGACAACCTTACGTATTTGCGTAAGAACTTTTTAAAGGGACTGACATGAAAACAAGTGCTCTAACTCAATGAGTGGACACCCCAACCAGTGGGCAAACATAACGTTTTCTAGTTGTTTCGTTTTGAATATGTTTAGAAGTATGAATTTATAAGGGGGAAAAAAAACTAAGAATGAACTGTTCACTGGGGGAGGGGGGAGGCAGTAGCGTAACTAGGGGTTGGCAGTAGTGGCTCTCGCCAGGTGCGCAGCAGCCAGGGGTGCGGCATTTCAACTGATTAAAACAAAAAACATTTTTTAAGAGTTTTTTTTTATCATAGAATTTGAAAAATGCTTTAAAAAATGAAAAAAAAAAAAAAAACTCACAAGAAAAAGAGTTAGAGATACATACATAACATCTATTGAGAAGGAACATTGGGCTTTCATTGAAAACAATTCTGAAAAAGGAAGTAAGAAAAAATATTACAATGCAGCCTCCTATTTGTCTAATCAACCAATCAAAATCTTCAAAAAAAAAAAAAAAAAAAATTTTTTTTAGAGGTCACAATGACCTCCAGTGACTTCCCATGTGGGCGACCCTGGGGAGGGGGCGCAATTTCTTTAGTTCGCCAGGGGCGCTAGACTCCACAGTTAGGTTACTGGGGGGGGGGGGAGAGATTCATGTTACGGTCAATCCTCTATGCATTAAAGTGTGTATACATATTAAATCTTAAACGATCAAGCAAAACATTAATGGCGAAACTAGCTGAGACCGATTACGTAACTTTCATTAAAAGATCTTACCTGCAAACAAAGAACTTGTAAAATCTGTACCTCAGTGCCAGAAGAACGTAAATCACGTTATGATAATTTTAGAGAAGAGGGGAAAAACGTTTTTTTGGCCCTTGCAAAGGATGGGCGCTTTTTTAAACCCCGGTAGAAGATGATATATTTTTTAAAGAATTACGTTTACGTGGCTCGATGCGGGATAGGCTTCTACATACAATGCACTAATAAACAGAAAATCGCAATTTTTGGACTAACGTCCCTCTGGCTTTGAGGTATAGAAATTAACAAGCCATAAATATATCTTAAATTAAAATGTAAACAAATACGTTGATGGAAAAATCCGTAATATATGCAGGAGCTTTATTCGGCTGCGTGAATATCTTCATTGGATTTCTTCCAAAAAGAACTAACTTACTGAAAATGATAGTCACAAGTTCAGCGCTGTAGTAGTAAAAAAAAAGGGTTGGGGAACTCAACTTGAGGTTTGGGGGAACGCACCAAAAGAAAAGGTGGTTTGAAACCAATTTGTATTACATTTTTTCATTATTTTCAAAATAAAAATCAAATATTTTCTCCCCCCCCCCCCAACTAACGCATTTGTCATGCAGAGAATGGAATAACTTATAACAATCGGACCCATGATGACTGAAGACAGCATGTTTCAATTAACTTAGTATTAACTTTAGTATTCATTAGTACAATGACTAAAACAAAAAAAGCATTTTCTTACTTTAAAACTGTGAAATGAACTTGATTGTAAGTAAAGTACATGAATATAAAGCTTTAAAATGTATTGCAGTTGTTTGCACGAGAGAGTTGATTAACCATGACTTCACATCGTGCCAGAATTTCAGACATAACGTCTAGTAGGGGTGGATACAGACTATTGTATTGGGGAGAAGGGGGGGGGGGGCATGCTGAAGAACGTAGGATTTTGTGCATGAAAAATTTCTGAAACTGCTTAGATGTCAATAAAAAGCTTCTAATCAGCCAGGAATAAGATACCTC
Organism: Uloborus diversus; assembly: GCF_026930045.1. NCBI lineage: Eukaryota > Metazoa > Arthropoda > Arachnida > Araneae > Uloboridae > Uloborus > Uloborus diversus. The sequence goes on from NC_072734.1 coordinate 169,385,698, forward strand.
ATAGGGCGTAACTGTCACTAATTAATTTCATGAGCAATGAAAAGAAGTTGTTGTACTTCAAATATTTAATTCTAACAGTAATTACTGAATGGAGAAGATTACTGAAAACTTTTACATCTTATTCATAAAGTATTTGAACACAATGGATGGATAATATTGTTGACGGTTTAAATTTTCTTTTTTGGGGGAGGGGGGAATGACCTCCCTGACCTTCCTCTTGTATCCGCCCCTAACGTCAAGTGTACTTAGGCTTTCATTTCCAGCAACCTTTTTTGCTACTATTTGTGGTATAAGCTGGAATTATGATTTACCGCAGCTGTTTTTTTTTTTTTTTTCATTTGTACTTCCTTTTACAAAAAAGGAAGTATTGTATTCCGAAAAAAATATCACTCAAAAATCGGCCTTAATTTCCATTTTGCTTGCCCCAGAATGAATATTAAGTCAACTTTTCAACCCGACCACACATGAATATGCCTAAGAGTGTATAGACTCCCGAAATATCAATTTTGACGATCCCCGAGTTGATTACAACAAGTTTTCTCGTGACGTCAGTATGTATGTGCGTATGTATCTCGCATAACGCAAGAACGGTATGTCCTAGAAAGTTGAAATTTGGTACGTACACTCCTAGTGGGGTCTAGTTGCGCACCTTCCTTTTTGGTTGCATTCGGATGTTTCTAAAGGGGTCTTTTACATATTTTTGGGGAAAAATCAGTGTTAATTTCATTGCTTATTCAAGTGGTGTTATTAATTGGCAAACACTTGGTAATATATCGCCAAGCTTTTGGTCGCCAAGTTTTGTCGTCAACTTGGCGACAAATATGGCCGTTTTATTTTTTAAAATCTGGTTTCAATTTGGCAAAATTTAGAGGTCTAACCATTGAATCGCATTAAAATTGCCAATATTGAGAAAATTTATCCGTATGAATTTTTTTTTTTTTTTGCTTCGGTTCGCAACAAACTTGGGGTGAAAATATTTAAAGGGTTTCTTTGCTCACTTCGAGGCACTTTTATCATTGAATTGGAGTAAACGGAAGTCATGTAATGCACACATCAGCTCGTTTATTATTATAGTGTATTGTTATTTTATTCATGACACAGAAACTGCTCTGTGCACTACAATTCATACAATCCGAGATATTCCTTTTTTACTTAGTGCAGTTAATATACAGTTCGGCTCAGACAGGGGCACCCCGGTGGGAGGTCACCGAGACCCCAACCAAGGAATGTCCTCATTTGGCAAATTTTGCTGGCGGTTCGACAAATTTGGACACAAAAATGTCACATTGCGATGTCTTTTTTAACTTTTTTAATTGTGTTTTAGCGATGCCAAATGTCCATTCTCATTAACAAGAAAGTCGCCCGTCAAGGTATGACGCGTGAAAACTGCTTCTACTCTTCTACATTTGAACGAAGCCATTGCCTGTTTGGTGATAGTTTGATAGTTGAAATGGTAACCCTAAACTCCAGTAGGTAGCGTTCATTGTTGACCGCTTTTACGTTTCGTCATTGCACTGAAATGACTCAGTCTTACCAGTAAAAGAATTAAGTTACCGGATCGAGTTCAGCCTCGTCACAATAAAGCCTTTCCCTGCATGTTAAACATTACCAAAACACATTATCAAATGATCATGCCGTGGCACGAATTTCATTGTTGAAACTTGCGGGTTATTAGATCATTGGCCATTACTTATACCAGGATTATCACTATATGAAGAATTGATAAAGAATGGGAATGATGCTTCCTCAGAAATATGAATCGACATTAATGCTACATTGTAAGCATACGTAATTTCATTTGAAAAATTCATCACATTTGGGAGTGTGATTTGAATAAATGAAAATAATACGGTAAGTTTCTTCACTGAACATCTGCGACTTGTATGCAACCTGCGATGTTTCCAAGGCGTTGTAGAAAAAGTTTTTACGTAGTGAAAATTTTTTCGGACATGGGGCTCAAAGGAGTGAGTCCGATATTCTGGTTTTACACTGAAAAATAAGTGAAAAAACTGTTAAACTCATTGGGAAAAAAAATCGTTGTTAATGATTTAAAAAATATTTCAGTTGGGAATGTCCCCTTGAGCCTCCCTACTTGCTCCTAACGTTCATGCGTTTGAACGTTTCATCTCTAGCCCCTCAACTCAAAAGAATGATAATGGTTAATGTTATGCTCCTTCCCCCTCCAAATAAAAACAATTTCTATGAACCAGTCGAAACCTTAAAAAAAAAGAGGGGGGGCGCTTATATTCCGAAAAAAGGGGGGCGGGGGTGATGGAGGCAAAACGGTGGCCAAATTTGGATTCAGGGGGTCTGAGGGTCATTTGATATAAAAATTAGTTAGAATAATGTCAGAAGCAAGTTTTTTTTACCACGCATGTAATCTTCTACATAAGTAAGAAAAAAAGTCACCTCTGAATGATTATCTGTTCTATGTTTGGCTTCTGCTATCAAGGCGAGGTGCTAAATATATGTAAAAACAATTATTCACGCAGAAAGTCGTATTCACACTTACAACTTTTATTCCAATACATAAATCATAATTTACAGGGTGTCTGAAAAGTCTTAGGCACATTTTAAGAATTGATAAAAAAAACAACAAGATGTCGGATGAAAATGCGATTTTTCCCATAATTCTTCACAGGTTCAAGAATTTCTTATATATATATATATACATATATATACATACAGTACCCGCCACTAATAAAATCACTGGATTATAAAATCAGCCGCTTTTTAAAATCAAATCTGGGAGAACAGAATCATTGCAATACCAAAACAAGTTAAATCATCCTTTAATAAAATCACTATCGCCGTTTTGTAAAATCAGAATTTTGGACATCATACGTAAAAAATTGATAAAGAAGTACCAAGAAGGAAAGGAATTGGTCTCAGAAATGAGGATATCTCAACACCAAATTTGCCTCTTCAATGGATGCTAGAAAAACGCTTCATGATATACGATGCACTTTGTAGCAAAGAAGAAAAAATAATGTTGAACGTTGCAAAACATTTAGTAAACTCTCAAACGATATTGAATCTTTACTCTCCAATTCTGTTAACCAAACTTCAATACGCCAATATTTTAAGTCCTTTGTATAAAAAAAAAAAAAAAAAAAAAAAAAAAAAACCTTATGTTTAGTTAAAATGACAACTGTCTTTTGAAATACCAAAAACAAAAATTAATGACGTAAACTTCAAAAGCTTACATTCTTTTTAAATGTAGGTATGCCGGTTTGTAAAATCAACCGCTTTATAATATCAAATTTCCTGATAACGAATGTGATTGTAATAAGCAGCGGGTACCGTATATATATATGGCCAAAACACAGTAATGTGCTTTAAATTAAAATAACCTGCCTTTTTTTGTGCAGTTATATGCATTAACATCAAAAGAAGTAAAAATTTGCTAATGTAATTACATTAGCAAATAATCCTAACTCCAGTTATGACCCCCAGAAGAAAATTCCAGTTGTACGATTGGATGACACAAAATAGCATGAAACACCAATTATTACGAAGCGATCAAGTTGTATTTCCCACTAAGACGCGGCTATTCAGATATGAAGACCTTTTCTCCTAACTATGCCACTTTACCGTAACAACATAATCGATATAAAAATAAAAGCTCAAGTTTTAATGAGATCATTTGATCTTTAACTTCGATATTTCGAAAATAACAAGTGCAACTTTTCCTTCCGAAACTCAGATCTGATAGAAAATTATTTTTTTGCTGTTTTTGCAAGAAACAAATGATATAATTATTTAAAAACAGTTTAGTTATAGTGAAAAATGACCAAGATGCTTCGCTCTGATACTGAATCTGATCGATAATTTTGTTAACCGCAAAAATAGCTTTCATAAAGGGATACTTGATGAACAGACAACTCAAACTTCATATTTCTCTTTTTTTCAAGAAGATAACAAATTTTGTCTGCGACTGGGTAAATTCCAACCATGTGGATCTTCAGAATCTAGACAGTAAAACCTGTAAAGTTGACCACCCTTTTAAGTTGTTCACCTGTCTATTTGACCACCAATATGCACCAAATTTGGCTGAGAATCTTGTAACAAACCCTTTGTAAGTTGATCACCTGGGTAAGTTGACCACTAAAGTACAGCCCCGCAAGTGGTCAACTTATACAAATTTCACTGAACTATGAAATTATTCTTAGCAAAAAACACGTTGCTAAGTTGAAAAGACACTTCTAGCCATTTCCTACTAATTATTGTTTCTATACATTAATTTCGAATGTACTAATTAGATAAATTCACATGTTAAGTAGGCGAAATGGTTTCCCCGGTGGCATATAAGCTACCTTTACTCCTGTTCGGGCATAGGGATATATCTAGCCCACTGATTGGTTGTTCTGGGTGTCAATGAAAGTTTCGACGCCATTGTACTCTTATTCAGTCTGAAACACTATATTTCTAGCTTAAACTATCCACTGAATAGAATTTGTGTCTAAGAATAAGATCTGTAACTGAAAATTCAATGCAGCAAACGAAAATATCTTTGTTATTCCCAAGAAATTCAATCTCTTATAACACAAATTGTAATGTGCAATTTAACAACTATTTTAAAAGCAAAATAAGTGGTGGCGCCCTCTCTTAGAGAATACGAAAAACTGCACAAATACAAGCACAAATGTGACGACCAGCAACAGGCTCTGGGCCCAGCTAGGCTGGTCCTAGTCATACTTTTCATGAAATCCCTGGAATTTGAATCAGAATATATTTTTAACGCTGTGTCAGTGTAAATTACTTTGTAACTTACTAAGTAAACTATACATATATATATATATATATATATATATATATATATATATATATATATATATATATATATATATATATATATATATATATATATATATATATATATATATATATATTTGATTTTTCATAATATTCAATTTTATTCTTAAAAATAAGTAATTTAAATATATTTCTTTGTAATGAAATCATTGACAGTAAAAAGAACAAATATTTAATAATTGTCGACGTAAGTCCTTACTTGTTGATTGCTTACGTAATGTAAAATAAGTAATTTAAAATGTTTTCATTTTAATTCCTAAAATTTTCACATCATACGAATCAGTCTCAAATTACTGCATATCATTGTAATTGAAAACCCTGCTGGTAACGAAGATTTCTTAGATTTAAAAAAAAAAAACTACAGATTTTTAAATTTCTGCATATTCTATCGGCGTATTTTGTGTCATTAATACATATTTTGGTAAAATTTAAAAAAAAAGAAAAATCACACATATTTTTAAGCTATATCCGGTTGGTTTTTGATCCATCTATAATTTGCGATAAGAATAATCAACTAAATTACCCATTACATAATTCAAGCAAAAAAAAACAATAAATCTATGGTCCTAAAAAACCACGTCATTTGTTTTTTTTTTCATTTCATTCAAATATCGATGTAAAAAATTATTTTATGTAGTTAACAGTTCAATAGCTTTTTTAGTTCATTTTAAATTTGTCTTAAAAACTGAGGACAGACGAATCTTTCTCAGTAAAAATTTTACCTTTTAAATTCCTTTTTGTGTTCGGTACGTCACCCTGCTAATTCCAAGCCCATTTTCTTGGATCTTCAAAATTACGATCATCATTGCGTAATAGTATTTCATGACTCTTAACTTTATTTGAAACTGAAAATGGAAGCTTTTCTTTTTGAAAGTCACACATGTTAACTGTTTTCCTATCAGTTGTTGAATCTATGTTTAGTACGCATCAATGTAAAATATTTCGTAGTTTCGCAGATAATTTTTCAATTCCCTTCTGTGTTCTTCATGATATTTAAATTTTTATTATAAGAAGTTATTAATTTTATATCCTTGTAATGAAATAGTTGATATTTAAACTAAAAGCCTGTTATTCAAACTGAATATTTCATAACTACTGACTTTATCCTTTAGCTAACTTAGCGATTGCTTACGCAGCATGAACTCAGTAATTCAAAGTGTTCTCATTGTAATTCATACACAAAAATGTAATATTAAAACACATTAATTTCAAATTATTATTTATTATTATTTGAAAGGAATCTCTACTGATTAAAGAAAGTGTTTAAATGTAAAAAAGAAGTAGTCAACATATTTTTAAATTTCTGTACTTATTTATTTCATTAACAAATTTTGGTTCATTAACAAATATTTCGTAAAAACAAAATTTTTTAACTTTCCGGACATTTGAAAATTTTATAGAGTTTATTTTAGACGAAAATGTCTCTTCTGATTTTAATGAATTGCATTCTTTCTAAGAACAAATTAATAATTGGCATGTCATTTTATGAAAAAAAAAAAAAAAAAACTACATGGTGGCCTCTTTCTTAATCAATGCAAAAACAGTTACCATGTCTGAATTTAAAAATAAAAGTTCATTTTTATTTATAAATGAAGTTATAAGTCATGAAATACTATTACACAGTAGTGATGATCGTAGTTTCGAAGATTGTTGGAAATAGACTTTGGAATCAGGAGGTTGGTGTACCGAAGATGAAAAGGAACTCTTGATCGTCAAAATTTTTCTAATTTCGTTTGTTCTCAGTTTTAAAGAAAAAGTTGAAATAAACTATTTGAAGCGATTAAACGATTTAAACTACATAAATATTTTTTTACATGGACATATGGATGAAATAAAAAATTCTACGGGGTTTTCGGAACCAGAGTTTCATGTTTTTTTTTTGGCTCGAATTATGTCGGATAAGTTCATTATTCTAATGGCAAGTTGTAGATTGGTCAAAAACCAACCACATATAACTTAAATATATCTGTGAAATTAAAAATGTTGATTTCACCAAAATGTGCATTGATGAGCTAAAATATGCTGACTGAATAAGTGCAGAAATTAAAAAAAATGTCGGCTTTTTATGAATTATTTTTTTTAACTAAAAATCTTTTCGTTACCTGCAAGGTTTTCTCTTCAATTATAATAATAACCAGTAATTTGAGACTCATTTATGTGATTTTAAAGATAGCAGGAATGAAAATGAAATTTTTTTAAATAACCTCTTCTAACTATATGTAAGCAATCACCAAGTGAGGGCTAAAGTCAGTAATTATAAAATATTGGCTTTTTTAACTGGCAGTGATTTTATCACATAGAAATATCTAAAAATTACTTGTTTTCAATTACAAAAAAAAAAAAAAGTATATTTTGAACCATGTGAAAAAAATTTGAGCAATTTACAGAGTAAGTTACCACGCAGTTTCCACTGAGACATGTTTAAAAATATATTCTCATTAAAATTCAAATAACATCCTTAAATGTGATGTTTTTCGTATTCTCTAAGAGATGGCGCCACCAATATTTGCTTGTAAAATCGTTGTTAAATTGAACGTTAAAATTTGTGTTATAAAAAATTGAATTTCTTGGGAAAAACAAAGATATTTTCGTAAGCTTCATTGAATTTTCAGTTACAGATCTTACTCTTAGACACAAATTCTATTCAGTGGATAGTTTAAGCTAGAAATATAGTGTTTGAGACTGAATAAGAGTACAACGGCGTCGAAACTTTGATTGACATCCAGAACAACCAATCAGTGGGCTAGAAATCTCCCTAAGCCCGAAGAGGAGTAAAGGTAGCTTATATGCTCCTCCGTGCCTGCCTCGCTCTGAATAGACAGGTAGTCTCGAAGGTGATGACAGGTCCCCCGTACCTACCACTACGTGTGGTTTAATTGGTTGGATGAGGCTCTGAAGAGAGCTCTGTTTAAAAAGAAAAAATATATATCCAGACCTGAAACAATCGCTGGTACCAGAAGGGTACCAAGTGGTCCTCAGAAGTGAAGAGGATAAGGTAATATTAGTTATTCTCACCAGTGGTTACTGGTGAGAATAACTAATACTGCCTTAAAACAAGAAATCGTTGTGAGCAAAATGAAGATTTTCAATAAATATCCTCAAAAATATAATTGCGAAAATCACTGATCGAGTAACGCTCTGACATACCAACAATGAAACTCGTGCCATAGCATGCGTGACGGCATTATTTCATTGTTGAAGCACCAAAAATTCAATAAGTTATTTAATTTGATGATATTTTTCGGAAATGTTGGACATGCAGGGAAATGCTTTACTTTGACAATTCTGAACTGGATGCGGTAACTTAACTGTTTTACTGTTAAAACTCATTTTAGGAGAGTGAAGAAACGAAAAGGAGGTCAACAATGAACGCTACCTACTGGTGCTTAGGGTTCATCCACTGGAGTTAGGGTTCGAATTTAAACTATCAAAATATCACCAAACAGATAATGGCTTCGTTCAAATGTACAGGGGTTCCCACAAGGGGGGGGGGGATTCTAATGCAAGTTGCGCCATCAAAATTTGGGGAGGGGGATTTTTTAAATTTTTTTATTTAAATTTATTTTTTGATTTATCTTTAATTGAAATTATTTATTTTATTCTATTTATATTTTATTTGATTTATTTATTTAGTTTGTGTGTGTGTGTTTATGTCATTGACGTAGCACAGAAGTTTTCTAATAAAATGATAATGATAATAATTAAAAATAAATAAATTAATTAATAAAAATATTTAAAAAATAAATAAAAAGGGAGCGCTAAAAAATAAGAAATAAAAAAGGGAAGGATGGTTGAGAAAAACTTTGGGAGGAAATTTGCGCAATTGAACTTGGGGAGGGGGGGGGGCACCCCTGCAAATGTAGAGAGCAAATTTCACCCCGGACGATTTTCTATTATTTTCAATAAATATAAAATCATAAAAGACAAGTCTAACTATAAAAGATATGGAGCAAGGCATTGTCCGAATATCCTCTCCCTCTTTATTTCAAGGGTCTAAATAACCAAACCTGCCTATACCATTAAAAAAATAAATCATTTTCATTTATGACTTCAAAAATTCATTATTTTCAATATTGTGTTGAAAGATTCCCTTCATTCGCGCTATATATTGTAAACCGCGGAAAAAAGATCTGCTTATGAATAACAAGATTTCCCCCATTCGCAAATAAAAAGAACGCTCCACCATTCCCCTCCTCCTCGCTCCACTTGAATACAACGGTTGAGATAAACCTATTGAAAGACATCCCCTCTCAGTGCTCCACCACCCCCTCAGCCGATGAATGGGCGAATTGATCGAATATTAATCTCTTATAGGAGGATAAGTAGCTTACTCCTGAAGGATAATAGAGAGTTATTTATTGAAGAGTTGTGTTGCAGCGTCGATGGCTTTACTTGTTAAAATTCGGATAAATAAGAATGGTGAATGTACATGAAATTCAATAAGATGGAAATGGATTTGTTTACAAATCTAATACTAAAGGATTGAATTTTTTTTTCCTTCTCTTTATCGGATGAGATTTTAGTACGGGTCTTACAACAAAGAAGCAATGATTGCCAGCTATAATCCTTCAGGTTTAATTTCATTTTGATAATTATTTTTTTTTTCCTTTCTCTCTCTCTCTCTCTCTTTTTTTTTTTTTTTTGTTAATTTTCATTTTACACTTGGAGTAGCAAGAAAAAATTTCCGGAGGGAAATATGTGGTTAATTTTCGTCCTTTCTGTGGTCAAACAAGGATAATTATTTCTGAGTTTCTGAAAGAGATATATCCTCCAATCATAGCCCCCTATATACGCCCCTGTACTGATCTATCAAGAACGTGAACTCTTAGACAATGAGGGAAGGAGGATATGGCTTGATGATCTTTGAAAGGAAGATTCTAAAAACCGTTAGACAAATAAAAACGCATTTTAAAAGGTAATTTTATGCTCTTTAATTCAACACAAATTTTGTTACCCGGAATTGAATAGCTTTTGCTACATAAAACGGAAACCGAATGTTTCAAAACTTGTAGCTCGCTGAAAAATTTATCGATGGAAAAAGCTTCATTTTATAGAATTTTGTCTGCTTTTTTCAAATATGTTCTTATTTTGTGCGTAGAACTTCCAAGAAGTTCAAAAATTGGTTTTGATATCAGAAATTTGTATTTTGGCTCATTTTTCTTCGTTCTACCGCAACTCAGTTACGGTTACAAATTGGACACGGTAATGGGCAGTTCTATGCTCCACTTGGGCTCTTCTGGCACCCCCTTTCGTTTGGAATATTAGGTCAAATTCACCCTGTAAGATATATGAAGTGCGCAGGTCACCTTTTGAGAATGAATGCACAATGCAGAGAGAATTCGGTCTTAGTGGTTTTCAATGCAACTTGTGCTTGTGGATGATCAAGACTCTTGATCATCCGCAAGCACAAGTTGCATTCAAGATGAAGACCTGATAGTCTAGCAAAAATACATTTCGTTAAGCACGTCTTGTTTTCCATGTAATTTATCCTCAATTCTATTCGGCATTCCGATCCACATTAAGCTACCAGTCACTAGGGCTGTGTAGTTGGAGTCGGAATCGGAGACTTTAAGATTCCATGAATCGGATTGGAGTGATCGGTGAACTAATAATAATTAACATGAGTTTGTGAGCTCAAATGACTATTAAAAAGCTGTCTTCTTTGTTTCTTCTAGTGCTCACTAGGCGAAGACATTGCCTATTTATTCCCCAATGCCCAACAGTTTCCGTTTTACCATCTTGTCGATGAGTATTAAGATGTGCGAGTTTCCTAGAAAAGAAATGGTGTAGCCTACCATAACAAATCAATCAATTAAAAAGGCTTAATTAAACCTGTTTAGTTGTCTGTATATTTACAGATGGCACTCTCATATTCATAGGGAGAATACAAGTTCCGTTGGAAGAGGGGGGGGGGGTGACTAAAAGTCACATTTAATGCATAGGTGCCCACCTAGGGAGAGTCATGGCTCGAGCTGCGGCATAGAACTTTTAGGGGAGAGGGGGGGGTGATGGGCATTTTTCTCTTTTTTGTGTGGAGGGGGAGCTCTTGGAGGGGGGAGGGGTGCGCACTCCTGTTTAATGACAACACGTTTTGCTGGTGTCTAAGTTTTGTGGCAACTGATCTGTTTACACAGTTCTCTACTAGGGGTCACCCCGGTAGCAGAAGATTTTTCAGTAGTCTATGACAGAACCTGAAAATAAAATAGAAAACTGAGGCACAGGTAGCCATAGGAGTAAGTGCTTTTGACCTCTTAGCCACTGGAGAGTCATGGGCACCTCCAGTAGATTTGAGCACCTTTTTCTTTCTCCTTTTTTTTTCAAGTTTACTTTGAACTGTATTTTTCAGCTTTAAATTTGAGAAAGCGAAAAAAAAAAATATTTTCCATTCAGAAATAGTCTGCATACTTCCTCGAAAAAAACTCGTCGCGCTGTTTCTGCTGCCAGGGAGGATTGGGTCACTCTTCATGCTTCTGCGTTATCGATAATTCTGTAGTTTTCTACAGCCTCAAGTGGGTTACTTTTTCCAAACAAGAACTTGCAAAATACAAAAACAATGACATTGTCGAATTTGTACACATCGAATTTCATGCTTCCTCTTCTTGTACATGCTCTCCAGTTTTACTATCCACTGATCTATCACATCACGAAGACGGGCGTTTCGAAGAGCCAGCCCCCCTTTTGCGCAACCGAAACGTGACAGTGTGCATTAAAGGTCGATCATGATATTGGCTCATTTGGCGATCGATTTGGACAAGATGCGGGTGCAATGTTCCGTGGGTTTCATCACGTGATGATAGATCTAGATCGACAATGATGCAATGTTGCTCCCTCTGATCACGACGGAAGTCATTGGTGGAAAAGTAATCTTCAAAGATAAATAATATTTTAAACAAGGATATGTGTTTTGAAAACGTTTTGTTTCAAAGCGCTGATAATGGCTCTTTAGACGTAAACAAGGACTGGGATAATACAGATCATGCAGGGAAATCTTCCTCAAAGTCATTACAGATAATATGTTAGAGATGCTATTTCTTTTTACCAAAGCTATATAATAACAAAGAACACGAATTCTTTTACCCTTATGGAGGTTTTACTCTTCCTCATATATATAATCGATCAGCCAAAATCGCTGATCGCGTAGCGCTCTGACGTCATCAGTAATGAAACTTGCGATAAAATTCATGTACTTATGTCCGTCAATCCCTACCTTAGTACGAAAGCATAGGTTAACTAGTATGTTGTGGCCATCACGAAACTTTCTTCTATATTTTTCTTTTTTTTTCTGATCCCTCCCCATGCTTGACGAGGAAGCAATATTCCCAACAAAAACAAAATTACACATGCAAAAACTTGACTACCATCCCAATGTCTGAATTATTGCAAAAGCAAAGCAAAGAGCGAAAATTGAAAGTTATTTTAAAAGCCTTGCTTGAATTAATTACAAATATTTTATTTGTTAACAAACATAAGATGGCAACAGTTAAAAATTTTAAATCATTGAGATAATATTTCCGATCATTTCCATTCAATTAAAATCACGAGAAATACGCAGACGACAATCTATTACGATTTATCTTTCTTATTGTTGCATTAATAAAGCTATTTTTATTCAAAAAAAAAAAAAAAAAAAATCAACACCTCTTGGAGCGATTGGCGTCAAAATTGAACCAAAGCCTGTTTACATATGGATTCACATATGTTCCAAATTTCAACCAGAACGTAGCATTACTTCTTGAGATAGGGCACTCACAATGGAAAAAAAGAACGGGCGATTGCGCTACCCCCTTTTTAGCTGTTGACACCAAAATAAAATCAGCTCTTATACCCACTAAGGACTACTTGCCGATAAATTTTTCTTTCATTCTGTTCATTATTTCTTGAGATACAGCAGTCACAATTGACGACAAAAAACGTTCTATAGCTCAACCCCCGTTTGAGTTATTGACACCAAAATTGAATCAGCACCTGTTCCTGTTAATGGCAACATATGGACCAAATTTTGTCCGATTCCGCCAGTTACTTCCTGAGGAATAGCAAGCACGCGTAACTCAAAAAACGTCCCATTGCTCCACCCCCCTTGGAGGAATTCGCGCCAAAAACCAATGGGCACAAGTTCACATAGGGGCACATATGTGTACCAAATTTCGTTCGATTTCATGCGGTAGTTTTTGCTGTAGAGCGGCCACAAAAAACTGGTCACACAGACGTTACACACACACATACACACACACACATACACACACACACACACACATACACACACACAGACAGACAGACATTTTCCAAAAATAGTCGAAATGGACTCAGCACACCTCAAAACGTTCGAATCCGTCAAAATTCGAAATTCGAAAATTTGCACGAATACAATACTTTCTTCTATGTATTAGATATAGAAGAAAGTAAAAAAATTTTGTTTAAAAAATTAATAAATAAAATTTTATATATACTGACCAGTTTTATGAGAACACGAGTCTCAACCTTTGTATTCTGTAAACACATCTTTGCGCTGTCCTGAAAAGTAGTGAAAATGTGACTTACGTTAGTCTGGCTTTAAGATACAGATATTTATTAGAACACGTCAAATTTGAAGGCCAATCTCTTTGACAAAAAGGCAATTTGCCCCCTTCATACCTTAACGGGATATTCTCTACTCTATAAGAATCTTCTTCTTTCCAGTTTTTATTTAGCTATTTTTTTAACAATATAACCCTATTTTCAATATGAAAATGAAATGTTTGATTAGATAGTTTTTCTCGACTGTGACGAAGGTTTTACTTCCTTTGACAAAAAAGGAAGTATATTGTATTCACAAAAAAATTTTCACTCAAAAATCGGCCTTAATTTCCATATTTCTCACCCCCGAATGAATGTTAAGTTTGTTTTTCGACACGACCACACTTGGATATATGTCTAGGAACGTACAGACACCCAAAATATCCATTTTGACGACCCCCGAGTTAATTACAACGAATTTTCTCGTGACGTCCACATGTACGTATGTATGCGCGTATATGTGTATGAGTGTATGTACGTATGCATCTCGCATAACTCAAAAACGGTATGTCCTAGAAAAGTGAAATTTGGTACGTAGATTCCTAGTGGGGTCTAGCTGTGCACCTTCCCTATTGGTTGCATTCGGATGTTTCTAAGGGGATCTTTTACACCTTTTTTTAAGGGGGGGGGGGAGGAATCATTGTTAATTTCAATGCTAACTCAAGTGGTGTTATAATTTGGCAAACACTTGGCGATATATCGCCAAGCTTTTGGCCTCCAAGTTAAGTCTATCTCTTATGTCCAGAATTGAAGATTTAGGTGGGAAACGATTAAAATCAGAAACAATTTAAACTAGTAATAGTTACAGTTGTAGAAATAAATGTGTGCAAAAACATTAAATGAAAAATGCATCATTTTCAATTAAAGGTAAATGAAAGCACCGGAAAGCATTCTTTAAGTAGTTAGATCAGAAATATTTGACACTAAATTTAAGTATTTAATTAAATATTCTCAGCATTACATAAAAATAAATTGCTTTGCTTCATTTTTTACTACAATATTTTTTGAAGTAAAATATTTGCTGCGATAATAATCACACATTAAGCTCTGTTAATTAGTGAAAAAACCATTTTGTCTGTTCAATTGTTTATTACCAGCTAACAATGTGCTACGAAAATTATTCATGGTTCGAAAAAAAATGAAATGTTTTATTTAAAATATTTCGGTAAAATCTTTATTTTTCTTAATTTCATAGCTCATAATTGTTCAAGTATTTTCCTTATATTTTCAGGAAAAGCACTTTGCAACTACGAAACGAATACATTTTTTTTTTTTTTTTTGCATCTGGGAAGCATTTCCACAGGTAGTACAAAACACAAATATTAAAAACGAAAAACCAAGACATAATTCGAACACCAATTATGGATCATACATTCCCTGTACTATGCAAATTAATTCGAAAAACAAATGGTTTATTTATAGTCTGGGTTGTCTCAATTTGGCTGCTTTATCGCCTTCACGGGGAAATTAAAATAATTCTATTCAACTAAATTTGTGAGAAACATCATTATTGAAACATCACCTAGTTGAAGGATAGCTCGACAAATGTAAAGTTCTTGTGATCAGAAACAACTAACATACTAACAAACTGAAAGGAACTCAAATCCTTAAGGGGGTCTTCCTGCCCTAAAATGACAATTTTGATTTAAAAAGTTGTTTTTTATTTTGTTCTATATTTTAAAAGAATACACTTTTGGGAGCCCAAAAATGTTTAAATTTTGTTTTCATGATAATTAGAAGTGAATTAAGAGATTACTAAGTACACCGGAAGTGATGTCGTAAAAACCGGAAGTTGAACTAAAAGACATCAAAGACCTCAAAAACCAGGAAAAAAGAAAAATTTTAAGAAAAGTGCACAGATTGAAGAGTACAGTCAAAGAATGTTTTAGCTACTAACATTGAGAATTTTAGTCTCAAAAATTATCAAAAACATTGATATTAAAATCTTTAAATTCGTTTTTTTGGAAAACTACTTTTTTCGATATTTTTATTTACGACAAATCTCATAACTGGAATAGTTTCATACCAAGTAATCTGATTTTTTAAAGTAATATTTCTCAGATTGCTAGATATGTTTTGAACTATAATCAAAGCTCTACGTCAGTATTTTAAATTTTTACGGATATTTAACTGCAAAAAATTGAGTGATTTTCGGAAGAAAATCTTTGAATTTTAATAAAATTGCGATATTTTTCTAAATGTTGGGACTGGTTGAAGCGTTTAGTTCAGAACACAGGTAAGTAATGTATCAACTTACGTTAGAAAGGATTTTTAAATATAATGAGTTGAAATGAGTTCAGAGTGGTTGGTGTAAACTTCAAAATTGACTTAATTTTTGCTCAAATTTCCCATTTTTAAAAACATTTATGAGTAAATAATAATAATAATAATTTTTTTTTGTTTTTGTTTTCCAAGTTTCAATCACTCTTCAACTAAAAAATAAATACAAAAATAGTCATTATTTGATTTTTTTCAAAAAAAAAAAAAAGTACTCCGAACGTAGACAGACCCCTTAATTTAGTTTTATCTTTGGTCCCGATGCAAGGTCTGTCAGATGTTTCTCATGGATTGGTGGAATTGGTTCATATTTACAGGTATGGCTTGACCACGGAGAGATGGCGGAAGAACTGTATAAGTAGAAACGACCACTTCATTTAGTTGTTGTTGTCGTCGTGTGCCAGCTAGGCTGGTAATTTGGGGTGCACTGCTTCACTTTTCCAGCTGTACCGTCATTTGGTGTGAAGTCCGACTTCCATAGCACATGTCATAAGGCCCCGTTTATAGGGTAGGCAACCATTCACAGCACAACACATTCACATAAGGACAGGAGAGAGAAAGTACGTCCATGCCCGAGCCGAGATTCGAACCCGGACCTTCTTGTCGCAGTCAGACTTCTCTGACCACTAGACAAGGCAGGTGGCACTTTATTTAGTAATAGGTAGAATCAGCGAGATCTCGCTAGCAGAGAACACTCAAGTAGTAAAGATTTCACTGCCTGCTCGATCTGTCTGATCCTATCTATTACAAAATGAAGTGGTCCATTTCCACTTACAGTTCATCCGCCTTCTCTCCGTGGTCAAACTATATATGTATTAGCCTACGAGGATTAGTAATTTGACTAAATCTCTGTCTTTTGGTCCAAGATAACAAGAGCGGTTTAAACCCATTGATATTCTTTTCTAATTCATTAATTCTAATTGCAAGTACAGGTGCACATTCGCACTGCTTAAACTCGATAACTTGCTGATTTTTCTTCTTAAGAGTTGGTTTAATTGGCCAGCAATAACAACAAAGGAAACCTTTTTGTCTGTAATCATCATTGTATATAATAGCCAATTCACTGATCGAGTAACGCTCCTGACGTCACCAACAATGAAACTCGTGTCATAGCATGATAGTTTGATAATATTTTTTGGCAAGCTTTGACATGCAAGGAAATGCTTTATTGTGACAAGGCTGAATTGGATCCGATAATTTAACTGTTTTACTGTTGAAACTGTCAGTTTAGGAAAATGAAGAAACGAAAAAGTGGTTAATAATGAACGCTACCTACTGGAGTTCAGGATTAATCCACAGGAGTTAGGATTACCATTTCAACCATCAAACTATCACCAAACAGGCAATTGCTTTATTTAAGTGTGTACAAGCAATTACATACCTTGACGGGCGATTTTCTAGTTTTGCAATACGATCTAGAATCCAAAATTATTGTTTAAATATTCATTACTTCCAAAAGTGGAAAGTTTTCCGTTCTTCGACACGATTTAAACCCTAAATGCATATCTCCAACGAAGCATGATTTAACCATTCCCAGCACTGCCCACCATAATTCTTCCGAAATCCCTTCAGCATGTTTGTGGTTCGGTTTTGGAGAAATGCGCTGAAGTCCGCCCTCTGAGCTTGATTTATGTAGGTGACACAAAGCAACGGCATTCCACGCTGCCTCCGCACAGAACAGATCCGATCATTTTATGACACTGAAGAGGAACTGCAATTGCAAGGGAAGGTGCATTCTTCGCAAGCGATTGTCATTGTAATAAACTAAAGGATATTTGCACGGCTGGATTAGCATAGAACATCAGAAGCTAATTGTGAGTTCAATGGTAAAAGTGAAGATGAAAACTGGAATCGAGTGTAGTGTTCTCTCGTTTATACAGTTCTGGTTAAAAAAAATTGCATCACCCTCGCATTTTCACAACAATGGGATTATGAGAGAAGTTTTGGTCGACCGATTAACGATGAATGTATGTGAAATTCTGCAAAACTTATGAAATAAACATTTAATAGCAGGAATCCGATAATTGTTTACGCAGACCGGGGCTGTTTCCGGGCCAAGGCAAACTGCTGACCCCATGCTCATTTTCCTTTTCTGAACCTGCGTGTGAGTTTAGAGAATAAAAATTACTTAACCCCATGTCAATTTAAGTCTAACGGCAGGATAAAGGTTTTTAAATTGTTATTTACCAGTTTTGCCCTATTTCACGGAGCAGAATCATCCTGGAAAATGACGTTTGGAGCTGAAGTAAAGTGATCCCGGATAGTAGGAAGCAATTTCTCCTCCAAAATGCCAATATACACCTGAGCGTTTATTGTTCCTTGCACAAAGTGAAGCCCACCCTTGATCAGAAATACATTCCCAAATCATCTGGGATACGGGATGCTTGATTGTGTGTTGAATGCAGTCGGGATGATATTCCTCTTCTTTGCTGCGCGGGTGATGTAATTTTTTTTACCACCAGTGTACGGGGGGGTCACATCTTTCATGAGTCTCTCGTATGTCGACTTGTCAAGTCCAGACTAGATCAAAAGAATAGTGAAATTGAAGGGGCGAGCGAGAGAAAGGGATTTATGTGAAACCCTCATATAAAAATAGCCGATGATCGAGTAACCCGCTTGTTTCAACAATGAAACTCGGGCCACGGCATGATAATTTGATAATATGTTTTGGTAATGTTTGATATGCTGGAAAAGGCTTTATCCTGACAAGGCTGAACTCGATCCGGTAACTGTTTTACTGTTAAGATTGTGTCATTTGAGGGGAATGAAGGAATGAAAAAACGATGAACGCTATCTACTGGAGTTTAAGGATTAATCCACTGGAGTTAGGGTTACCATTTCCAGTATCAAAATATCACTAAACAGGCAATGGCTTCGTTCAAATGTTGAAGCAATTTTCGCCCGTCGTACCTTGATATGTGACTTTCTAGTTTCTTAATATTTGGAGATAACTACGCAGCAATGGGGTTGTTTCCATTAGTCAAAAGTACTATTTTTAGACTCAGAAGTTGATAGAATGAACAAAATAATAACATGGAGCGAGGGAAAACTTTTATTTTTTAATTATTTTTTTAAATGTCTGATTTTTTAAGTAAGGCTTGATTTTTATGACGTCATAAGTGATGAACATTGGTGCGCACTCCACTGGCGTGCTGAATGCTTACGTTTGCTGTCTATCGAGTTTCCAGGCTATGATAATTTAGAAGCGAATTAAATATTGCCCTCTACGTTTGCTATGAACCATATCGTTGCCACTACATGTCAGTAAAGAAGCGAATTCAATACTGCGCTCTGCGCTAATGGCATCGGTGAATGGCATTTCACAACTTGTGATGTCATGTGCAGAAGCGTAAAAAATGAAATTGAATCTGCGCAATAGGGAAGTTGCAACCTATTAAATGTTCATATTTTGGCTATTGGATATTGTTAATTGACCCTCAAAACTAAAAAATTCACCTTCGCCGAATTTTAAAACACCGTGGTTGATTTTTAATGAATTTTCAAAAATCCACGCGCAAAAGTGCGCGCTTCTGAAACGTCACGAGCCTACGTCACAGGGCGCGAACGGGCAGCCTTCCGCCGAAGATCCCTTGTTTTCGCTAGGAATATTTTGAGCGCGCTGATATTTATATTTTTTAGAAATTCAATAATCCTTTTGAACACACTATGGAGACCGGATTCGTTAAAGCACAATCTTAATAATCTTCCTCATGTAACATCAATGAGGATATTCGAATATTTCCGAGAGGATGAGAGGTTTAATGTTCCAGAAACGCGAGGAGTTAAATGCGAGGAGATAGCCTTTTACGTTTCGTCTTCGAAGTCGAATGCGTGACCTTCGGCTTCTGCCCTACCGGAAGGCGCATAACGTCACTTCCTATGCCATCTGACGTCACAGGCGCTTGAACTTTAAAAATTAATTTAAAAAAAACTACTTATCGTATCGCAAAAATTTTTTCACCTATGATGTTCAATACATGTTACTCTATCATATAAAAATAAAATTGAAAAATCGAAAACTTCCCTATTGGTTAAAAAATATTAAACTTAGTACAACTATTTAAACAATGGTCAAGTCCTATGTTTTTTAGCATGCTCTGTCAGAAAAAAATACTTTTAAAATTTCGGAAACGACCCCATTGTAGATGGTGTTATTTTATGAAAGCATGACGTTCAATGTTGACCTTTTATAAACTATCATCATCTGCATAGTCATCTCCAAATTTTTTGTTTTACACAATATTAAAATATTTAAACTGAAGAACTTTTTAATTATTAAAGGGATTGTTTCCAAAAATTTAAAAGTATTTTTTTCTGAAAGAGCATACTTAAAAACATAGGATCTAACCATTTTTTAAATAATTTACTAAATTTAATTATTTTTAAAAAATTACTTTATCGGTGCGCTTTCATTGTTTACGCTTCTGCCGATGACGTCACAAATGATGAAATGCCATTCAGTGTTGCCATTCATAGACCCCAATATTTAATTCAAATCTTTACTCACGTGTACTGGCAACGATATGGTTGATAGCAAGCGTAGAGCGCAATATTTAATTCGCTTCTGGATTATCATAACGTGGAAACACGGTAGAAAGATGCGCCAAAATGCATCATTTGTGACGTTATAAAGGCCACGCCTTGTTTGAACAATCGAGCATTTTGAAAAATAAATTAAAAAATATCTGTTGGAAAAATGAAAGTATTTTCTGGGTCCGTGTTTTTTTTTTTTTTTTTGCTTATTCTATCAATTTCAACGACTGAAAATAGTACTTTTGACTGAAGGAAACAACTTCATTGTAACGATTTTGCAAATATTTCGAGAAGTCTATTTTAACATTCCAGCAATTTTTAACCTAAAGAGTTAAATAGTACCCCAGGATCAAAGGAACAAATGAAATATATAAACGCACAGAACTTTCTGCATGATTGATGGCAACAGTTTGAATAGCTGCATACACAGTGAATTTACTGCATGATGAATGGCAACACTTAGTGCGTTATGAATTCATAAAGAGCCCGAGAATTAATTCTAGTATCAAAAACACGCTGTCATAGCACCGCATACGTTAAGACAGGATGACACCTGCGAACTCAACCCGCTGACACTGACATAAACTTTGAATGAGATAACTGATATCACCAGGTGCCATGTGAAGAAAATTAATATCCCAGAACGAGGGGTAGAATAAGTGCCGGACACCTTCGCATTCCGAAACGTAGGTTCATTAAGAACATCTAACATAAGAATGCCTCCCCTCCTCCTTCCCCTTGAGATAAATATCTGGGCTGCACTGAAGGTTACGGGAAGATGCTTGCTTTTTATAGTAGCGAGACATACGCAGAATTGTTTTTCGACACATTTCGGTTGAAAAGCAGTGTGTCACGAGGAAGTGTCCGAGGACGGAGGTGAAGCGATAAATAAAATTCTACAGCTTTTTGTTGAGTTGCTCGTGTAAAAAGGGTTTTAATGGTGAAGTTTATTTCTTCAATCTTGATCTTTTTTTTTCGGTTGTGGTTCGGATTGTGGAAATAAAAATAGTATCACATAGAGTAGCGGTGGTATTCTTGCATTATAATTTTTTTTTTTTTTCAAAACGAAGAGATTTCTTTTTGAGTTACGTCCGTGGTGAACAACCTTTTATTACCTGAGGGCCGCATCTCATATTAAGATGAATCTTGCTGGCTAACACGCTGAGTTATCCTATATGTAATAGCGAATTCACTGATCAAGTAACGCTCTGACGTCACCAACAATGAAACTCGCGCCACGGCGTGATAACTTGATACTATTTTTTGGCAATGTTTGCCATGCAGGGAAAGGCTTTATTGTGACAAGGCTGAACTGGATTCGGTCACTTAACTGTTTTACTGGTAAGAACATCATTTTGGGAGAGTGAAGAAACAATAAAGTGGTCAACAATGAACGCTCCCAACTGGAGTTTAGGGTTCATCCACTGGAGTTAGGGTTAGAATTTCTGCTACTAAAATAGAGGCAATTGCTTCTTTCAAATGTAGAAGCACATTTTCACCCGTCATACTTTGACGGGCGATTTTCTAGTTTAGGTGGAATCGAGTTAACTGGCGGTGTGCCGATTTCATTGCAAACGTAGGCAGACATTTATATCAATGTGAAGTTTCCATATGCTCTTCAGAAACCCATTCCTGACTGCTTAGCTCACTTGAGCAACAATCACTCTTCATATTAACTAAAGATAATTAGCTGTTTTAGAGGGTTCCAGATAGAATATAGTTTTTGGTTCGTAACACTGAAGATAACAGCGGGATGAGTTTCGCGAGCCTTAGGTTAGGCGCTATACCGATTTGCGAAAATGATCGCGTCCCACACTATTCGAACTTGGAATATACTTTGAAATTGATGCGTTAGTGGATTTCGTCAATGAACATGAATCTATATATATATAAAAATGGAGTTTGGTAACTTTGTTCCCTAAGATCTCAGAAACTACCCTGCAGATTTGGCTGAAACTTGCACCGTTTGTTCAGTTTGGTACTGGGAAGGTTTATAGACCAGTTCGAAAAAAAATCCGATTGATAGTTCTCTTTTTATTCCAATTTTAGTCCCATATTTTCGCATAAATGCCCCAATATGGGGGTGGAAAAAAACGTGCACATATTAACATTATATGTCCATCGAAAGCGCCAATTTTTCTGCTGAAGATAGCATCTGTTCGAAGTTTCTAAGTTGTATAAAAACGAGTTATGAGCTTTTTTGTTCCCTGTTCGAAGGCTTTCATCAACCCAAGTCATTAGTTAGTGTGTCATCTCAACTCCCAAGAATTGTTGTATTGTTGAATATTTTTGCGTTTCGTCTGACTTTTTGAGGCTTTTCTCAAGTCAAATCTTAAAGAAACGTTTTTTCACAAGATTGGCTAAAAATAAATGGATTTGGCTGATTATTTTACTTTTAAACGGAACTTATGTAATTAATGGTTTATTATTATTATTTATGCTGATTGGACACTTGCTCACTATATCCAACCAACCAGCAGAAATATCGCCAGAATTTTTTCAGAAAGATTTCAGTTGCTGATGCATTTGGCAGTTTTTTCCACTGTCGCTGTTTTTGAGCCCAAAGACTACGTAATAATGTTTCTCAGCTTTCACCATATAAACAAAATATCGCCAATCAAAGATACTTAAAAAAAAAATACTGTGTAAACTAATTCAACAACTAAATTCGGCAAATCCATAAACCGCACAAAAACTTCCATTAATTTTTCTTTTTGCACGATTCTTTTTGTTCGCATCTTGCAACAATATTTCTATAATAAAAATTAGTAAGGAGGGGGAGTATTATCGAAAGTGTCCCAAAATGATTCTCGCAAATTTTGTAAGATTTTAAACCGCATCAAGTGTTCACAAAAATTAAAATTTCCCAAAATATCTAAAGCAAGTGTAAGGGGAACACTGGCGGCTACATTTTTTAAAACAGTTCGTATATCAATAGCCATACAGAGAAGGTTTTAGATTAAAAAAAAAGTACTAACAGATAAATATTTTTAAACATGTAAAGTTTAATTTCATATTTCGCTAATTCTTCAAATTTTTATATGCTTAAATGTCGTGCTTTCTTTTCTAATTGAATACTATTTTGTTCTTTATACTTATTGCTATTTTAGTTTAATGAGTAAGGAAGAAGCTCGATTTTTAATCACGTCAAAAAGGTTTGTTTTAAATTCTTTCGCTTAAAACAGAAAACAAGGGCAAGTAACGATTGTTTCTCTTAATTATTACTGACCCAGGCAACGCCGGGGATTTTTGCTAGTATTATCTAAGTTCCTAATAAATGTATGGTATTAAAGCATATATGGTTACCCTAGCATTGAATTATGTTATTCAGAAGAAAAAAAGTGTTGAAATTAGACTTATCAAGTAAAATAAGTAAATAACGAGAACATTCCTTAGTAATCATAAAATCATTTCCTGAGATTGAATACAGAGAGAACAGCTCTGAAGGTCTTTAATACAGTTCCTTTTCGAATACTACAGTCTAAGCAGGGATTTTTTGGGAGAGCTGAAATTCTCAATTTACTAGATAAAATTCCCAACCTTACCGAATGATAAAATACAATCCATGTCCACTTACCATACCCATATCTACTGAAAAGGGACATTAAGGAGAACAAAGAGATGAAAGAATAACAGTGTTGTAGTTCTGTTTCCGTATTTACCGACACGTTGGCAAAATTTGTCGAATAAAGTCAATTTTTCGAGGTCATAGTGACCTCCCGTGACTTCCTACTGGGGCACCCCTGAATCCACTACTAGTTTTCACCGTAACATGTGAGGCAGTGAGAAGCAAAGGGATGTAAGTGGACATTTTCAAGTTTACAGTAAAACGCGTTTAAAGAAAAAGTCCTAGGTAGACTTTCATTGAATTAGTTTTCTAAATCATGCTCTACAGCAGCACCTACCAGGGCTACTAGTACCATCTCTTGCCCTGAGACAGAGGAGAGGTTCCCCTACTACAGCGGCCACCGCTTATATGACGTACGTTTTTTTTCTAAAATGTTTTGATTCCATAAAGCGGCTGATTCAATAAAGCGGCTACTTCAATAAAACTGGATTATCTTCCGTTTTTGAAGATTTGATTCATTGAAGCGGTTGATTCAATTAACCGGCGTCCACTGGCGGATCGCGGGACGGGCCAGAGGGGGCCCGGGCCTCCTGACTTCTTTTTTTTTTTGAAGACAATAATTTAACTTTTTATTAATTTTCCTCTTTTTTTTGTGCGTACGTGCTTGAAAAAAAAAAAAAAAGGATTGTACCGTAGTATCTGCATATAATCCACAGATTATCTGTTGAAAAGTAAAACTAATGAGGTGTGGATTATACGTTGCCGCGGATTATCTGTTTTTTCCCCTCTACACCTACGCATTGAACCTCAATATTTACAGCTGGATTCTCAGACACCGTTACTCTACCTGTATGCTGTTTATTTTACATAGCTTGAATGCTCTTACCTGATTCAGGCTATGTAAAATAAACAACATACAGTAAAGGAAGAAGCATTCATTTGCACGAGATGAGACCGTTTGCTCCTTTCTTGACTCTGTCTTCAAGTAATTAGCGTCCTATAACGACGATTTAGAGAAGCAATCATTATTTTTTAGATTATTTTTATATTAGTTTCGAATATCCCTTAAAAGTTATTACTTCTACACGTTTTTAATTTATTTGCTGAAATGAGTTCTATTTTATTAATTTAACAAAAAAAATAAGGAAGTTTAAATACTAAATATTTATTTTTGAATTTTTTTTTTCAAGAAAACGGGGGGGGGGGGGGGTGAGTGTACCCATGATCTGGCTTCCTCACTTTTTCAAAGCTCGAGCCGCCACTGCCCGCGTCCAATGTATTTGTGCTGCTTACCTCCAAATATTTAATTTTGCCACTTACATCCCTTTGCTTCTCATTGCCCCATATGTTCTTTTACGAACATTTTTAAACCTAAGACTAACAACATTTTTCATAGCACTGCAGTCCACGGCACTGTGACCCAAAAGATTAAATTTCTCTTTCAATGAACTTTCTCGTTTGCCAATCTATCACATTGGTTATCATTTTCACATTTGAGGTAGTGAGGAGCTGAGGGATGCAAAATTAAAAATTTGGAGATAGCCAGTACAAATGGTAGGTGAACCCCTCCTCTATCTTAGGGCAAGAGATGGTACTAGTAGCCCTGGTAGTTGCTGCTATACAGCATGATTTAGAAAAACTTTTCAATGAAAGCCTACCTAGGGTCTGATCTTTAAACGCGTTTTACTCGAAACTTGAAAATGTCCACTTGCATGCCTATATGCTTCTCACTGCCTCATTTTTTCTGAGAAATTCACACGAAATTGTTGAATGATTTTTAAATATTTTCTTAAGAGTGTACGGAAACTCCGCAGAAAACGGTGCGATGAGATGACTTTCAAACTGCACGGAGAGCTGGATAATTCGCAATCAAACAACGTATAATCGGGAATTCCAAAGTAATATCGTTTTGAAATGAGCTGTAGCTCACTAGGTTTAAACTTTGAATATGACTTCGAGCATCATTTTTCCCTCGTTTTTCATGAGTTACTTTGTAGCAACGGCAAGCTATTTTTCACCAAAGATTCGTGAGTTTGACGATCATTTGGGACTGGGTCACACTTGCAAAAGCTACCGTAGAAGATATTTTTTTTTTGCCCCCGACACACAAAGGAAGGGGCTTAAATTTGACGTATCTGTGTATCTGTCTGTGGCACTGTAGCGACTAAACGGATGGACTGATTTTGAAAACCTTTTTTTTGTTCGAAAGGAGAGTTGATCGTGAGTGTTCTTAGCTAGGTTGCGTTTTTGGATAATATTAATTAAAAACCTGTAAAAGGTTTTTCGCGATTTTTGCAGTGAAAATATGTTTAAAATTTTAGTACTAAAATAAAGTTCTTTTTTTTTTTTTTTTTTTTTTGGCGTCTGATAGAATGTGTTTGGAACTTCCATGTTATATAGAATTCGAATTATAACTTTTTCAAAGCAGATTTTAAATACAGCTAAGCCTTTATTCACGCGATTGGTGACCGAATTCATTGTTGGCCGACAAGGAAGTTAAACGCAATGATTTAAAACTTTTATCTTTTGTCAGTTTCTATTTGTTAACAAATAAAATACTTGTAAGTAATTTTTAATAGAGTGAGGCTTTTAAAAGGATTTTCAATTTTCCCTCTTGATTCTATAGTTGCGACTCAGTCGGGTTTTTTTTTTAATTTTTAATTTTAGTTATTTAAACAAAATGTCTGTTTAGCAGTATATTTTGTATTTAAGAAATAAACAAGAATTCTGCTTTAGCTTCATAATAAGTTTTTTTTTTTAATCAAAAGATTATGAAATTGGCAAACTTTATTATATTGTTTTATATGGGTAACCGAAATGCAACCTATAGAGAGCAAACTTTATTTTAACAAATTAGCCTCCAGAAGAAAAGAAAAACCTTAATTGAAAGAAAATCAAATATTAAAAAAGCATTATATCAAATTATTCAGCTAAATATTTAGTAAGTTTTTAATTAATAAATAATTAAGTAAAATGTTTATCTAAACATGTGTAAAAATGATAATTCAATTAAAGTGATTAATGATTCATTTAAAGATTGATAATTTATTTTATTGAATAGTTAATGATTTGAAGTTTGTTTAAATGATAGGTTAGTGTTGGGGCACATCTGAAATTGTTAGAAAATGATGTATGAGAAATAAATGGATGACTATGATGAAATAGAGGATAAATCATGAGAAATAGTTGACCTAGCTCACTTTGGAGTGCAGTTTTAGAACACTATAGCAAAAATAATATCAAACTATTCCTTCAATGTTTGAAGAAGTTTATGAATGAAAATTATGATCTTTCGAGAATATACATCTAATAAGAACAAAAACAAACTAAAGAATGTACAATGGGGTCGTTTCCGAAATTTTAAAAGTGTTTTTTTCTGAAAGAGCATGCTTAAAAACATAGCAGTTGACCATTTTTTCAATAATTCTGCGCATGACATCACAAGTGATGAAATGCCATTCACTGATGCCATTGGCACAGAGCGCAATATTTAATCCGTTTCTTTACTCATTAGTAGTGGCAACGATATGGTTGATAGCAAGCGTAGAGCGCAGTACTTAATTCGCTTCTGAATTATCATGTCGTGGAAACGCGGTAGACAGCAAGCGTAAGTATTCAGCGGCTCACTGGAGTAGCGCGTCAAAGTATGTTACTTGTGACGCCATAAAGACCACGCCTTATTTGAAAAATCGGACATTAAAAAAAATCAATGCAAAATTAAGCGTTTTGAAAATAAAAGATTTTCCTCGCTCCATGTTCTTTCTTTCTTTTTTTTTTTTTGCTTATTCTATCAATTTTAGTGACTAAACGTAGTACTTTTGACTGATAGAAACAACCGCATTGAAGACTAATTTAAACAATTTTCTTCCGAAAGAAAGCTTGAGTTCTCATTTAAGAAAAAAAAAATCCTTTGTACGAAAACTGTTCGGTTCTTCAATTATGCAGTACATAAAAAATGATTCAAAACTGCGTATGTGGGTAGAAAAAAAATCAGACTAATAACCAAACTTGAGTAAAATACGTGTATACGTGCACAAATAAAAATAGTTCGAAAGAAATAAGAACTCTGCAAGCAACTGTTTCGAGGCTATAAACCAAGCCCCTTCATCAGTGCATAAAAGAAAAAGAGTTTACAAAGTTTGAACTAACGGATAAGTGAAACAAGTAGGTGCACTTGTATTCACAAAACGATTCGAAGAAAATTCAAATGAACGCGTAAGCTATAAAAAATGTATCTAAATCAACTATTACAGGGTGTCCCAAAAGGTCGTTTACAAACTTAACATGCTGGTCTGCCATATCATGATGAACAAGATTTACATAGTAACATACGTTCGCAAGCCCAATGCTGGTGCACTACGCACACCAAGTCAGGCACTAACGGATGCAGAACATGTCGCATATTTATTACACAAAGACGATTTTACACAACATTTTAGTTTTCAAGGAAGGCTTATAGCTGTTGTTGAAATTTGCTGCCTTTAACTGTCAGACACCGTCGCAACGAACGAAGTACCGACCGTCGTAATAACGATCCATTCTGACAAGATTTCTCTGATCGCTGCGTTGTCGTTGCAACGTGATTATGAGAGTTGGCAGGACTCAAATTTTAGCAACTGCTTTAAGCTTTCCTAAAAGACTAAAATGTTGTATGAAACCGTCTTTGTATAATAGATATGTGACATGTTGTGCATCTCTTAGTGTTTGACTTTGTGTGCATGGAGTGCGCCAGCATTGCGTTTGCGAACACATGTTCCTATGTAAATCTTGTTCATCATGATATGACAGACCAGCATGTTAAGTTTGTAAACGACCTTTTGAGACACCCTGTATAAACAAGAAAGTCTCCCGTCAAGGTATGACGGGTGAAAATTGTTTCTCTTCTTCTAACATTTTAACGAAGCCATTTCCTGTTTGGGGATATTTTGATAGTTGAAATTTTAACCCTCACTTCAGTGGATGGACCCTAAACTCCAGCAGGTAGCGTTCATTGCTGACCGCTTTTTAATTTCTTCATTCCCCTGAAATGACACAGTCTCACCAGTAAAACAGTTAAGTGACCGGATCGAGTTCAGCCTCGTCACAATAAAGCCTTTCCCTGCATGTTAAACATTACAAAAAAATATTATCAAAGTATCATCCTGTGGCGCGAGTGTCATTGTTGGTGACGTCAGCGTGTTTGTGATATATTTCTGTTATAATTTGTTCTCCAAGCATTCGATTATGTTTTCATTTGTTCGGGAAGACATTCCTTAGAATACAGTGGGGGAATGTGGAGCAAAGTGAAATAGCAGGGCGAAGTGAAATGATGAAATATTTACTAAGCTTTTAGCGCCACCTATCTGGTAATATTTTTAATCTATAGTAGCACATCGATTCCAGTCAGGAAAAAAATACCACCGAAGATACCGTATGCACATGATAATACAGGCAATCGCCAAAAATGGATACTCATATTGTAATTTTTTGTTTCAAGTTAAAAATTATTTTGTTATAAAAAATGATAAAGTTCTTGTTATTAAAATTTTAAATATTGATTGAGACCTTCTAATACTCTGTGAAATATTTATTTAGTTAATATTAAGCTTATTTCTATTTTAAATACTTTCTAAAATCACTGAAGTACATGCGGGGCAGCGTGGCTGAGGCAAAGTGAAATAGTTTATTTTGTTTACTCGCTCAGTAATTTACTAAATCTCTTAAGTATTCACTTACTAATTCATTCATTTACAATCCTCCGTTTAGTAATTCACTTATTTATTCATTCACTTATTTTCTTATTCATTCACTCTTTTACTTGTTCATTTATTTTTCTTCATATATTAATTAATTAACTAATTTAATTTTCAGTTCATTGCTTCAGTATCTCTTCATTTATTCATTAAACTTTTTATTCACTGATTCATTTGATAAAAACTCTTTTCTATGATTGAATAGAAAATATTTCATGAGAAAAATATTTTTCTCTGCCCCATGGAAAAAATTTGAGAGTTTTCCACCTTTTTTCAAAAGCGCAAATTTACTGCCAAAAATAAAAAATACTGTTTTTTATTTTCTATATTTTAATGTTTTTTTTTTATTATATATTTATATTATACTTATATATATTTTTTTTTTTGGCAAGTTTTATTATAAAATAGAATGTTCTTTCTTTATGTACTGTAATTTTCAAAATAAATTTCCAATTTTTTCGTTTGGAAAAAGCTGAGTCATCTTAACTATTTCACTTTCCCCCACATTCCTCTACTATCATTTACTACACAAAGATAAAAAAACACCTTTCTATTACTGTTTCATTAATTACGGGATAAAAGAGAAGCTATTAGTTGTCTGCGAATTTTTCCGATGCGATAAATAACCTTTTTCAAGATTCGGCAGTAAGTGAGTTCTTAAGTTAAATAAATAAGAAAAACGAATAAGAGAGTTGAAATTCAGGGAAACAATTGCCTTTTTTAATGGAGCAAAATTTCTTAAGGTTGAAAAAAACCCCCTTCAGAGAAGTTTAATGCTTTCATAAATTGCTTTCTGCTTTGAAAATACCTGGAATGCTTTACACTGAATTAATTTTGCGAGTAATGCAATGCTTAGAATTTTTTTTCTCTCTCTGCTAACAATGCGTTGTTTGAGAGTCAAATTTTCTGAAATGGAATTTGTTGCTAGAAGTAATTAGAAACCAAATTTTACGGCTAAGAATCTTAGGACAATTTATAAGCGAGAATTTCTTTCATAATACTAAAAATTTATTCAAAGCTTTTTTTTTCCAGTTTTACTGTGAGTTCTTTTTCTTTTGTGTTTTTGTGTGTTATCGTTTGCATTTATGATTTTTTTCCAATAAAACATCAAATTGATATAATACTGACTCTACTCAGAAGCTTCGAGCAGAAGGAGCTAAGGAGGAGTGGGGGGTGGAGCAACGAGTTCTTTTGGCAGGGGCTCGTCAGGAGCACAAAAACTTATTGCTCTTCACTGCTCCAATTTTTTTAATTAGAATTTCCTTCAAAAATTAAATAGCTAAAGGAAAACTTTTTTCCTTCTCTCTAATTCCAAAATTAAATTTAAAAAAAAATAATGGATTCGTGAAAGGCTTTGAATTGAGGTGTATTAACGGATGAAAAGTTTTGAGTTTTGGTGCATTTACGCTCTTTAGTCTGCTGAATCCATGTTGAAAATAATAGCAAAACTGGAAAATCTCCCGTCGAGGTATGACGGGTGAAAATTGCTTATACATTTGAACGAAGCAATTTCCTGTTTGGTGATATTTTGATGGTTGAAATTCTAACCCTAACCCCAGTGGGTTAACCCTAAACTCCAGTAGATAGCGTTCATAGCTGACCATTTTTTTTCTTTCTTCATTCCCCTGAAATTACAGTCTTACTAGTAAAACATTTAAGCTACCGGATCCAGTTCAGCCTTGTCACAATAAAGCGTTTCCTTGCATGTCAAACATTGCCGAAAAATATTATCAAGTTATGATGATGTGGCCCGAGTTTCACTGTTGATGACGTTAGCGTTACTCTATCATTCGCTATTATATATATGAGGATGTCTTAGCTGCCTGTATGTGGATGACTTTTAATGCTCACTCTTACTCAAAACGTAATGCATGGAATAGAAAGAAATTTGGTGCAGATGTGTACTCCCACATGAATAGGAGCAGATTACTTTTTAGCATCAATCACTTGAAAGGTCCGGAAGCAGAATGTCTTTCAGAAGTCCACGAAACAGTAGAAACATCCAAAAGTAGTCTGCAAAATGTACCGGGATTAGATTAATCTAAATGCTTAAAAATAAGATGCTGAAGTTTAAAAATACTAGCACCGGGTGATCAAAAAATCAGTATGCATTTGAAAAATTGACAATGCACGTAATAATCCTCATATATCATAACGAAAATCACTGATCGAGTAACGCTCTGACGTCACCAACAATGAAACTCGTGCCAAAGCATGCGTGACGGCATTATTTCATTGTTGAAACACCAAAAATTCAGTAAGTTATTTATAATTTGATAATAATTTTTGGCAGTGTTTGACGTGGAAGGAAAACCTTTATTTTGACAAGGCTGAACTGGATCTAGTAACTTAACTGTTTTACTGGACTCATTTTAGGAAAATGAAGAAACGAGAAAGTGGTCAACGCTATCTACTGGAGTTTGGGTTAAAATTTAAACCATCAAAATATCACCAAACGGTGAATTGCTTCGTTCAAATGTAAAAGCAATTTTCACCCGTCATATCTTGACGGGCGATTTCCTAGTCTTCTTTACTAATAATAAAGCAGAAAGTCTCTCTGCCCGGAGGATGTCTGTAGGATGTCTGTAGGATATCTGTAGGATGTCTGTGACGCGCATTGCGCCTAAACCGTTCGGCCGATTTTCATGAAATTTGGCACAAAGTCAGTATGTAGCATGGGGGTGTGCACCTCGAAGCGATTTTTCGAAAATTCGATGTGGTTCTTTTTTTATTCAAATTTTAAGAAAAAAAAACTATCATAAATTACGAAATTATCGTAACGTGGAACCGTAACATGGGCACAAGCCAATTGGCGAGATACGAAATTATCATAACGTGGAACTGTAACGTCGGTACAAGCCAGTTGGCGAGAAAATTCACCATACATCATTTGTAAATATACAAGCGAACCAAAAGACCTTTAATTTTTCTATTACGGGCGAAGCCGTGCGGGTGCCACTAGTTACTAATAATAAAGCAGAAAGTCTCTCTGTCCGGAAGATGTCTGTAGGATGTCTGTAGGATGTCTGTGACGCGCATAGCGCCTAGACCGTTCGGCCGATTTTCATGAAATTTGGCACAAAGTTAGTATGTAGCATGGGGGTGTGCACCTCGAAGCGATTTTTCGAAAATTCGATGTGGTTCTTTTTTTATTCCAATTTTAAGAAAAAAAAGTATCATAAATTACGAAATTATCGTAACGTGGAACCGTAACATGGGCACAAGCCAATTGGCGAGATACGAAATTATCATAACGTGGAACCGTAATGTCGGTACAAGCCAACTGGCGAGAAAATTCACTATACATTATTTGTAAATATACAGGCGAACCAAAAGACCTTTTGATTTTTCTATTGCGGGCGAAGCCGTGCGGGTATCACTAGTCATAAATAAAATGAAAAAGACAAATGTGCTCACCAAAATTCCTAGTTCTTGAAGCAGACGAGACGCTATCGTTGAATTGAAGTTCTGTTCTTTAGTGAAGCTATTTCATAGAATTAGCAATCTACCCCAGTTCAATAAACTAACGAGATTAGCTGATATGGAACACGCTTATAACATTTCACTGCTATTAGCAAACATCATTTTATTGCTCCATTGTTGGGAATGAGTAACAAATTGGGCATAATTAGGATCTTATGGAGGAGCTACAAAGCCCAATTAAGTCCACTTTTATTAATTACTGTGTTAGGTATATATGATGTTATAGCTGATAGTTGACGTTATTTCATTGCAATTCGCGTTTTATACAATTCGTTGAATTAAACTCGGCGGCGTTTAGCTACTCTAAATCTAAATTAAAATTATTTTAGATATGGCTCGTTTGGTGCCAACCGAAGTAAATTTTTTAAAAAAATATGGTTTTTCTCCCTTATAGGGTAACATCCCCAGTAATTGGCACGGCACCAGTGATTGGCACTTCCAACAAAAATGTCCTGAAAAAAGACTCGTATCCAATTTTTTTAAAATAGAAGGCTATATACCAACTGAATGTACATTAATTTTAAAGATTAAAACTTCAATTCATGTTACTAAATGGCAGCAGTATGTAGGAAAGAGAAACAATTGTGGCTTTTAAAGTAAGACAAAACAACGTTAGAAGAAGCACAAATTTGTAAATTACAGCAGACACGTGTTTCGGCGTTACAGGGAACGCCTTTTTCAATGCAAAAAATAATGAGCTTATGGATGAAAAGACATCCGACAAAAGCCTTAAATTTACAAATTTGTGCTTCTTCTAACGTTGTTTTGTCTTACTTTACTGTTCAGCACAAAGGTATTTATTTATCTTAATTGTGGCTTTTGTCAATCAGCCATTTTTGTTGCAAAAGCTTCTTCTCTGGCTTAAGGCATCACATAAATCCATTAAAATCTGACTTAAAATATATTTTAAATTTTCTTTGCCAAAAGTTTTGTTTAGTTGAAAGGTGTTACTTTAATTGTGTAGAAGTATATTTTCGTCCCTATTTGGAATTTTAAAATAATGATGGGTGCCATTTACTGGTGCTTCAATTTTGCTAGTCCCCAGTAGTTGGCATGTGTGCTAAGTACTGGGAAAATAGCGTCATTTCCGCGATAAAACTGAGTGAGGTGTCATCATCTTCAGTTTTTTGCGTAGATTACGAATATGATAAAGCGGAATTTGAAATCGATAGCTTTTGTACAGTAATTGTCAAAAAAAGCATCAAAATCATCAATTTTAGAAGTTGCGGCTTTTTGTCAATTGGAGTGACTTTCACCAGAAAAAAATCCAAATGAAAGTTAGTCAGTAATTAATTTTATATTGGGGGCTCCGTCATCTGCTCGATTCGCTCGCTAACCCAAGTTCGCCACCTACGGTATCTCAATGCCGCCTGCAGTGGGTGGTTTTTCAAGAGAAAGAAAACCGACTTGTTGCATTCGATAAATAAAAAAGAGGAAAACTTATGCAAAAAAAGTATGCTATATGAGTTTTTAACTATACTTGGGGCAAACCTAACTTGGTAGCATTCGTAAAATCAAAACTGTAAACCGAAGGATGAAACAGCATTAATTTCTATATCTTTTCCATGGAACCTTCCAAATTTATGTTTTTATTTCTCTAAAATAGTTTTTCAACATGAAGAAGAGTGATTTAGCATTAATTTATATAAAACTTGTGGTACCCGCACGGCTTTGTCCGTAATAGAAAAATTAAAAAGTCTTTTGGTTCGCCTGTGTGGCGAATTTTCTCTCCAATTGCCTTGTACCCATGTTACGGTTCCACGTTATGAAAATTTCGTATCTCGCCAATTGGCTTGTGCCCATGTCACTGTTCCACGTTATGATAATTTCGTAATTTACTCGTCCATCTTATGATAATTTTGTTCTTAAAATTGGAATAGAAAAAGAACTACATAGGATTTTTGAAAAATCGCTTCGAGGTGCACACCCCCATGCTACAAACTAATTTTGTGCCAAATTTCATGAAAATCGGCCGAACGGTCTAGGCGCTATGCGCGGCACAGAGATACTGACAGACAGACAGAAATCCGGACAGAGAGAGATCCAGACAGATAAACTTCCAGGTTTATTATTAGTAAAGATAAAAAAGAAGAAAGATAAACACATTCTTCCCCATATTATCAAATTTATATGAAAAATGGGTTTAAAATTGGAATAGAAAAAGAACCTCATCGAATTTTCGAAAAATCGCTTCGAGGTGCACACCCCCATGCTACAAACTAACTTTGCGCCAAATTTCATGAAAATCGGCCGAACGGTCTAGGCGTTATGCGTGTCACAGAGATCTGACAGACAGAGATCCGGACAGAGATCCTGACAGACAGAGATCCGGACAGAGATCCTGACAGACAGAGATCCCGACAGAGAGACTTTCGATAAAGATAAAGATAAAACATTACTCATGTTTCTTATGATGATAAATTTGTATGTAGTTTAAAAGTAAAAAATAAAGTGATTTTCTAGTTCTATTAACATGTGCCAATTACTGGATCACAAGGTGTCATACACTGGGGTATCAGGTGCCAATTACTGGTGATTTTGGTAACTTTTTATATGCATATTTTTTTAAAAGTATCGATTCGAATATTTTTGATTTTAGTGAACCAAATAGATGCACAGATGTGCACTCTTTGATACAAAAATATTTGCAAGAGAGTATTTTTTTTCTAAGTACTGAAAACCAGAGTTGGCAAAAACCCGGGTTTTTTTTAAAAAAGCCCATGGACCCAGGGTTTTTTGGGTTTTTAAATAAAACCCCAAAAAACCCAACTAAAGTTGGTTTTTTTTAAAGGAAATGTGTTTTTTTTTTGTCTTTTTTTAGGGAAAATGTGGGGTACTTGTAGCATATTGTAGTGTAAGTATATGGGCAAAGTGCAAAAATTGTCTTCGGGTGAAAAAAGCTGGAAAACTAGTTCAAATTGTCTTCGGGTGAAAAAAGCTGGAAAACTAGTTAAAATTCAGCGTTTTCTGAAGAAAAGTATCAAAGACGAAAAACCCAAGAATGGTGAAGTTTCAGATTTTTTAATTTTCATTATTACCAACAGTTAAGGCAAAGTTATTTCTCGAGTGATAAATCTATTGTTCGTTTTAATTACTACATTTTTTTTTTTTTTGCATTTTACTTTATTGTATTTCATTTTGTTATGCAAACCTACTGTAGAACCTCAAGTAGTTTAAATCCCTTTTTACTGAATTCCAGCTTAATCAAGACATTTCTTTGAATTTTATGTTGCCTGTTTTTCTATTTCTGTGTACAGAGTAAGACATATTAAACGTTTTCCTAGGATAATGAAAATACTGTACATCCTGTTCTGTTTTCTGTCGACCGTTTGAAAAATCTGTTTATTTCTAAAAAAATATACCTTGTGTTTTTTCGAGATTTGTGACGTGTCGATTAGCAGAAAATAATTGACATGAAAGCCTTTTAACTAGATTAGTTTCCTCTGTACGACAAATATTGAGAAAATCAGACATGACAGGACTTGGTCAATATAATTTGAGTTATTTATTAACCAGTTAAAGAAAAAAGTTAAATACATTTATATAAAATCTTTGAAGTATTTTTTTAATGCCGTTAAGATTTAAGAAATACTATTAAAGTTCAGAATTCATTTTTTACGTTCATTGTCTGTGGTGAAGAATAAATAAAAAAGAAGTTTAAATTGTGAAAGTATTTAAATTAATTTTTTAAAAACTTCTCAGAAAATTTAAAAAAACCCAATAGTGGGTTAAATAATGGGTTTTTTTAAAAAAAACCCAATGGGTCCAACCCAATTGGGTCCAATTCGGCCAACCCTGCTGAAAACAGAGGTAAGTTTAAGGACAAACTCTTAAAGTGCCAATTACTGGGGTCTTTACCCTACGTACTGAGGAATTTTTTTTATTGTGGATACAGGCATATATTTACATTCACCTGAGAATTACTGGGACTGGGAGACTTCCCAAAGTGCTCTGTCTATTTTTCTTTTGTAATTGACTTATTTGTTCATTATTATTTTTTAAATATTGCTCAACCAGTTTATCTAAAATTTATTTTAAATTAAGGGTGCAACGGATAGTGATTTTGCCGGATATTGGATTTCCGGACCGAATAACTGCAGGATATCCGGCTCTGTATTTGCTTTCAGTTACATTGCATATTTATATTCTTTTTCTTTTTTTTGGGGGGGGGGGGGCCTTAAAGACACTTTAAAACAATAAGTCCCAAGCGTATTTCATGGCTCATTTATTTTAAGTTATCCTACTAATATTATATATGCGAAAGTTTGTCTGTATGGATGTATGGATGTATGGATGTATGGATGGATGTTTGTTACTCTTTCACGCAAAAACTACTGAACGGATTTTGATGAAACTTTACAATAATATAGCTTATGCATCAGAATAACACATAGGGTAGTTTTCGTCCTGTTATGGGGGGCAAAACCCCCTTAGGGGGGGGCAATAAAACACAATTTTTGTATAAAGTCTCTAATATTGGGATGAAAAAATACTTGCACATATTTACATTATATGTCCATCGAAAGCTCTGATTTTTCTGCTGAAGATGGCACCTGTTCGAAATTTCTAAGTAGAATAAAAAAC
This sequence comes from Uloborus diversus, assembly GCF_026930045.1. Taxonomy (NCBI): domain Eukaryota; kingdom Metazoa; phylum Arthropoda; class Arachnida; order Araneae; family Uloboridae; genus Uloborus; species Uloborus diversus. The sequence goes on from NC_072734.1 coordinate 169,423,243, forward strand.
GAGTTATGAGCTTTTTAGATCCATGTTCGAAGGCTTTCCTCAACACAATACAGTATTTAGTGTATCATCTCAACTCCCTGTCGATAGCGACAATTGTTGTATTGTTGACTTTCTTTGCTTTTCGTGATTGTTCAAGGCTTTTCTCAAGTCAAATCATGAAGTAAGATTTTTGCACAAGATTGGCAAATAATACATGATTTGGCTGATGATTTTCCATTTAAACGGAACTTTAATGTAATTAATGGTTTTTAATATTATTTATGCTGATTGAACACTTACTCATTATCCAAACAACCAGCAGATCGCCAAAATTTATGCAGAAAGATTTCCGTAGCTGATGCATTTGGCAGTTTTTTCAACGTTGCTGTTTTTGAAGCCGAAGACTACGTCATAATGTTTCTCAGCTTTCACCATGTAAACAAAATATCGCCAATCAAAGAATTTTCAAAAGACTTTTTTTACTGTGTTAAATGATCCAGCAACTAAATTAGGCAAATCCATAAACAGCACAAAAACTTCCATTAATTTTCCTTTTTGCACAATTTTGAACTATCACCAAATTTTATTACTTATTTTGGTAACATTTCGGATGAAACTGTTTAGCGCCATTTTATGGTGACCAAAAATATCTCAGCATCTGGCGACGATATCCCAGTAACGAAAATTAATATCATATCGTTTTACAAAGTAAGGAAAGAATGGGGGAGCATCATCGAAGGTACCCCGAAACGACTTTCGCAAATTCGGTAAAATCGCACCAAGAGCTACAATGATTCAAATTTCCCGAAGTAACTAAAGCAAGTATAAGGGGATTACGAGCGCAGCTACTTTTTTTTAATCACTTCGTACTTCATTAGCCATATAGAGAAGGTTTTAGACTCCATGTTAAAAAAAAAGTATCAACAGATTAATCTTTTTAAACATGAGAAGATTAATTTCATGTTTTTTAAATTTGTATATGCTTAAATATAGTGCTTTCGTTTCTAAATCAATACTACTTTGTTCTTTATACTTATTGCTATTTTAGTTTTATGGGTAAGGAAGAAACTCGATTTTTAATCACGTCAAAAAGATGTGTTTTAAATTCTTTCACTTAAAACAGAAAACAAAAGCAAGTAACGATTTTTTTCTAATAATTATTACTGACCCAGGCAACGCCGGGTATTTTTGCTAGTATGAAATACATTTAAATATTAATTTAAAAACTTTATGGTACTGAGTAATTTAATTACATTGCATACAAAACGCAACAATAAAATGTTTTGTTTTTCAGTTGCACAGAAAGTTTTTGAAAGAAACAAACTTTAAGGGTTTCAAAATTGACCACTTTGAAAGCGGGTGCATATTAAAATTTTTTTCCTCTCCTTTTTTGTCACGCAAACTGGTGCCTTTTAGTAATTACGATGCATTTAAGTAAACCTTATTATTAATTGACCACTTTATTACTATTTTTTGAAAATACTGTAGCAAATTTATTACTTAGTATTTTTTTCATATATATATATATATATATATATATATATATATATATATATTTATTTATTTATTTATTTACATGATATGAACTATGACTTTTATTTATCGTTTTCTCTCATTAAAGTTACAATTAATGGCACACGGCCCCGAATTAGTATCAGACTTAGAGCCCCACTTTGTGTTAACGCGGTGCATGTGGGTCTATTTCTTCGCGGACTTAGCAAAAATTCCTAAATATATTTTTTTGCATGACCCGTGCTCCAGTCAGTCTACGAAAAACGCATAAGTATTTTTTCCGCATGCAGTTATTAATTGAGTCCTGGATGTATTCAGTGAATTTTAGCATTTTTGTCTCTTATCCATTATGAAGATCTTAAGGTATCTGACTAATTTTGAAGCAGTTTTGTTTTTAAACCTCAATGTGAAACAATATTAAGGTTTTAAAAAGAGGATTTCCATGCTTGTAATTTATTTCAAAACAAAACGTAAAATCATTCAGTTTTTTAAAAATAGGCGATAGGGTGATGAGTAAAAATGAATAAAATTACAAATTAGGAAAGATTCTCAAAAAAAAAAAAAAAAAAAAAAAAAAACAACCCTGGCTTTAAATTATTTTCTAGATTGTTACACATATTAAATGCTCCAAATGTTATAGACCGCAGGTTAAGAAATGTTTTAAGAATTTTCATACTCATTACACATTACGTGAATTTCTCCAGAAATTTCTCTTAAGTCAATTAACTTTTTCGTGGTAAAACATCTATAAATCGAAATAATATTTTATCATTACACACTTGTGGTCTATTACACACACAAACAAGATGTATGCCAAATTTCTTTCTTCAATATTGAACAGAAGTTTCAAAATCATGTTTATCGAGCGAAAATATCATTTCTTCAAAAAACGTAAAATAAAGATTAACGCGGGTATTTTTTATTGTAGACACTTTGTATTTGAACGCTTATAACTTGAGCTCTAATTCACGTAAATTAAAAACCCAAAACATTATCTAATCTTACAAAATGGGGCTTTTCAATGTTTGGTCAAAAATCCCCTTTTCAACCTAGTTGGATGTCTTAAGTGGCATTGAAGGTTAACGGTATCATGAAATCTAATTGAGGGCAGTGATGTTCCCATCAATTTTTATGAGGGTATACTCTCAGTAATCCACTATGCACAATATGTGTATGCATAATATGTCTGAAAAAACGTTTGAGTGTATACGGCGTATATGGAGTATACCCTATGGGAACACCCTAGCGTTTGAACCACAAAAGGGCCATTCCACGAAAGAGTCAACCGCTTGTCCCGCACGTGACGGTTCATATATTTCATTAAAAAGTAATAATTTTAAAGGGTAAAGACGAAATTTTTTGCGAATGAAATCACACCTAAGTTAGTGTTTGTTAAACAGAAAAAAAATATGTTCATTAATATTCTAAAGCATTATTTTTAATAACATATATGTGGCGTCACGTGCGGGACAAAATGACAGTTTTCCTTGGAATGGCCTAGGCAACAGGAAAGAGAGAGGTGGGGAAAGCGTTAAATATGAGCCACGTGGAACTTTGTTTACGTTTCCTAAATCTTAATTTTCCTACGACCATTAGTCAAGTGGAGGTCAGGCTGGCAGGTTGCATGTGTTCAGCACGTCATCTGCAAACGTGCATAAATTAAAATCCCCGCTCCTCCGTCCATTCATCCGATATCGAAAGTAATAACATCGGCGCCATTTATGTCACCCGATGATAGTGCTTAAAAGTACTTCTATAATTCTCTGCCAGGCGGCCTTGAGATAAAATAAATCGTCCTGTAATGATCTAATGTTTCCTCGAAGAAGCATGTTACTGTGTCACTTCGGTTTCATTAGAGGGGAGGCGGCCGTCCATTGTGTATAGGTAAATCAGACGGTTCGTTGCCAACAGGTTCGCCAGGCGTCGCTAGTTGCGGTTGACTTCCCAACGGGTCGGGACCTCCTGAAATAGTTCGAATGTTTTCGTAAACACGATGAAGTTTCGTGATTGGCCTGTGGCATGCTAAATATACGTCTCAGCCGGAATTTGCAATTCCTTTCTGTTCTTTTTGCACGACTTGGGGGTCGAAGGGGATAGGATTCAAAGAGCTCTGCGCAGAGGACGGAATTTTGATGAGTCCTTTTTCTGGGCACTCGACAAGAGGAATTCAGGAGGAAACTGAAAGTTTCGAAATCGTCCTGGCAGTTCGTGAATCGCCCTTTTGCTTCCTTCAATGACTGCGAGGTGGGGGAACGAATGTTGTTTCATTCCTTTAATGGCCCAATGAGGCTTATTACTCTCGTATAGTTTCTCTCTTTTTTTTTTAAATTTTATTTACCATACCACTTCCTCGTGGCATGGTAAGTAAAACCCTCTTTTAATTAATAACATTTCTTTGAAAGAAGAAAAAAGAAACTTTCGTGGTGTAATGAACTACTTTCAAAAATAATATAGATTAAAAAAAAAAAAGAGCAATAGTAAACATTTTTAAAAACACAATGGAACTTGAAATGCTCAAAAATATTCCACCAGTTAACAGTGATAAAAAGAAGACTTACTTACAAATACACAAACTTGCAACCTATTGTAGACAAGTGTTTCGGGGTTTCAAAGAACCCTTTTTTAATGCAGAAGAGTGTGAGCTTAGAAATGTAAAATCATCCGACAAAAGCAAGATTTTTTATTCAGAGTTTTAGTTGAAAAGGTTACTGTTGTCGAACGACGTTAAACCATAAACTCATAATTTTCTGGGTTTTTTACTGTTCTTTTGTGGTACAAAAGTGTGAATTTCTTTTTATACTTCTTGATTTAATGTCATTTGAAAGTCAAACAGCATGAAAGGTCGCAATAAACTTGTATTATGAATTAATGAGCTCGATGGAAATTTTAATTAAAATGTCATTATAAAATTGTGATAAATGGAGTTTAAATATTTCGGATATCGATTGTTCGAGTTTTTCATAAATCCGTGCAGTTAAAAAAAAAAAAAAGAAAGAAATGTTTAATGTTTTTGATAAAACGTCCACTCCACAAGAACACTATCATTTTTGTTAGCCGAGAGCATTTGATATCATTTTGCGGCTCTGTTATGTTATGCTTGAGTAAAATGAGGTCTTAAGAAGACTAAAGATTGACAAACAAATATTTTTGAAGAGTTGGCTAGCGAAAAAGCCAGGAAACGAAAAAGTAACCTTAAGACTGTATTTTTCGCACATACGTTTTTAACAAAAACTTGCAAAATGCCTAATGATCCATAATGAAATACAAGGATTTTTTTTTTTTTTTAATTTTGCTATAGGGAAAATCTAAATTCGTTAAAAGAGATGTATAAGTTATCAATTTGAAAAATTTAAAAATTAAAGAAAGAAAAGAGAAAAAACATAGTTTTAAAACGAACTCCGACAGCATGTTGCTTTGACGATGGCGCGATATTGCTGTACGTTAAAGCAGCGATGTATTTAAGCAAGGGAAAAAAATCCTTCTAGTTATTTTCTAAATTTTGTGATTTCGGCAATTCGAGTTTTCGATAGTTCAAGGTAGTCTTGGCAGGGTAAATGCGCAATATATCGTCCCCCTCAAAATTTTCAGTCTCTGAGAGCGAAAGGCAAATTTCTTGTCGCTGTCGCAATTTACCCCAAGTAACTATTTTTTCTGCCGCCGCAAGTATGGCGATCAGAGTCTTAGTAGCCACTGGTTAAAGCACTTTAATATTGAAAAAAATGTTTAAAAGAACTCATAAAGCCATTTGCAATTGCATATAAAGAGACTAAATTGTATTTTGAAAAATTACAAAGACACTGCGCTACTCTAGTATTAGTAGAAATACCAGGTAAAACCTCTCAAAACGGAATCGAAGTAATATGTTACCTAATCTTGTCTCGATCACATCTGTCTCGTAAGTTCTTACACTTTCTTGAACTCATATTGAGTTGTCAAGGTTCTGGAGTTTTCTTATACGGAGACCTTACGTTTTTAAATTCGTGTATTAATTTTTTGCCAAATGACACTGAACCTTTTGTGTGTTAAATCTCAACAAGAACTTGGAATTCTGTAAAAATCGCTTCTCTGCTGGTGTAGTGTCAACGCAAGGAAGCATTTGTGTAAGGTCACCAGTAACATACAGAAAGTCATAAGTTTGGATTTAAGTAATAAACCTTTTAGGCTGGTAAAATTGATGTTGTTGTGGCCCATCAACAATGCAGAAAAGTGTGAGTAGATGGTTTAACGTAATTCGGCAAAATTAACCGACTCAACTAAAGCTAACGTAACTGACTATAGAATCTTGCTTTTGTCGGATGATTTCACATCTCCAAGCTCACTTTTCTGCATTGAAAAAGGGCTCCTTGAAATCTCGAAACACATGTCCACAATAGGTTGCAAATTTGTGTGTTTGTGTCTTCTTTTTATTACTGTTAAGAGGTGGAATATTTTTGTGCATTTCCAGTTCCATTGTGTTTTCAAAAATGTTTATTATTGCTCTTTTATTTTTATCTAAATTATTTTTGAAGGTAGTTCATTACACCTCAAAAAGAAATTTTTTTTTAATACGGTGCAAACATCTAGTTTTATCAGAGGGAATTTTATGAGCCAGTCGGTGTTTACAAGGGAGTAGTGTTAGGTTTTGAACACGCAGGGCCTGATTACCGCACAGGTCTACCAGGCCTGGGCGCCCTCTTCCTAAGGGGCCCCAAATTACTTAAAGAATTATGCATAGCATTACAACTATACAAAAAATACACACATTTTTAAGCCTTCAGGGGGCCTCAAAACTATTGTGGGCCTTGGGCCTCACTTTTAGTTAGTCGGGCTCTGTGAACAGCCACCCCGAGGTCAGCTGGTGTTTCATGTTCATTTGAATTTAATAAGGCATTATAGTTCTAAAAATAAATTTTTTGCACATTTTGAAGAGAAAAAGAGAATTTTGTCTGTTACACATCCTTTCTTCATCCTGTCTGTTGCTGGGTAAGATCAGATTTTTTGTTGTATTTTACCGGGGAGACGGTACTTTTTCGAATTTGAGCAAATAAGAATAGAATTAACTCATTCAAAGGATACAGAAGCAGGAAATTGTTAGATGAGATGTTGTTGCATGAGAGGAAAATAGTTTAAAAGTCCTTTAAAAGGCTCAGAAAATTGAGTTAACCTGATAGCGGTGTCTTAAGCATATCGGTGAATGGGACAATTTCCCAATTTTGTGGTTATTTTCAGTTTCTCAGTGTTGAATTTTGATCGAGTGTTTTTTTTTTTTTTAATGATAAGAATACAGTAAGAATGTGTGCGAAAGATTTTCGTAAGTTTAAAATCAATATTTAACTGTCTAGGTTCTGGAGTTTTCTTATTTGAAGACATTAGGGTTTTTTTTTTTCTTTTGGACCAAATTTATGTTGTTAATTCTCAACCACTTTAAATTCTGTAAAAGTCGTTTCTCTGCAAGTATAGCGTCAATGCAAAAAAAAAAAGATATGTCTGCGCTTCACTACACCCAAATCTGTTTTCGTGCGGTGGATAGGGACCGCGTAAAAAAAATTGTTCGAAACTTCACGAGTAGCTATAAAAGTTTTTTTTTTTTTGCAACACGGTTAAAAAAAATTTTTTTTTATGCGGTGGATAGGGAGCGTGTAAAAAAAATCTCGCGAAGAAAATAACCCAATAAGTTTTCTTTAAACGAAATCAAAATAAACCAAGTGATGATAATTTTGCCGACTCCCGAAAAAATCTCCCGAATAAGGAAATTTCGGGAGGTCACAGTGACTTCCCATCGGGATGTCCCTGTCGTCACTTAAAGATACTTCTTCGCACTCGTTTTATAAATAATTTCCGCTCGTTTTATAAATAATTTTCATGTACACAAAAAAAAAAATTCGCACCAAAAAAAAAAAAAAAAAAACACCGCATAAAAACAGGTTTGGGTGTATTTTGTAGTTGTTTTCAGTGTTGACTTTTGATCGGGGGATTTTTTATGGTAAGAATGCGTTCAGAATATGTGCGAATGATTGTGGTAAAATAAATTAAAAAACACTACTTAAATGTCAATGTTCTGACTTTTTTAAAACTGGAGACGTCACGCGTTTTTTTCTTTTCGCCAAATGTCACCGAACACTTTTTATGTTAACTTTCAACAAAAACGTGGAGTTCTGTAAAAGTCGTTTCTCTGCCGGTATAGTGTCAATGCAAGAAAACGATACGCCTGCACTTCACTATTTTGTAGTTTTATTTATTGATTTATTTTTTCAGTATCGACCTTTGATCGAGTTATTTTTTGTAGTAAAAATGCGTTCAGAATGATGTACGAGCGAGCGATTGTGGTAAAATAAATTAAATAACACTACTTAAATATCAATACTCTGACTTTTCTTATTTGGAGATATTACGAGTTTTTTTTATTTATTTATTTATTTATTTAATTTTATTTTCGTCAAATGTCACCCGAATCCTTTTTATGTTAACTCTCAACAAGAACTTAGAATTCTGTAAAAGTCGTTTCTCTGCCGGTATAGTGTCAATGCAAGAAAACAATCTCTTCACAATTTCGATTTTTTTTTCCAATATTGACCTTTGAGTGATTTTATATGGTAAGAATATATTAACATTGTGCACGAATGATTATGAAAAGGTAAGTCTATAATCCGTAATTAATTGTCAAGGTTCGGGAGTTTCCTTATCTGGAGATATTACCGTGTTTTGCCTAATGTCATGATGGTTTTCTTGCATTGATACTGCACCAGCAGAGAAACGATTTTTACAGAATTCAATGTTGCTGTTGAATTAGGACCGATGACTTCGCTGCACAATTTTGTCGTCGTTTTCAGCGTCGACTTTTGATCGAGTGATTTTTTTTACGGTATAAATACGGTAGTAATGTATGTGAACGATTCTGATAAGCTAAGTTAAAATCAATTCTAAATTTTTGAGATGTTTTTAAGTAACGAAGCAGATTAAATTTTTGTCTTGACGAAATGAGACAGTGAGAAGCAAAGGGATGTCAGTGTCAAAATTAAAAATCCGGAGGTAACCAATGCAAATGGTAGGTGAACCCCTCCCCTCTGCCTGAGTCAAAAGATTGTACTAGCAGCTCTTATACAGCATAATTTAGAAAAAAAAAAATCGACGAAAGCCTACCTAGAACCTGAACTTTTAACCCGTTTTATAAGAAACTTTAAAAAGTCCACTTACATCCCTTCGCTTCTCACTGCGTCAAATGAGTTATGTCATATCTGTGGAATGCGTGTGTATTGCTAAGTTGAGGATGTGATATCAATCCCACTATGTGAGGCAGCATGAATGTGTCCATGCACTTTTTATTTACACTTTTACTATTTATGTATTATCGTGCTTTTAGTTGCTTGATCCAATAACGTTAGTTTCGTTAGTTTCAACAGTTACGTACTCTGTAAAGAGGAATTAAAACTTTTTTTTTTTTTAACATAACACTATTTATCAATTAGGCCCCACTCACGACAAAATTGTCACTAATGACAATCTGCTTAGGCGAAGCAATTTATATATTTATTAGTGTTACCCGCCACGGTTTTGCCTGTGAGAAAATCTAATGGAAGATACTTGCGAGCTCGTTGTCGCTGCATTTATAATTCACTGATTTAAAAAAGTAAATCCTACTGCAGGGGGGGGGAGGTGACGAATATAATGTTAAACTGAAGCGTCATCTTACCAAACTTTATTAGAAAAAGAAATAATTAAAATTAAAAAGGGACATCTGCCTTGGGGGTCCGCAAAAAATTGCAAAGTTTCATATCTTTGGCTAATATCGTAAATCAAACAAGGTGGCGAATTCAAGCTCTACAACTGCGAATATGAAAGCATGGTCACTTGGCAAGATTGGCAATGTTTAACAGAGTCTAAAATGTTTTCAAAAATCTTTTTACATTTTAAATGAAATCTGCCAAGCACTTTTCCGTTTTCTCGACAGACCTTCTATAGATCTATGAAAAATATCGTCTGTTATTTAAAGGTTGTATTGTTTTTAAAAAATCCTACTTTTAGAGCTTTAATACGACTCCTTGCGGTGAGCCAAAGAAGTAAAATATTCCGAAGACAAAATTAGTCATAGAGGGTTTAACTCAACAAGACTTACAAAATCCATTTCAAAAGACTACAAATGAAAAACTATATAAACACAAATGATTGTCATTTTCTAAGCTTAAACGTTTATCGTTTGCTTATATATAATCTTATGATATTTTGGGTGCATAATTGGCAATATTTAGAGTTACTGATTTGTTTGATTTATCTCTTTCAGTAGCCATTTGCCAGAGACAGAAGCGCATCCTATAGTTTTGAATTGCGAATTAAAACGTAGTAATTACTGGTAGAACTGTCCAATTGACATATTTTTTATATTTATCGTTTTCTTTCATTTTATCTTATGATATTTTGTGTACATGTTTCAGCAAAGTTGAGAGCTGTTATTGTTTTTAGTTAAATGTTGTTAATACTAAATATACAGTGTATTATGAGTTATTGAAGGTTTTCGTTCTTTTTTGAGGTGGTATATAATGAATTATTGTGATGATTTGCATCGTCCTAACAAAACTTATTTTTAAAAAAATAAAATTGAGCGTTCTTCCGGCGGAGAACAATTACAAAAGACTTTGACAAAATTTTTGAGCAATGTTAGGTAATATCCATTAAGACTTGTGTATAAAAACTTAGTTTCTAAAAACTGAGGCTTCATTAATTGGCCATCTGAATCACGCTCGCTATCATCTCCGTTCGGCGCCAAAATGTTGGCACATTGTATTATGTAACACATTTGATTGATTTGTTTGCAGAGCGCTTAATGAGAGGCCTTGAGGTACTCGGTATGTTGAATACCACAAGGTATGCGGAGTAAATTTTTATGGATGCGCCTGTTTATCCGTCATTGACGAAAAGGACCTTGGGTAAGGCAGTAGCAGTGCAAGTTACATATGTATATGGCATTTGAAATGCCCCCGGGGGTCAATGAGGTCAGAGAGAAATGCTTTTCTCCGGATAACAGAGTTTCTGTTACAAATCGGTTCCTAAATTATTATCATTAGGAGCTTCCGAACGCCGCCTGTGATGCTCGAATTCGGGATCACCTGATCAATTTTAATCAATCACCTTGTCAACTTCTGAAGTCCGTACTGGTGAAACAAAGTTTCATTTTTAATAACAGGGTATGCCTCATAGTACAAGAGGGGAAGCCAGAAGAAATGAAAAAAAAAGGGAAAAAAAAATCGCGGTGAAGGAGCATGACTGGGCTCTCTGCCGCATACCGACGCATTGGTGGCCTGATGTGAAATTCAACGTTTCGAGTGTCCCCTCCCCCTCCGCTGGGATTGCACAATATTTCCCGGTCGGACGACGTCGTCAGTAATTAGACCAATTTGGCAGAAGTAAAAAGCGAATAAAAAATGAGCCAAGTCCAGCATTTCGTGGGAAAACACAGCATTCCTGGCTTGCCTAATATATCATGTGCGATTCGTTTCTACCTTTACATTCCTAGTAATTCCGATCCCTGCTTAATAATTCCATATGTTATTATTATTATCATTTTGTTTTTCTTGCCTCATGCGTTCTCCTCTTCTTCTAGGTCGAATGGATTGGTCTGCCTAGGGACAGAGTCGTGGCGTTGAGGGGGGAAGGAAGCGGCAGGAGGAGAAGCAGAGTGAAAACAGCCCGCAGGCGCTGAATCGAAGTTGTGCCGCTAATTACCAGCGTTTGTGTTCTTTCCCCTTTTGGAGCCCGATGCGGGGCCCCTGTCCACTGTGGACACTTGACGGAATTAGAATGTGCTTGTTCCAGAACGTCACGCAGGAAGTGAGAGCAACCCGAGGAGTGATTAGCACGTTCTGAGGCGGGAGAATGAAGTTTCCGAGATGCATATCAATTCCAAAATGTGTAATTCGATATTATGATTACTTTTTAATGATATAAATGAGGAATTATCAGTGCTTTTTTTCTCCAAAGATTCTACGTTCCACTTTCCATTGAAGCAAAAGTGAATGCTTTTGTGACAAAAACAAGTCATTGAAAGCCGTTGAATTACGATAAAAGGCTGTTGTAAACGATGATCGTATCCTGAAGAAAATCCCCTCAGTACCAGATTACGTCCGACGACAGAAAGAAGGGAAACATCTGGGCGACATTACATCTTTTTTGCGAATTTTCTTCTTCCTTTGCCGATTTTTGTTCCTGTGGCTGCTTCAGTCATTTCTCTGATCGTCAAAGTGATTCTTCCCCCATTCCCCCCGCCATGCTCGCGAGCCTGAAAGACGCCCATTCAGGGCTTCTTGAATCCCACCAGATGTATCTGCTTTGCATCTCTGACTGAGGATAATTGGTGCTTTTTGACTGCAGAGGGTAGTATTACAGCGACAGCTGTGGAAATACGCTGGACTGCATTTACCTCTCCCCCTCTCACACAACACTGGTCTTGGAGTACTCGGACCACCGGTGCATACGTCGGAGAAGAAAATTGTCTTGCTGAGAGTCATATCAAGTCTATGGTTTTACCAAAATTTATTGTGTGTGCTATGCAAAACAAAGTACCATAATCTAAGAAAAAAAAAGAGATCATATTTCGATTTTATATTGATGTGATAAGATCTGTATAAACCCAACTTTCATTTGAGAAAATAAAAGAGAAAACCTTGAAGTGTTAAGTTTTAGTTTCGCTTCTAAAACAGTTATGCTCAAGGGGATAAATTCTGCAAACGCATTATATTTGAGTTAAAGATGTGATCTTTGAAATATAACTGGATTTATGTCTAAATGAAAAAACGAAACATATTTAGAATGAAATAACACAATCTCCATCACAGAGTAATTTCTAAAACTGTTTCGAGTTGGATAACAATTGCTGAGGTCCAAGTAATAGTGATAACATGTTCTACCCAACATTTCTATCACTACTTTAACAGAGAACGTCAAAACTGTAGAAATAAAACAGCAAAATGAGCAGTAAATAGAAGCTGGCTGCATAAGTGTTGAAAAACAAAAGAAAAAAAAATCTCAGCATACCTTCTCCGACGATTTTTGAGCATCTGCAAGCCTCCCAATTATCAAAATTTTAGGACTCCATAAAAAGACTTAAGGAAGGTTGCTAATAGGTTCGCGTGCGGAACGACGTGCGTTCTTTCTTTTTTTTTCGAAGACATAAATGGCGCTGCAATTCTTGAGGTAGTTGGCTGAAGTTAAAAATAGATAAACGAATCATCAACAAATTGCCTAAAGTTAGAAATTACAAAGAAGTTATTTTTTAATTCCTTTGATAGAAACTTTCCAAAAGCTTGGAATGAGAAGAAAGTAAACATCTCCAAGTGGTTCTTAAATGGATTCTTCTTATAAAAGCTGATTAAATATCAAATTCTATTCAGATTCTAACATGCAAATTACATTCATGTGTTGAGAAATGGAATTGCACGTAAACATTTAGAGTGTGGCAGTGAAGATGAGAATATCCTCTGTTACTTAGACTACCTTTAGCATTAATTTGAATATCACTCCGCATGGTGTGTAGATACCGCAAATAGTATTCAAAAGGTTTGTTTATGAAACGATGGTGACTGTTTCGAGTCCGCCACCTCAGTTATCTTCTTCGTCACTGGAACTGTCGACAGAAGAGGGTTTAGGACGAAGAATGGATGATCTTCTAGGAAAATTGAAAGAGAACATGGTGAGTATTTTTTAATACTAATATTTTATATGAGTACAATGAATAGCTAATCAAAGTAAGCAATGCGCAAATCGTTACAAAAATCACAACTATCAATTCTTTCAAGGTCCCTTTACACCTTTACCTACTCAAAAACTCTCTCAACACTTTAAAAAGCTTAAGGTCTTTTCACTAGCCAATTCAAAACTCCGCACACTCGCAAATTGTCCAAACGTCACACGGAGCCGCTTTCAACCAATAGTAAGAAAGCTTTAATTGGCGAGATGGCGTTATTACGAGATTGCCAATCAGCAGTCTTCAAACTTCTGCATGGTGTCTGGTAAAGTAAAGGTTATTTATATGCGTTCGGAGGTCTAACCGAAGTTCGAACCCACAGATGAATACTGGATACGACCGTTTACTCATGACTTAGCTGTTGTTTGATGAATGTTTTTGCACTGATGACAGACTGTAACCTTGAAACAGCTATTTGAGTTGGTCTTTTGAAAATTAGAGCTTTATTTATGTTGACTTTTCATCATATTTCAGCAGCGCAAATAATTTTTGATTATTTTATACAAAAGTTATGCTTCAATTTTTCTAGAAGCGTCATTCACCCTATTTAAGTCTTTATTCTTCCTTACTTCACTAAGATCTATTTCTACAGCTTCTGATTGATAAGCACTGAAGGCTCAAAAACATAAGGGGGTCTTTCACTCGCGACTCGCTTAGATTAAATTCATCGTGATATGAGAGCCAAGGGGACGAACGACCATAGCAGCCCACCATTGACAACTTTTCAGTATTATGTTTTGTAAGATAAGTTTTGAGTTTCCTATCTTCTCCACGTCAACCAAATTCAGCGTGATATTAAGAGCCACGGGGACTGACGACCATAGCTCACCACTGACAAATTTTCAGTATTACGTTTATTAAGTTTCTAGCCTCCAATATTTTTCACGTGAACCAAATTCATCGTGATAAGAAGATCCACGGGGAGGGGGGAGGGACCATAGCTCACCACTGACAAATTTTCAGAATTACGTTTTGTATGTTTTAAATCCTCAATATTTTCCAAGTTAGCCAAAATCTTTCACATTTTATAACTGTGTGACTATGATATTACAGTCGAATATCGTCATTTTCCGCAATAATCAAATCAATCAGTCCTCATGGTAAGCTGAGTTTGGCAGAAAAATGGACTGCGATCGTTTTTCCTCGTGTCACTTTATACGTATGCGGAAAGTCCTCATATATACATATAATAGCCAATCATTGATCAAGTAACGCTCTGACGTAACCAACAATGAAACTCGCGCAAGAGCATGATAATTCGAGAATATTTTTGGTAATGTTTGACCAGCAGGGAAATCCCTTATTTTGACAAGGTTGAACTGTATTCGGTAACTTAACTGTTCTACTGGTAGAACTGTATTTTAAAGAGAATGAAGAAACGGAAAAGGGGTCAACAATGAACGCCATCTGCAGGAGTTTAAAGTTAATCAACTGGAGCTAGGGTTAAAATTTCTACTATCAAAATATCATCAAACAGGCTATTACTTCGCTCAAATGTAGAAGCAATTTTCACCCATCATAATTTAACGGGCGTTTTTCTAGTTTAGTATAACCTTAATGCATCGTGTTCTGCATCCGACACTGCTAAGAATTTTGTGATTTGCTGAATATTTCCCTTTAGTTAAAAAAAAGCGTGTCTAGTGTAATTAAGTAATATAAAACATTACCAAACGGATGGCTTCATTAAATTTTTTGAACTATGGAGAAATGATTTTAAAATTTTCGAAATTATAGGTTGTGACAAATGAAGTTACATGTTAGTTTAAGCTCGATGAATTTGCATCACGTTGAAGTTAAAGTTAGGATAAATTGGCGTAAAAATCTACTGGTTTGTCTGCAGACGATACTTTAAGCAAATGTTGAGATATTTCCCTTCATTGAAGCGGTGGATCAGTAAGGGTGAAAAAAATTGCTAGATTTAAAACATCATTCTTCAAAGGCAGCTTATTTTCAAACTCTAAACTTGTGATCTGCTTGTCATTCCGAATGTATGTCAACAAATTATCCAGTAAAAAGAACATTCTTAACAAATTAAGAGTTATGCAATCTGGGTACGGAAATAATCTCATTTCAAAGTTTTCAACTTTATTTAAAATCTAACAGTAGGATAATTTTTAACTTCTACCTTTTTGTTGAATCTTCCCATCTCAAAGGAACAAAAAATTGCTCTCTCAGAGCGTTTATATTGTTAGCAAATTATTCAAGACTTTCAGTTCCAACTCATTTTCAAGTTCGGATTCTTTAACCTTAACGTTTTTAGAAAAAGCAAGTTCTTATCCGTTACCTAGAACAGCAGTTTTCTTTTCTTTTATGGAGTTTCTTTTGACTTTTAAAGAAGTTGCATTCAGCAATAACACTTTATCACATCTAGGCAACAGACTTTTCTACTTTCTTAATGCCTTGGAAGTAGAATTTTCTTCTTTGCTTTCTTACAGTAGAGTAAGAATCCTTGTGCGAATTTAAAAATAAATCCAGAGTGTAAGATACTATCCATTTTTAACAGCATTGTATATTTTAAAGTGTTAACTCCCTGCCAAAAAAAATAAGTAAAAGCCTTTTTATCTTATTTAAAATTTAAAAAATATATATTAAATTAACTTCGTCGACACAATTTGGCAAGCTTTGCTTTAAAACATCTTGAAAGTAAAAATATTTCTTTTCAAAGGGAGTATCACTTGTAGAAGACTTGAAAATTGCATTTAAAATGGAGAAGGAAAAGGGGCGCAGGTGAACTTTTTTTTTTTTTTCCATTTCATTACGTTTCGAAAAATAGCTTACATTTCTCAGAGCAAAAATATCCACAGGATCGAATAATCTTTTCCTTTTGTCATGGATTTTTTTGAGATTTAAAAACAATTTCTTCTCTATATGGTATTTTCAAAAACTGTCTTCAATTGTATGGATCCCTGTAGGGGGCACGTGTGAACAAGCCTAGAGACATATAAACAAGACTTAAAAACAGGGCAATCATCCTATTTCAAAGAAAAACTCTTTAATATGAAATATCTACGCATATACCAATTACATTTAGCTGTTCGTAAACAGTACTGTGTCAATCTAAATTCTACAGTAATATAATATTCTTTTCCAAATATATAAACCTGCTAACAATTAAATTTTTAAGTTTCGTAGTAGATTCTGATCACTAGATAGGCAAGAAAAAACCTATAAAACTACAGTAGACAGTACAAAGAATATTGTTTTTCATGAAGGTTATTTCTTATTGTATATTGGTTTTGAGCTTCATACTGAGTATGCTGATGTATTCTAAAATTGTTTAAAGTTAAGTTTTTTATTTAAAAAATATTTTATATCATTTTATTTCCTGTAATTACTTTATTACTCTATAACACTAAATTATTAAAATAAAGAAGCTACTAAAACATAAATTTATATATTGATTATAGAAAAATAATATTTATAGGTAAGTGTGTATAAAATTTTTTGAAACTTATAATATCAAGCACTAATACTAAGATTACGGAGAGGATATGGTAACTATCCACATGTGCCCCTTGATGTTGTGTAAACAAGTACTCCATCATGAACCTTAGGACTAACTAGCAAAATTAAAAAATCCTTAACACAATGAAAATATTTAAAATTGTCATAAATTTACAATGTTCATACAATGGTCTGCAAAAATAAGTTCAGCTTATTAGTTGGCTCAAAATTTATTTTAATTTGAAGAAGACAGAGTGATAAAATTACATAGACCACCTATTAAAACAAAGAAGTTGTCCCCACAAAAGCATAAAATTGCTCATTGCTCCACTTTTTTTTTTTTTTTTTTAAGAACCAGTTACTGCCATCACTTGAGAATTTTAAAGATTTTTTAACTTCATGTTAAGCGGGTACAGCCCACCCCCCCTTTCATCCTCATTTATTTATTGTAACTTAACTCCTCATACTTTTGATTTCCTTGACTGTTTAATTCCAATAATTAGATGCGTCTCCAGCCTGTTCTTCCATGACTACACTATTTTAGCCCAAGCGAAGATATTCCTTTTTTCATTTTGAAGAAAGTAGTTTTTTTCCCTCCTAAAGTTAAATGAATACGAGGTACTAATTCCAACTATAGCCAGTAGAAATGTCGTTTCATTTGTTGACTATTGTTGGAATTCAGTAACATGCAAACAAAAGTAGTTAATTTATTTCTGAAACTTTGAATAATAACTGAGCTGTTAAAAAATACAAAGTTACTCCAAAACAATAAAAATAAACATGATTGGATTGCCCTTAACTTAGTTCCTTTTTTACTTCCAAAAGGAAAAAAAGAAGTTTAAATTCACCTTATGAAAGCCACAGAAGTATTTTATGTAAAAAATACATGGCCTGCCAAAATTTCTGTTTCAAATTGATGAAAATAAAGAGGGGAAAGTCTATTTTTCGGAAAAATTCTGTAATTAAAGCTTACAGTATTGAAAGTTATTGTTAGGGAACGTTTTTACATTTAAAAACATTTCTTGACAATATATAAGTACGCATACCACCGAAATATGTTTTAAATTGAAGAAAAGTTAAAATATAGAAGGAGAAAAATTAAATATTACATTGAAACGTGATACCAGTTGTTCTAAATATATCAAGGTAAAATCTCGGTGGTAAAACTAAGCTTTGTCTCGAGATTCAGAAAGCATGATATAAAATAATTTAGTGGGGAAGTTACCTAAAGTATCACTAAAATACAAATGCAGGCCAAAATGCATCAAGGTTTATACTGTAGTCGCAAAATTTTGTATTTTAAACAAATAAAAATATTAGCAAGCAGTTTGAAAATTTGAGTATGAGAAATGAAAGTTCTCAAATGTTTTTGGAAATAAAAAAATTGTGGTTTTAGAGCTCCGATTTCGAAAAAAATTCGAGGGTGTATCCCCGAACTCCCTTCCTCGGCCATAATCGAAGATTTTCTAAAATTGCATTATAGTGGCGTCGATTTTTTAAATTTATTGGGAAAGAGTCTCCGATCCGTCTCTCCGTCCCTTCTAGGATCATCGAGAACCAAGGCAGATCCGTTGTCCGTTTGGTCGCCGAGCCCCAAGAAAAACTTATATTACTCCAGTACCAAGTCGGGTTCTTAGTTTCCGATTAGGCTGACATGGAATCTCGTCCACCCTGGCTCCTACCCTCGTGTCAATAATGGCGAGCAATTTTTTGTTTAAGACTTCAATTTTGAAAAATGTCTCAGAAAGCGTACCACGAATGCGAATCCATTAATATCATAAAAGGTCGTCGAAAATGTCGTCTTTAGGAGCTTTTGGGAAATTCTTAGGAAAAGCCCTACACCCCCTTCCCTTCCTAACATTATCAACAGTTGTCTAAAATTCCATTTTTGAAACTTCAACTGCAAAAACGTACCTGACCCCTTGAACCTCATCTTTTCCTCTTACGTTACCAAAGATTGCATGCCGAGAATTCAAGCCACAAAAACTCATTTTATGCAATATTTCACTACCTCTGATATACCGAATATGCTCTGACATTTTGAATTCCAGAATGTCCAAAATTTTGTTTGGTCCCATGGTAATTTTTTTGTGGTTGCCACTCACTGTGAGAAAAAAAAATCCATTCAAGTGGTTTATTTTACACTAATATTCGTTCATTGATCCTAAAGAACTTTATGTAAAGTTACGTACCTTAAAAATGAATTTTATCGGTTATTTCCGTTTTCGATTAGAGGAATTAATTGAATCGACTCTTTAATGGGGTTGTTTCCTTCAGTCAAAAGTAGTACTTCTAGTCACGAAAATTGATAGAATAATCAAAAAAAAAAAAAAAAAAAAAAATGAGCGAGAAGAAACTTTCATTTTCCCAACGTTTAGTTTTTAATTAATTTTTTAAAATGTTCTATTTTGAAAATAGGGCATGGTTTTTATGACGTCACAAATGATGTACTTTCGCGCATCCGCTACCGCGTTTCCACGTTACGATAATCAAGAAGCGAATTATATATTGCGCTGTACGCTTGCTATCAACCATTTCGTTGCCAGTACACGTGAGTAAAGATGCGAAATAAATACTGAGCTCTGTGAGTGGCAACAGTAAATGGCATTTCATCATCTGTGATGTCATCAACAGAAGCGTAAACAATGAAAGCGCACCGTTTAAAATAATTTTTTTTAAATATTAAATTTAAAAAAATTATTTAAAAAATGGTCAGATCCTATGTTTTTAAGCATGCTCTTTCAGAAAAAAAATACTTTTAAATTTTTGGAAACGACCCCATTATCATTCTCCACTTAAGTTTGCTGCAAAATTTGCATTTACATAAAGCCAGAATTTGTTGCAAAATTTTATTTTTCCTGATTTTTTGAAAAACTCTATAGTCTATGTTTTAAAGTTGAATAATATAATTCTCTCCTAGAAAATTTTGAGATTGCGGGCTAGTAATTTCCATATTAACAAAAGTATCATGAAAAAACAAAATCCATATGCGTCAACAATAAATACTTCCGTAGCCTGGTAAACGGCAGTATCTGCAGAACTGAGTTTTCGACACATTGAAAGAATTAAATGCTAACAACGGGGAAATGGTGGAATTTTACGTTTTTTTCGCGCTTTTTTTTCAGCGGTAACCAAATAAGCAAGCTTGTAAAATAAAGCTAACGTACAATGGATGACAAAAAAAAAAAAAAAAAAAAAAACTAATTTGAATTTTGACATCTTGAATTCAAATTATGTTTTTCGCTATCACGAGTGTGTGTATGTAGGCGTGTGTGTTTGTGTGTGGGGGGTATGTGTGTTTGTGTGTAGGGGGTATGTGCATGTGTGTGTAGGCATGTGTGTTTGTGTCTGTGTGCTGGCATAAGTGTATGGGTAGTTGTGTGTATGAATGTGTGTGGGGGAGGGTATGTGTATGTGTGTGTAGGCATGTCGTGTGTGTCTGTGTGCAGGCATGAATGTGTGGGTAGTTGTGTGTATGTTTTTGTGTGTGTGTGTAGGTGTAGGTGTCTGTATGCGTGTGTGTATGTGTTTGTGTGTGTGTATGTGTTTGTGTATGTGTGTAGGTGTATGCACGTGCGTGTGTGTGTGTAGTTGTGTATGTATGCGCGTGTGTGTAGGACATGGATGCAACCTGGAGACGGCTTTCGCTAGAGGAGCAGCATCGTGAGGAGCCGGTCGACGGTGATGGTGCGGAGGGTGGCGGTGGGAAAATAAAATGATAGGACGCCAAAAACAGTCAAATGAAAGCAATAAGCAATCGTGATTGCTCAAAAAAAAATAAATAAATAAATAAAAATTTGCAGTTACTGCCCTTTAATTGCCCACGGCAGAATAGCTCTTTTCATTTTTTCAAAAGCTTTAAACAGTTTAGAGCAGTGGTGCTCTTCTTCTTTGGAGTCCCTGAGCCGCCTCTCATTATTAAGTTGAATTTATCAAGTAAGAACACGTGTAAAATTTAAATATATTAATATTTTTTCTAGCTATGTAAAAATTCGGAAAAGGAAAGAAAATAACAAATCAAGAACTATTGTTATCGTTACTACTATTCATTGTTATTTTGTTAACACGAAGTTTTCGTTTGTTTTTTGAAAATCGAAATCTGATTGTTCGGCTCCTAACTGGAATCGATCATTATCAATAGTGAATGGGGATGATCTGTTGTTTTGGAAGTTTGCAGAACACAGTTTCATCTTCGGTGAAATTATATGTCCCGCGGGTCATAAGTTGGGGGGGGGGGGGGGGGTTTAGATTTTAAAGTGACCTTTGTCTTTACGGTCTTCAATTTTTTTGGTTGCCACTCGTAACGAGGCGTTCGGACAAAACAAAGCTGTTAAATAGAAAGAGGTGAGAGACAAGGGTGAAGAGAAAACACATCATAGTTGGGAAGAATGATCGGTAATGGATTCTATTGCATATTTGAGACCTTTTTTATGATGCACTGGTTAAAATTACATTTAATAACAGCTCATTTACAAGATCTATTCTCCCGGAACTCAGATTAAAAATGATGAATCTGTTTTATTTGAACTCTGGAAAAGTGATAATAATCGGTTATGACCATTCAAATAGAGTTTAAAGCAATGGAAATAAAATAAAAGAACAACACAATGCAGGTAAACAAAGTGGAGGCTGGTAGAAAAATGGAAGCTCTTTCCCTGTGCTGTTTGTATAGTTTGATCGAGCAAGGACGCGACTACATTTCATGGAAATTTAATATTTTTTCAACAATACTTGATGTAGTAATTGCATCCGTCTCTTAAAAAAAATGACCGATCGCGATCCGCTGATTTGAAGCAAATGTCCGGATATTTGATTCGAAAATTATCTTCTTTCTGCTAATTAACTCGTCAGCTGTAATATGATGGATAGTTAAATAATTATTAATTCTATTGCTTTAAGAGAATATATTTCTTCCTGCCTATCTATTGACTTGCCGTTTCGTTCCGCCGAAGAAATCCAATGCCTCTGTCAGATAATGGCGGGCTTCAGAGTGTTTTCATAAAAGCAGCATAGTGTTACAGTTATGGATCAGATTTCTGTTTATTCTTTGGAAAAAGTGCACGGCTTCTGAAAAAGACATTCTTAGGTTAATTTTCTTCTATTTATTTATTTATTGTTTCTTGGGGTATTTCTAACAAACTTATCAAAAATCCCTTTCATCCCATCCATCTAATCATACGTCATAGCTTGCATTTCATTCTAATTTATTGATCTGGTATTTCGCTTTTTGTGTAACTGTTGCTATGCTTCATTTTCCTCGTAGCTAAAATGAACTTTGCCTGAAGAAACAAATACCTTTTCCAAATCTGCTAATTTCACATTTGCAACAGCACTACCAATAGAACGACAGATCACTGTCTCAAATACTCACGCAGTTTAGAACCCAATTAGGAATGATTTTATTGTTTTAACTTTTCAAGTTGGATCTTATGTTCGTTCCAGAGTTCCAAGCAAAATTTAAATTTCAAGAAGAGTAGTTTCCTGAATTTGTGAGAATTACAAATGTTAAATTTCTGTTACTACACCACGTTACTATCCCTAATAGTTTGGCATTGAACGTTGTACCTCGATGAAAAGGAAATAAGTGTAGAAATTGAAGGAAAGTAGGGTTTTCAGATGGGAAAATATTTGACTGTCAGTCACTCTGTCTCCCTACTTCATTATAACTTCTTAGAAATCATTCAAATTTGAACAATTTTTTTTCTTGTTGAAAGTTCTCAGCCAGGAGACTTCATTCTCATATTCTATTTTTTTCATCTGAAGAATTTTTCGCTCAATTTTGAACAGTTGAAAAAGACATAACATTAGCGTCTACGGGTAAGTTTAAAGCAAATATAGATTCAGGACAGAGCTTCGGATTTGCTTAGAACAAACTTTGTTCAAAAAAAAAACACTTGTTGAAGAACATGTATAAAAAATGATTTTTTAAACTGGTTATTTTAAGGGTATTTTTGGAACAATTTATTATTTTTTTAACTACGACAAAAACTCAATTTTTTAAAAAAAAACCTCAGCAAGACTAAAAATAAATTTTTACTGCCATATTTTCTTAGATTTTCAAGAAATAGAAAAAAAAACTATAAATAAAAATCGAAATTCTATTTTTCATAGACAACATTAACGGAAGTTAGTGACTGGTTGTCTAAATAAAAATGAAGTAAGTGCATTTAAAGCGCGAGAAAACTGCAAACGATTTTCTTTTTAATGTAAATAATTATTAATTCTTTTGTTTACGTTCACAATATATTTTGAATTTCTAATGTTCATTTGTGTTCTTGGCAACGGTTAAAAAGTAAAAGAAAATTGTTTTGGCTGATTTTTTTTCTTTTTTTTTTAGTTTCAATGTTTTTTTTTCCGACATCAATTAAAAAATTAAGAAAATTTTTCATGAGCTTTTTTGTGAAACATTTTGCATAGAAATTGTTCTTTTTTTTATCTACTCAAACGGAAATTTCTTTTTGGAGGATTTTCTTTACTGTATGTTTTGTTTATTTTAGCGCACTCGCATATTAAAAAATAAAGTGAAAATGCTTGATTTTAAACTATTCCTGAATAAAAAATAATCATTGGAATTTATTGTAACATGATGACTAGCAAGCAGTTGGAGAGAAAGAATTTGCTATCGGTATTGTATATATACCGCCGTTGGAGGATTGCTGTGTTGACTTAAGGGAGAATAAGATCGCCTGTTTCTCGACGACGAACATCTTGTTATTTGTCCAGTTCTTCAACAGTTGAAAGTAATTAGTCTCCTGCGGTGAAATTTGAATTCCTAATAAATCCATATTTGCTTGGCGGCTTTTCTTCGACTCAAGAACAAACTTTAGCATAAGTAACTTTTGGTGTGCATAACATGACTTTTTATTTGATAATTTAAAAACTTTCTTTTTTTAACAGCTCAAAAATACTATGAACAAGGGAGTTTACCGGCGATAGTTGAAACTTTTACCTATGGAACCAATGTCAACACAAATGAAGTTTTTCGCAAAAGGTTTCAAAAATTTGCTGAGACTCTGAATGTAATCTTTAATATTATCCCCCCCCCCCCTCCATGAAGCATAAATGAATGTACAGTAAAACCTGTGTAAGTTGACCATTTGCGGTGCACTACTTTAGTAGTTAACTTAAACAGGTGGTCAACTTACAGAGGTTGATTTACATGATAAGGGCTAATTCCGTGCCTGAAAAATGCGGTCAACTTAGACAGGTGGTCAATTTACAAGGGTGGTGTACTTCACAGGTTTTACTGTATGAGGAAAAAATTCGGAAAATTAAAATTTCGTAAGCATAGCACCGACCACCTAAATTGACGACTTAACTTTCAGAGATTCAACTTAGAGTTCAGAAAACTTAACACGTTTTACGCTCCATTTGAATCAAAAGAAAAATTAACAGCTGGAGAAAAAAATGATTGATGTGTTCAAAACTGAGGTCGTTTGGTTCTAAAAATTAGGCCGATCATTTTCAATTTTTCTAGGAGGGGAGGGGGGGATGCAAAAGACCAAATGCATATTATATCGAAAAACTTGAAAAAAGCGGCCCGTATGCGAGTATAGGTAACTACATTAATTTCTCAAAGTTGGAGTGGAGACTTCTTGACTCCCTAAATGCCAGGCCTGCTAAAAGTTCTTAATATTAATCCTAATAAAATTTTGAAGACGTTAGTGACAATAGTTACATTAATGGAAATGACAAAGGAGATGAAAATAGCAGCAGCTAATTACAATGTACTTTACTATATTTTATGGCTCCTTTTTTTTTCTTTTTCTTTTCTTGCATTTCGGCTGATGTATTTTTTCTATTTGTGTCAATAGAAAGTAATAAAGTGTTCCAAGTCACAAACATTGAAGGGTAAAGTGTAATGTTTTTTTCTCCCACATGAAATGATGTGATCGTGTTTTGCTTTTCCCCAAAAACTGTATTGTGTGAGTTATTATGATTATTCTTTACGTTTATCGACAAGTATTCATCGTTTTCTAAAGAAATCACTCTATGTGTTTCAGCAGAGCTAAACTTTTATTTAAAATACAAAGCACTAAATACTTAACACTGTATTTAAAACCAGAAATATTTTAAATTTTTCTACAAGCGAATTTCGCTTATTGAAAATCAGACAAAGAAAAATGCATATGCTTTGTGTTTTGAATAAAAAATTTAGCATTGTAGAAAATGGAAAAAAAAGGAATTCTTACATATTAGCGAATGATCGAGTAACGCTGACGTCAGCAACAATGAAACTCGCGCCACGTCATGATAATTTGATATTTTTTGGTAAAGTTTGACATGCAGGGAAATGCTTTATTGTGACAAGGCTAAACTGGATCCGGTAACTTAACTATTTTACTGATGAGGCTATCATTTTAGGAGGATGAAGAAACGGAAAGTAGTTAACAGTTAACGCCATCTACTGGAGTTTAGGTTTAATTCACAACAGTTAGGGTTAAAATTTCAACTATAAAAATATCACCTAACAGGTAATTAGAAGTAATTTTCACCCGTCATACCTTGACGGGCGACTTTCTAATTTTTAAAATATTACATTTGTTTGTTTTCGTTACTTTTTTTTTTCAATCTGAAACATTTTAATTTCAAGCATTCCAAATTAATCAATTTAAAAAAAGTTAAAATTCAAAACTATGCACATTTTTTCTTCCCTGCTATCTTTCATTTCAACATTAGAAAGTTTTATTGTGGAACTGATTGCCATTATAGTCATCATTTTTTTCGTATATTTTACTCGTCTACCACAAATTTCACCCCTCTAAAAAATCTCGAGGAATACTTTTACACCTGGGGGGAAAAAACCTTGAAATATCTCTGATTAAAAACGGTGATCTAAGAATTATTTAAAAAATGTAAAACATGTTTTCTTGAAGAAGATTAAACATTTTCGGGATTCAATTAAAATAAAAAGTCATATCTTTATCCATTAGTTATATAGTAACTCATTAGTTATTATATAACTAATGAGAATTCATTAAACTCGCTAATCTGTTTGATATATTATTGGTGTCGGAACAACAAATTTCTCTGTAAGAATAGACAGAAAAAAAAAATCTAGCAGTGAATGGCACAAGCACACATGCTTTACGATTCTGATGGTATTTCGTTATAAATGTCAAAAATTAAGGGATTAGATATCGGAATCCTCAAAGCTGCCGGTGATAAAAGAAAGCTAATCAAGATGTAGTGCTCTCTCGGCTATTATATTTTCTCAACGAAATTCCATTCTTGAGTACGTGAAGCCGACTCCACACCGCATCGTGAACCCAGAAACAACTCACGCGTGCCCTACAGCGCAATGCTATCGAAAACCCATTCGAATTCCCTGACCGTTTGCGTTACAAATGACATGGCATTTTTCATCGAACACTGCTACAAAAACAGATATCCAGAACCAAACGATTAAAAAAATATCGTTAGAAGAAAACGAACAGCAGCAAAAAAAAAGCACTCTCATCCACCCGCCAAGTCGTGAGCCGGGTAGATTTTTTTTTTTTTTTTCTATAGTTACTTTTCTTTTTTAATGCCAGTGCTTTTATTTTCTAAAGCCGGGCTGCGTGTGGAATATTTGGCGTGCTTTTCCTCCACATTGTAGCTGAAGCTAGGCCTAATTGCGGACTGCCCGAAGGCCCTCTACCTGCATTCTTGAGCTATCGGTTTTTTTTCACACCTCCCTTAAGGATGTTAGAGAGAATACGGCTCACAACAAAAACGTTTTTTTCAGTTGCTCAGTTTACGTTTACACCGGTCCGAGGGAGCAGAGGAGAGTTGTGTTGCACTCAGGAATACATTTTGCAATTTTGTGCTTGGAACTATGTTGACCAAACGACATTCAACAACTAATGGATTACCAGACCGGTAATTAAAATATTTTTTTTTCCCTTCTCTTTTGCGTTTAATTAGAGAACTCGTGTTTTGAAGAATAACTTATAAATTTTCCTTTTTTTATGCCCTTTCGCAATTTTGAAGCAATTCCCATCATTTCAAATGCATACCTATCAGATTTTCATTTCGCTTATCAGTATTACTGTTTTTTATAGTTCTATTTCTTCCATTACTTGAAATTCATTTATTGATAAACAATATTTTGAAATATTTGATTCAAAATGTTGTTGTGAAAGTTGTAATTTATTATTTTGTGACAAGTATGAGAACTTATGAATTATTTGTATCTCTTAACGAGACTTGTACTATTTCTTTTTCAATTCCAAAACTTAAATGTAGCACATATAAATGTAGCACATATATCGCGACGCAATATTTGTTCGTAAATTTTTCATTGAGTTGTATGGTTTATTTTTGTTTTTTTTAAATTTTTTTATCGAGAAAATAATATTTACGAACTGTGAGTATAAATTGCCACTGTCTGATATTTAAAATTATACTCTTTAATCGCCATGCCACTGTAAGAAAATTTGAACAGAACATTATGCAAAATAATTTTTATATTATTGAAGCAAGAGCTTTAGCACAAAATATTTATAAAAGCAAGAATTATTCTGAAGAGGGATTGTACTTCCGTCTTCATTTGTTGCAAGAACCAACAAGAAAAATTGTTTTCAGATTTACTGTTACTTTATAAAAATATTTTAAAGACCGTAATAGGAGTAAATAGTGTATCATCATAATCTTAAGAATTAAAAATAGATAATCATTTGAGAAAAGAGCGAATAAAATGCAAAATGTAATTCATTTCTCATATAGTTCTCTAAGGAGATTTCAAATTAATTCCGTCTATTCATCAATTATGATGCTTTTGACCTATCAAAATATCTTCCTATTGACTAGGGATGTACCCAGTATCCGGTAACTAGCTAATATGCGGCCTACGCGACTGAATTTTGACTATCCGGTAGTCGATCTGGCAACTCCACTTCAGACCAGATATCCGACGAATCAAGGCAAGATATCGGGCACGTCATCCAATATATATGTGGGGAAAGGAAAAAAAAAAACATTTTTGGAAAACTTTTTGATGATGTAAAAGGGGTCATTCACAAATGATGTCACACTTCGAGCGCGAAAGGTGGGTTTGTGATAAAAGGTGTGTGTGTGTGTGAGAGAGAGAGAGAGAGAGAGAGGTTACAAGAAATGTGACATCACACAATTTCTATAACAAAATGCTTAAGAAAAACGGTGTGTGATATGTGAAGAAGAGGGGAGGCGTAAATCAAAAATGGGAGCCAGGATGGAATTTAAATTTTTTGAAAAACAATGTGATATCATTTTTGAGCAACCCTTAACTATTTCCATGTTTCCTTCATCTTTCTTTTCGTGTTTCCATTCTGATTATAAAACAAAAATTACAGGTTATTCCTCCCACTTGAACTAAATATGAAAGCTTTCCTCATTTTTTTGTCTTTTTCATGATTTCCAGTTCAGGTCATGACTTTCTTCAGCTTTTCAAAAATAATTTAGTTAGAATATTTAAGAAAATAACAACAAAAAGCTGAAAATCCTCAAGAATCACGTGTAGAAAAAAAAACCTGTAAAAATTACAACGAACCGTTTTTTTTTTAAATTAATCATTATTTTACATATTTCAAAAATTTTTTGATGGATGATTTTGTTCATATGCTTAATGATTACAATCGGTCATCATATCCTTATTAAAATGTAATGCCCAAATTTATTTATTTATCAATCTCTTTTATTTTCTATTTTGTACCTCTGACGAAAACTGCGATCATTTTACATCCGATGACATGGGAGTTGGATATTTCTACTTTTAGACACGATTATTGCTATGTTATTAATAAAAAAATTATAAGAAACATAAAATAAATAAGCTATCTAACGTTGACTAACGTATTCATGTGGATAGTTCTGTTCACTTGACTTATCATAACTTGGCCTTTTTTCTCTCTTTTCTTTCTTTCTTCTTTTTTTCTTTTTCTTTTTTTTTGAGTATTTTTTCCTTGAGTGTGTATAGAGAAACTATGAATCTTGACATCTTTTTTTTTTTTCTTTCGTAATTCATTCCTTTCCGATAGGATATTTTCATATTAAGTTATAAAATCGTATAACATTCATAAACGTGTTACGTCTGCTATTAATTCCATATCTTGCATTATTTTGAAAACGCATTATTTCAAAGAAAGTGCAAAAGTAATAAAAAATAAGTCTTAATTTTTGTAGTGTTATTTGAGAACGGTCTGTTTTTTAGTGGATCCTGGTCCTTCGTATGTTAGTGTGTCTCATAAGAACATTATTTTTTTCTCCGAGTCTTAATAAGCTTATTGTACATGCTTTCCTTAATGAAAGCCAAAGGCTACTTATTAATTTTAGTATACACTAGAGCCAGATGTGCTCAAACTAATGTTGACCGAAAAGTGGCCGAGTTTGGAAATACCAGGCTATCAGGAACAGGTTCATTTACGCTAGGTTTTTTTCGTCCTGCCAGAATGTGGCCGAGTTTTCTAAATTCGGCCGGAGAATCGACTGCCGAGTTTTCGGGGCTCTACTATGCCAAGTTTAATATAGAAGCCGTTTTCGAACTTTAATTCTTTGGTTTTGATCTCTCATGTAAAAAATATTCGACGAATTGTATGATTTAAAGCCATATTTTATCACAACTTTTAAAACCCTCAATTCCGGGTGAGCAAATTTCTCCTGACCCCTGAAAATAGGTTCAAAACTCAAAACTGTCTTTCGATTGCTGAAAACTAAAAATTTATTTTCGAAGACACCGTCCTTCGTTTGAAATTGAAATCTCAAGATCAAAAGCAATAATTGATGTCCGAAAAATTAATCGAAACTTTGTGTGACAAGATTGGAAAAATAGAAATCAAAATCTTTCCTTGACTAACTCCTTTCTCTGTCAGCAGCAATTTACTTCTAAGTTAAGAGTGAGATGGAGGAAAACGGGGATAAAATCAAACTTTTTTTTTTTTTTTTTTTTGTAAAGAACTTAAAAAACAGACTTTTAAATTAATTTCAATGAAACTTTTGATACATTTTATGTATGTTACGGTTTTTGTGATAAACTGGTTCTTGTACATAATGGGGTCGTTTCCAAAATTTTAAAGGTATTTTTTTTTCTGAACCAACATGCTTAAAAACATAGGATCTAACCATTTTGTAAATAATTTGTTTAAGTTTAATATTTTAAAAAATTTACTTAAATCGGTGTGCTTTCATTATTTACATTTCTTGCCTATGACATCACAAATGATGAAATGCCATTCCGTCTTGCCAATCACAGAGCAAAATATTTAATTCGCATCTTTACTCACAGGTACTGGCAACGATATGATAGATAGCAAGTGTAGAGCGCAATTTTAATTCGCTTCTTGGTTATCATAACGTGGAAACGCGGTACAAAATGCGCCGAAGAGCATCATTTGTGACGTCATCAAGACCACGCCTTGTTTGCAAAATCGGACATTTTAAAAAATTAATTAAAAAATTACTGTTGGGAAAGTGAAAGAATTTTCTGAGTCCTACCACGGATTGTATGGAATTTTCAAACGTCCAGATGAGACGAATCTATCTGAATGAGGGGGAAAGCAAAAATTTGATGCCGGTATTCCGCTCATTTGAATGAGACTCTGCTTCTGCAAAAGCTGGCATCACTAAAAAATAATAGATTCGTCCATTTCCAGCTGTAAAACGGATGTTTGTCTTTCCACACAATCCGTAGTCAGACAGTATTTTCTTTGCTTATTCTATCAATTTCAGTGACTAAAAGTACTACTTGTGACTGAAGGAAACAACCCCATTACCGATGCTAATTCATAATGGCCATTTAACTTTGTAAATGGGATAAATTATTCAATATTTTTCATTTTTACCGGTTTATTCTGATGAGGAATTTAATAAATTTGAATTATTTTGCGCTGTAATGAGAGATTTATTCCAAAACATGAATATTCTCAGATCTAAAAAATTCGTTAACAGCTAAAAGAAAGTCATGATAGCTGTTATAACTTTGAAAAATATTTTAGTCTAAAAAAATGTATTGCAAAAAAAAACTAAATTTTTAAAACTGCCAAAAGTAAAAGTTTTGGAGCCAAAATTTATGCCAACTTGGCATAGCTCGTTAACATCTCGACAAGCCAATAGATTCCCACATTGAACGCAGGGAAAACATACTAGGTAATTTTGCGAAAACTAACTGAAGAAACGCCTCATTTAGCAAGATTACAACAAATTACGCATATAAAAGCAATCCAAAAATTATTCACATTTATCTAAACACATCTTTGAGTTAAATAATAAATTTCGAAATAACTTTTGTGTCTAGTTAAAATCTAAGACCTGAACAAAGAAAAATATTTTATTATTCAAACAGTTCCTCATAAAAAACAAACTGAAGCAAATCCTTCTAGAGTAAATAGCATTTATTTACCTATATTTAATTGTAAGTTCACTTAGTTAGACTCATTCTGTTATGGCATTTAAAATTTAAAGTTTGCTAGATTTTTTTTTTCTTATTTGCATTGCTCTCCTAATTGACATTTCTTTTCAACGCGTTAATTACTGGTCATCCTGTAGGTGAAGCATGAAGCAGTACCATTTAATTTTGCTTAATTGTTTTATCTCAGTAATACGTTTAAAAAAGTATATTTTGAAACCCCCACTTTACCCCATCGTAGGTTAAAGTATGGGTTGCAAAAATTCTTGTATAGTAAAACAAATATTTGTTAATATTGTTTTTGCAGTAAGACTATTGTTATTTAAATAAATGTATCTTGATTTCATTTAAAGTTTCATATGTACAAAAAAATTGTTTTTTACGCATTTTTTAACAAAATAAATAATGTCACTGGCAATCTACGCTAACTATCAACGGAGAGGAAAAGATTGGAGCAATTTTGAAAAATCTACAATCCTCTATTGAATTCGAAACGTTGCGAAATAGTACCAAGTTGGCAACATTAGGCAGTTTGGAGCCAACAATTATGCCAACTTGGCATAGCTCGTCAACTTCTCGGAAAGACCATACTGCCGTGGGCAGTTATAGGGCAGTAACTGCAAATTTTTCAATTTTCTTTTTTTTTTTTGCATTTTTGTCATCTATTGTATATTAGCTTTGTTGTAGAAGCTTGCTTATTTGGTTTCCGCTGAAAAAAAAAAAAAAAAAAAAAAAAAAAAAAAAAAAAAACCCTTGTCTAATTCCAACATTTTTGCTATTGTTAGTATTGAATGCAACAAACATTTCTTCAAATACCTGCCCATGGCAGCATAGACTCCCACACTAAAATAATGGCAAAGCAGGGAAAACAACATACTAGGTAATTTTATGAAAATTAAATGAAGAAACTCCGAATTTAGCATAGCAAGAATACAACAAATTACGTTCATAAAATCATAAAAATAAAATCTATTTGCAAAATTTGTAACAGTATGATACAGCATTCCGTTAAACCTAACCATACCCCATACACCATCACAGAAAGCACTTTATAATAAATGAAATAGGATTGTGAACTTCATTCTAGCTTTTCATGTAGATCTGTTACTTAGATGTTCTAATACAAGTTTACCCTAAAGCTGAGCGTTTTTGCTCTGTTAATAAGGATTTTAGTGAAAAGTTCATCAGAAGCTTGATTTTACTAACCATATTCGAGTAAATTATAACTTATAAACATTTAACTTGATCCCAGTTTTTAAAACTAAAATTTAAAAATGCTTTCTATAAGATTTGATATAATTTGTTTCTTAAAAAGAGTTGCCTATGATAATTTAAAAAAGAAAGAAATTGAATGTTTTTCAATACGAGTCCTCTTTGTGGGGGGGGGGACTTTCCAAGGTTTAAATTCTGCCCAAAGCGGACTTTATCCCATGGGCCCATTTCCCCCAACGTGATCCTATCATAATATTTTAAGTTTTTGTTTTCATTACAGTGAGAAGCAAAGGGACGTAAGTGGACATTTTCAAGTTTTGTGTAAAACGCGTTTAAAGATAAAAGTCTTAGGTTCATTGAATTTTTTTCCTAAATCATGCTGTATCGCAGCGCCTACTAGAGCTACTAGTACTATCTCTTGCCCCAAGACAGAGTACCATTTGTACTGGTTATCTCCAAATTTTTAATTTTGACGCATCCCTTTGCTTCTCACTGCCTCAACTGAAGTGTGTACAGTAAAACGTCAAAGTCCGAACGTCACATATCCGTAACTTCAAAAATTCGAAAGCATTTCGAAGAAGTTTTAATAAACTGATGACAATTGTTAAGGTATAGAAACAGTGATTCTTTAAAAAGTAGCTTAAGTCAGTTTTGCCTGACAGAAATAGATTCAACTTTCGTTATGAGAATCAGGTGTATTTTTCAGCACATCATTCAGTGTTCTTTGCTCAAATAATGTATAGTAGTACCTCACAGAGTGTGTGCCGTACAGTACTGTAAATATTTTTCATTTTCCCTTGATATTCAGAAACAATGAGAGCTAGTATGTAAGGGTCGCATCATGTATAACCACTTCATTTGATTAAATGGCATAATATTTTTATAACGTATCTTCTTCGCTTTTTTTTTTTTTTTTTTTTTTTTTTTTTTTTTTTTTTTTTTTTTTTTTTTGAAAATCCGAACTACCTACTATGATCCCAATTAGTTCGAATTTTTCTCGTTCAACTGCGTTTCCAATATTTGAAGATTGTTTATCGCTAAATTTATTTCAAACTGTAGCGCCCATTCTTCTCACATTTCTGAATTTCAAGGAGAATTTGGTGCTCCAAAGGTCAAGCACAAGCATGTGATGCTACTGCATTTATCTCCGACGTAAGAAAAAAGAGGGTCATTTTAAAATCCTGAAAAACGTAAGCAATTAATTTCTATTACAAAACAGTCAAAAAATTCATTTATATAAGAATGGCTGCATGTGGGTGTGGGTGTGTATGCTCCTTACACAAATCCAGTCGGATCTTTGTCAAACTTGGCGCAGAGGTCCTTTGACCTTTAATGGTCCGGAATTCACATAGGGTTCCTCTCCCTTTCCCTTATTGGAGGGTGAAAACCCTCTTGATAGAAAATGCGTGATAGAAATGCTTGCGATAACAACGATCAATGGGGTCATTTCCAAAATTTTTAAAGTATTTTTTTCTGAAAGAGCATGCTTAAAAACATAGGATCTGACCTTTTTCAAATAATTTATTTAAGTTTAATATTTTTAAAAAATTACTTAAATAATTGCGCTTTCATTGTTTACACTTCTGACGTGTGACATCACAAATAATGAAATGCCATTCAATGTTGCCATTCACAGAACAAAATATTTAATTCGCATCTTTTCTCACGTGTATTGGCAACGATATGATTTATAGCAAGCGTAGAGCGCAATTTTAATTCGCTGCTTGATTACCATAACGTGGAACGTAGTAGAAAGATGCGCCAAATTGCATCATTTGTGACGTCATAAAGACCACGCCTTGTTAGAAAAATCGGACATTTTAAAAAAATTAATTTAAAAACTGCTGTTGGGAAAATCAAAGTATTTTCTGGGTCCATGTAATTTTTTTTCCTTCATTCTATCCATTTCAATAACTAAAAGTAGTACTTTTGACTGAAGGAAACAACCCCATTACGTTTATTAACAAAGATGACTGAATTTTTGTAATTTTAAAAAGATCCAAAGAGGTCTAAGTTTAAAATTTGAGTCCTAAGATGGCTCTTTTCTACATTTCAATAAATACAAGTAATTCATTTTTAAAAAATTAAATAGTAAAATAATTTATTGACGTTAAAAACGTAGGACCTGATCTTCCCCCTGACGTTGATCAATCCTTGTTTCACGTAATTTCTATGGCATTATTTTGCATTTTTCCTTTCATAATTTTTTTAAATTTTGTAGTGTTGATATTTTTATTACATAGCAATGGGGTCGTTTCCAAAATTTTAACAGTATTTTTTTCTGAAAGAGCATGCTTAAAAACAAAGGTTCTGACCTTTTTTAAATAATTTGTTTAAGATTAATATTTTTAAAAAATTACTTAAATCGGCGCTCTTTCAATGTTAATGCTTCTGTCCGATGACATCACAAATGATGAAATGGCATTCTGTGTTGCCATTCACAGAGTGAAATATTTAATTCGCATCTTTACTCACGTGTATTGGCAACGATATGGTTGATAGCAAGAGTAGAGCGCAATTTTAATTCGCTCCTTGATTATCATAACGTGGAATCGCGGTAGAAAGATGCGGCAAAGTGCATCATTTGTAACGTCATCAAGTCCACGCCTTGTTTCAAAAATCGGACATTTTATAAAATTAATTAAAAAATAACTGTTGGGAAAATGAAAGTATTTTCTGGGTCCATGTTTTTTTTTTTTTTTTTTTTTTTTTTTTTTTTTTTTTTTTTTTTTTGCTTATTCTATCAATTTCAGTGACAAAAAGTGCTACTTTTGACTGAAAGAAGCAACCCCATTTCTTGATAAGTTATGTAATTTTGATATTTTTATCATATTTTAGTTTCCTGATATATATATATATATATATATATATATATATATATATATATATATATATGCGCCAAGCTACGGAAAAATATTTCGTTGCGGAGAGAGCATCTTAAAAAATGTATTGTGGTTTGACCTTCATACACTTTTTTCACTGAATGTATTGCGATTAGGTTTTTTAATTACACGCAATCGTTATATACTCCAAATCCGTGCCACGTTTGGCTCATTATCGTTCATTATCCACTTATCTCGCCATGTTGTGTTTTTCTTGCTTCGTCAGAAACACAGTTCCTGCCAGAACAACTTGCAACAAGACTGCAGACAACTTTATAGCACTATTTTCCAAATTCAAATGTTACTCTGTAATTCCGAATGAAAATCGTACTCAAAAGAATTTTAGTACAATCTTCTTTATATTTTACTAATAATAAAGCAGAAAGTCTCTCTGTCCGGAGGATGTCTGGATGTCTGTAGGATGTTTGTGACGCGCATAGCGCCTAAACCGTTCGGCCGATTTTCATGAAATTTGGCACAAAGTTAGTATGTAGTATGGGGGTGTGCACCTCGAAGCGATTTTTCGAAAATTCGATGTGGTTCTTTTTTTATTCCAATTTTAAGAAAAAACTATTGGCGAGATACGAAATTATCATAACGTGGAACTGTAACGTCGGTACAAGCCAATTGGCGAGAAAATTCACCATACATTATTTGTAAATAGAAAAGCGAACCAAAAGACCTTTAATTTTTCTATTACGGGCGAAGCCGTGCGGGTGCCACTAGTCTTTATTACTAATAATAAAGCTGAAAGTCTCTCTGTCCGGAGGATGTCTGGATGTCTGTAGGATATTTGTAGGATGTCTGTAGGATGTCTGTGACGCGCATAGCGCCTAGACCGTTCGGCCGATTTTCATGAAATTTGGCACAAAGTTAGTATGTAGCATGGGGGTGTGCACCTCGAAGCGATTTTTCGAAAATTCGATTTTGTTCTTTTTCTATTCCAATTTTAAGAAAAAAAAAATCATAAGATGGACGAATAAATTACGAAATTATCATAACGTGGAACCGTAACATGGGCACAAGCCAATTGGCGAGATACGAAATTATCATAACGTGGAACCGTAACGTGGGCACAAGCCAATTGGCGAGAAAATTCACTACACATCATTTGTAAATATACAGGCGAACCAAAAGACCTTTTAATTTGCTATTACGGGCGAAGCCGTGCGGGTACCACTAGTTAATAATAAAGCTGAATGTGTGGATCTCTGTCCGGATATCTGTCTGGATGTCTGACGCGCATAGCGCCTAGACCGTTCGGCCGATTTTTATGAAATTTCACACAAAATTAGTTTGTAGCATGGGGGTGTGCACCTTGAAGTGTTTTCTCGAAAATTCAATTTTGTTCTTTTAATATTCCAATTTTAAGAACATTTTACCGAACAAATTATCATAACATGGACGAGTAAATTACGAAATTAAAATAACGTGGAACCGTAACATGGGCGAGCAAATGAACATAGCAAATTGGCGAGAAATTCAACACCCATTGTTTGTAAATATACAGGCGAACCAAATGACCTTTTAATTTTCTACTACGGGCAAAACCGTGCAGGTACCGCTAATGTGATGAAACCGACTCCGCAAACATTGGCTGAGTTGCGGACTCTGAGTGAAAATGACAGATTCCGACTTTGAGGCTTTGAATTAAAAACCTTCGACTCCCGACTCTTACTCTTTTACCCCAAAATGAGATCGACTCCGACTCCTCAGCCGTGGTTTTTAGTCACTGTGAAATAATAATATGCTTTGTTTTTATCTTCACGCTAAAGTTTTAATTTATGTATATTCAGTTTTCGGTGGAGATATTCGGAATTCGCAACTCCAATAAACTATGGACTGTATAGAGGGCTGCAGCCACTGTCTAATGGAGGATGGAAAAGGTAAAACAAACAAATGCCATAACTTATAACTTGCTTTGAAGCTTAATGAATGACAGTAATTTTCCATCGTGTTTGTGGGAAACTTTCTTTTTTTATTCTTCTGTAATTACATTACACCATAAATTGTCTGAAGCCTGTAATTTATCCCAAAGAAAACGCGTGGAACGGAATGTTTTACCTTTTTCAGTAGTATTGTTAATCCCCACAAGGTAGCGTATTCGAGCTCTGGAGTTGCGAATGTCTTTATTTATTTTTGAAAGTGCATTTAATCATTTCTAAAATTAATTTTGGGCAGGGGAAAAACAGACGGTTTTTTTTTATATAATGTATTTAATTTAATGAGCTTATTAATTTTTATTTATAAAAAAAGAAGAGATTAAAGAAGACTCTCTTTCAAAGAGATTAAAGATTTTTTTTAATGGAAAAAGATGTATTAGCTGCTTAGTTTTAAAGGTACTGCTACTTTATTTGTTCGTTTATTTATTTTTTTACGCATCTATTTCGTTAGATGAGCGAAGCAAATTTTATTTCTAGAAATCAGCTTAAAATATTTAAAAAAATATGCTTGAAATACTTTGCGATTTTAGCTAATTTTGGGAATATTGATCAGATACTAGGAAGTCGATATTGCTATACGGGAAAGTAGGCTCGTTTAGTTCTGAACGGAACTTCTTGTTAACCATTAATATAGTCTCTATAAATATTGTTCTATTCATCAGTTAGGATTCTTAAAAATTAACCCAAATGTGTTTTAAAATCTGTGAAAAATGTTTTAAAAATTGCAATTTTCATTAATAGATGTGGGAAATCTAAAGGCAATCTGTTCACAGGGAAATTAATTACTGTTCTTACATATTATCTTAGTTCCGTCTCAGAAATTCTATTACAGTAATTCGCCGTGCACTCAACTCAGAGTGATGGAAAAGAAAAATGAAATACGAAATAATTTCTTTCGCTTCCCGCTCGGATATAAATCTTTCGTTTTTTCCTCCTCTAACACAGATATTTCTTTTAAATGTAAGTACTTTAACATCCGTTGATAGGAAAAGGAAAAATAAATTGGAGGTATTTCAGAGAGTATTACGAATTAAATTTCACTTAAATAATCATTGTATGTTAATAAATTATTATGAAATATCCGCCTACTTCCGGGTGTAAAGGTGAAAACTGAAGGAATTGGTTCATTTCATTTCGATGAAAGTCGAAAACATTTATTACAATTTATCGCCGTCATTCGACCACAGGGCATTCAGCATAATGTAACAAGAATGATACGTGCCACAGAATTTACGTTGGGAAAGCGTGGTCCAACGGAAGGACACATTTCTCCAAAGAAAACAAAGTTAAAACCGTGACTTTGCCCCTAGGCATTGCGTTTTTTCTCCATTCGCAATTCAATAAACTATAGGAGATAGTGCTGGGCATAATCGAGAACTTTTGATAATCGAATTCTTGGGAATATTGTACTTCTCATAATCGAGAGATTGACAGTCGAGATCTTTTGAAACCGAGAACTCGAGCAATTGACAATCGAGATCTTTAGAATCGAGATCTCCAGCGATTGACTTCTCGATCAATTTGAATCGAGAACTCGAGTTGTGATAATCGGGAACTCGTGTTGTGATAATCGAGAACTTTATATCTGACAATCGAGAACTCAAGATCTGATAATCGAGAACTCGTGATGATGAACGTCGTTCTCGACTTATTTTCATAAATAATCGAGTCATTCGATTATGAGAACTCGATTATGCCCTTAGCTAAGAGGAGACACTTTAGCTAACGGCGCACAATGGAGTATTTGACTGAAAATCCTGGCCAAAAGTCCAAACTTAAAAATTTACCCTATTGTTATGAAAATTTATTCTATGATAGAGCTAATTTAAGCAAAAAAAACCCTTCCGCCTACAGCTGCCCTTTTTTTAAATGATTTTTTTTTTTTAAAGTGCATAATCCGATCGCGTTTTGTGACAAGTCATGATTTTAAACTGAATTTACGTACAAAGATTTAATAAATTTGTAACAAGTTACTATAAGTACTACTGAATGAATAAAAAGTCAACATATTTAAGCACACAAACAATAAAATTTCAGACACGAGTTTCATGGTTGCAAGAAACCGCTTCATCAATGCATAAAGATGTAAGCAACGGAATGAGAGTCATCCAATTATTTTCGAAATGCTTAACTTCATGACATCGCGAAAGGGATTCATTGCACCCCTAAAACATATGTTTGCGTTTAATTATGTTAATTTTCTCATGTACGTTAATGAGGTAATAAATTAAATTATTTTGTGATCTCGCTAAGAAAATTTGCTTTTCCTTAAAATTGAGGTAGATTTTAGATAAAATAAATAAATATTTATATTTTTTCAGATCATTGTTGCAAATAATGTGCCGGGGGAGGGGGGGGGTCTTTTCCCCCTTACACGTAGTATATTTTTAATTTTCTCTTAACGTTAGCGAGCTATCCACATTTGAGACATTTTACCTACTCATTGTAAAATAGAAGTTATATTAAATTTTAGTTCCAAGTTTTTGTTCATACAATTTTTAGCGGGTCACATCACGCTTCGTAAAACTAAGGATCGATCCAAGGTACGGGTAGTTTTCGCAGGCATCAGAGAGTCCAAGCGCGCATAATTCTTTGGAGTCTATAAAGGCATTGGTTCCCCCTCACTAAATCCGGCCCTGCACTCTCGAAATCGGATATCAAGATCCGGTCAGAGATGGAGAATGTATCTTAAATCATACTTAATCTAGCTAATTTCAGGGGTAAATGGAGACGATGTTGCAGGGAGGGGATGGTTACGGTAGGCATATGGGACAAATTTTGCTTTATATGATTTCATAATTTATACTTGTCTTTTAGTTTTTGTTTGCCATATAAATAAAAATGAGTTTTTGTATGAGAATTGTATAAACTTCATGCATATAAAGTTTCACATCTTACTTATATATATACAATATATAAAATTCAAAAACAAAAAGAGCTTTTGAATATAAATATTCGAGTGTTTTTACAGTTATAACTTCCTAATTCATTTATTAATTTTTTTACAATGGAAAAAAGGTTCCTTGTAACCCCGAAACACTTGTCTTCAATTCTTTTGTGCATGAGTAACTCAGGATTTTAATGATTGAAACCGAACGAAAAGAATGAAATTGATTATTTTTTTGGTTTCAAATTAGTGTTTTGACAGAAAACTCAGATTTTTTAACCGCTTTTTTTTTCTCGAACAGTGCACTTAATTACATATCTTCGAAGGAAAAGACGGGGAAAACAACCATTTGCATCAAACATGTTTACTTATCACTTGTCTAAACATTATTGGCAAGCAGCCAGGTGTTGCATCCATTTCGGATCGAGTAAAAATTAGTGAACATTTTTATCTCAACTCATTGAAAAAAAATTCATTATAAATCAGTGAAACAACATAACTTCACTGTTTTCGCTGTAAATGAAGGTAAGGTGTTTATATTATTTCCTTAAAAAGTTTCAGAGCCATAACATTTTAGAATATCGGATGCAGGAATTTTAGTTCACATTGATTGAATAATTGAAAAAAGTCGAAAAAGTGACCTCCCTTTGTAAATTCCTAGAAATTCAGTTAATTACGTTAGAACTTCAAACAAATCATATTCTTGAAGAAAATTATTTTTCCTATCTAGTGATGCATTGTTTTTTTTTTTTTTTTTCCTGCGTTTACTAGGCTCGTTTTTACGGTCGTAAACATGCAAAAGTCTAAACCGTGGATAAAATATTAAATTTATCATTTTCTAATTCAAATTTAAAAATCAAGTTTCAAATTGTAACATCAGACCTTCCAGACAACTTGTATATCAAGTTTCGTGTCTATAAGTGGGATAGCTTCGCAGTACAGCGCACAAACGCACACAAGGGTGTCGCTTTCAGAAGCGTTAAAATTTCAAACTAGTTTTGGCCAAAATTTTCAATCAAATACTCCATTGTGCGGCGGCTGAAAGAGGTAAAGCCAGGCCCTCTCCACTTACGTAGGATATGACCTATCCAATGAGACATCTGCCTTCTAGTGCATAATTGAAATGTTTCGGTCTTTGGCTAACTTCCTAAATGACCACACGGTGGCGAATTCAAACTCTAGAATTGCGAATAGAGCCGATGATAAAATTTAATAAATTTATTTATTCAACTTAATTTTGATGAGCTTTTGTGCTCCACGTGGTTGATTAGTTCCGTTTCCGTTGAAGTTAGTTACAATGGGGATGTTTCCTTCAGTCAAACGTACTACTTTTAGTCACCGAAGTTGGTAGAATAAGCAAAAAAAACATGAATCCAGAAAATATTCCCCCCCCCCCCAAAATTTAATTTTTAATTGTTTTTTTTCTTTCTTTTTTTTAAATGTCTGCTTTTTAAACCGAAATGTAGTGTCTTGAAACTTAATTCTGGTAATCCTAGCAATTTGCTCACTTGTGACGTCAGGAGCGAGAATAAAAAAAATAATAATAAAAAAAGGCTGAATGCGATTTAAGGTTATTTTTCAAGAGAAAAGAGGCCAAAATAAAGAAAAAAAATAACTTTCCCCATGTTTTTGACCATGCTCTTCAGAAAAAAATATTTTTGAAAAATGCCAAAAAAAAATGGGTAACAACCCAATTAATCAAGTAAGAAAAACTACATGATTAAGTTAAAGATATTTCCGTCAAAGAAGTTTGAAGTTTGCTGTTTTAATTGTGAATGATTGTGTGATGCAAATTTGAAGTGGAAAGCTTTTGATCCTTTTTTTAATGTTTTAATCTATGCAAGTGTTTTTTGCATTGAAAATCAATCATGAATGACGGTAACACGTTGGAAAACGTTTCTTATCTTGCCGGAAACTTTTGTCAACTGCACAGCAAACATAGTAAAAAATATTTATATTTTTGAAATTAGGTTTTTTTTTTGTGTATCGTGGGGGAGGGGGATACTTTTATTAAAGATGCAGTTCAAAATAAATTAGAATGCAGCCGTGGAAAGGTAAAGGACTGTATCTGCTAACTTTCATTTAAAGAAACTTTTTTTCGCATTTTTGTCATCTTTTGTATTTTAGCTTTATTGTACCAGTTTGCTTATTTGGTTTCCGCTGAAAATCAAGCACCAAAAAAAAAAAAAAAAAAAAAATGTCACATTTATACATTTCACTACTGGGAATTCAAAACAGGTTTTCTCAAACATCTCAAAAACTTATTTCTGTAGATACTGCGCTTTAATTTACCACAGCAAAATAACCCGAGATGTATAACAATATATTCTAAAGAACTATTATTGCTAATCTGGTTTTTATTTCTGTTTTTTTTTTTTTTTTTTTGTCGTGTCCATGGACAATTAAATGGCTCCGTGTGTCTTCAAGACCGCGCCCGCTAGCTGCAACGCATCTGTGCTGTAGAGGACCTCTCGAAGTTCTGAAGCCAGTGGCACCATACCCAGCTGCAGAACATGCGGGATAAGGGCCGGGCACTCAAGAATGTGATCCGGAGTCAGTTGGGCATCGGTGCAGTTCTTGCAGGGGATATAAGTTCTCGTTTTGTCGGGAAGAATTTTCATCCCTTTATAGTGGTTTGTTCTTAATCTTGCAATTGTAGATGTTAGGATTCTGGGGCAATCAAAGTCGGTGATGAGGGGCTTCTTAAAGGTATGTGGCAGAAGTCTATGTTTTGCGACAGCATTTGAGTCTGCTAGCGTGATGGTGGTGCAAGGTTTGCCAATGTTTCTGCCTTCTTTTGCTAGGGAATCCGCACACTCATTCCCTTCAATATTCACGTGTGCCGGTATCCATTGCAGCATGCAGGATTTCCCATTGCCGTGCAAGTCTTCGAGTAGGGCATTTATGGCAGAGGTGATGTTGGTTGCTCCGTTTTTGATTGCTTCTAAGGCCGCTTTTGAGTCAGAGAAGATTGCCAATCCATCAGTTGGGACTGAGATCTCTTGATTGGTCATGTAAAAGGTGAGTGCCTCCTTAATCGCAAGAAGTTCGCTGGTGAAGTTAGAAGCAATTATGCCTGTGTTGATTTTATGTGTATATTTATCTCCATTTTTTATTTCTGTTATATATGGTTTGCAACTTCATTTCCTGAAAAAAATCAATTATACGGATATTAATGTAAAATATGTCGCTCGTTATTCTTTTCCATTTATCACCAAATGCCTTCCCTCTCCCTCCACCTTTTTTTTGGTTGTTGTTGTTGTTTTTGTTTTCCGAAAAACCCCTCAAACTTCAAAATTAAACGTTTCGTCTATTTTTGTCCTGTTGCAGAAAATATTTTGTGGAATGTCTGTCAAAACAATGGGGGTGTTTCCTGCAGTCAAAAGTCTACTTTTATCCACTGAAATTGGTAGAATAAGCGGAAAAAATAACATGGACCCACAAAATACTTAATTTTTTTAAATGTCTGATTTTTAAACCAAAATGTTTCATCGTGTGACTTCACAAGTGATGAAAGCCATCTTGAATCGGAGAGCGTGGTTTTCTTTTCTGGCAAGATATCGTCCTTTTAATGATTTTTTCACCGCGAGCAATTTATTAGAGGAACGATAATTGTGAGTTAAATAAAATATTCATTTAGCGGAAGTTTGGCAGTGTCCTGAAT
This sequence comes from Uloborus diversus, assembly GCF_026930045.1. Lineage (NCBI taxonomy): Eukaryota > Metazoa > Arthropoda > Arachnida > Araneae > Uloboridae > Uloborus > Uloborus diversus. The sequence continues at coordinate 169,466,838 of NC_072734.1, forward strand.
TCTTTATTCTGGTAACCCTAACGATTTGCTCACTTGTGATGTCAGCAGCGAAAATGAAAACAACTGCTGAATATGTCTTTCAAGATTATTTTTTAAAAAAGAAAATAAGTCAAAATAAAGAAAAAAAAAAGGAACTTACCCCATGTTTTCAATAATACTCTTTCAGAAAAAAATATTTTTGAAAAGTGGGGAACAACCCAATTACAAAATTTTACTTAACATAAATAAATGTATAGATAAGGGACTATATAAAATTTAATGTACCAAAATTATTACAAACTTCTATTTTAAATCTACTCGTTATATTTTTGTTTCCTCTTTTAAGAGATAAAGGTAACACCCCTGACTCAGTTACGACTAGTTTATTCGTAACGTCTTTTTAAAACTTCTGTATCGTTTATGATTTCGTCTGTCATGAACTATGGCAAGGTCTGTTCTGCGACATTTTGTGAAGAGTGCCATTTGTGAATTATTTTGCTCCATAAGACACTTTCGTTCTAGTTAATATTAATAACCACCATTATCTAAATCTTCTTGAGTAACTCCATCACATTTTTTTTTTTTTTTTGGTGCACCTGCTAAGAACTCAAGTAGCGAAAATAAACTTTTAGCATCTGGGGGAGAGGCGGGCATGGTGGGATAATTTTAATTTATTTGTTTATATATTTTTTTTAATTTTAGTTTTAAAGAAATTTTAAAACTAAATTGCGGAGCATAAAAACTTTTAAGGCCTTGCTCTATTTTTTTTTTTTTTTTTAATGATTTTCCCTTATTTTAGAAAAACTGAATTTCGAAAGGCTCGTCCCACTCTATTCAAGTAAGGACACATTAAGCCAGGGGCAATGGGGTACAGTGGGACATTGACAAAAGAACATAAAAATCAGTACAAATATAGTACATCAGCCATATGAAAGCAGTTTTTAAATAAAGTAGTTATAAAAATATATAGCGCATGTCAGAGTTGAAAAATTATTTGTAAAACCACTTTCAATGCGTTGTAATGTTTCATTAAATGCGTTAACAATGTTTCATTTAATAAACTATTTAAAAAATGGGAATTGTCTAACGTAAAAGATTATCAAAACTTTATTTTAACTGATAAAACATCGAATGTCTTCAAGCAATTATAATTTTAAGGGGAAAAAAACATAATTTCGTAATTCGTTACATGGCTTGCATAAAATGTGATAAAACATTTCTTTCAAAAGAGCAGCGATTGCATCACCTCTTAATTAAGAAGGTCTCATTAATAACAACAAAAGTGCTCGATAAAATTTTGATGTGGACAGCTAGGAATAAAGATAACACATGAAGTATGCTTTCAAATAAGAGTTAATTGAAAAGACTCATTGAAAATAAAGGTAATGATAAAAAAAAATATTATTTGTTTAAAATAAATAATTGCTTTTATTTAATGTATTGATTTAGGAAGTGTCTAACTCAGCTATTTGCTGCACCCTTTCGAGAATTAGCATTGTTTCACGGCACCCTAGCAAATCTCTGTTAAATTATATACATTGGGACCGTGGACATTTCGCGGTAATCCTCGCCTCTACTTGCGGTACCCCATGGTGCTGCAGCATCCACTTCGGGATCTACGACTCCACGACGACTTCGATGAGATGATTTGCATTTGTTTTCATTTTGAAGTTTTAATTAATTTAGTTTATTTTTGGCAACGGGGAATGAAAGGAAATTCAGACTGCTTTAATTTTAAAAAGAAAGAAAGAGCTGTGCAGACGATTTAATTTTTTGTGAAGATAATTAATTTTACAGGACGTTTAATTATTTATTTATTTTCTAAAGTATACTTTTTGTCTTAAATTTTTGGCAACGGGGAAAAAATAAAACCAGAGATGCTTTATTTTTATCCAAAAGAAAGAGCAACAAACATTTTTTTTATTTTTTAATGCTAGGGGGCTCCGCCCCCTGCTCGCTGCTGCTCACCAACCCACGAAGATTGCTACGCAATCTTATTTGGTTCACTAAGGTTTAAAGTGCCTGTAAAGAAGAATCAGTTACAATACGCGTTACGATTAGAACAAAATAAAAATCCCGCTCCCCTTCCCGTAAAAAATAAAGTTTTAATAAAACACTCATTAAACATAGGACAAAAAATAAAATCCCACTCCAACCCAATGACAAAGAGAACTTAATAAAAATTCGTATAACAAAATTGTTTTTAAAGAAACCTCTCAAAGAGCACCTCTCCACCAGGACCCAAACTATAACTTGTACCAAATTTCACATATTAAAACGGCCGTTTTGTGTGTTTGAAAAAAGACGCTTTAAAATTCTTGGTCTCCTAGTAATATATTTTGCTATTTATTTCCGGGCTTGAATTGGGTTCAGCCTAGGACTTTTCGCTAAAATAGAAACCCTTATATCTGCTGTTCTAATTAATTGAGAAAATTGGAACAAGCTTAATTTGATGCAGAAACAGGATCTCTTTCGAACGACATAGAATGTTAAGGGGTGCAGAAATACTCTCATCCTTTTAATAAGCAGTTTACGTGAAATTTGAGCTTAAAATATTAATTAAAAAAAAACTAATACGAAGTTTAAAAAACAAAACCCCAGGTGCAAACCATCGGGATTCGAGGCAATTTTGTACCAAGTTTCAAAGCTGTAGGTGGTATGGTTTTACTGTAGGCAGGCCCGCCACGGGCTTTCTTTCACAATTTCTTTGACATTACTTTCTTTTTAATAGATAGAGAAAATATGTTTATTTTGATACGCGTTTTTTTTTTTTTTTTAATTTTTAAATGCTTTTTTTTATTAAAAATAATACCTTAGTTTGCATTGTTTTTGGTGTACTACTTTATTTGTTCGTTTATTTATTTTTTTAGTTTAGTTGAAAAGGTATGTTTAACGTTTGACATTACTTAGCTACAATGGAAGATTGACCAGATGCTAGAAAGTCGATGTTGGTATACGGGAAAGTATGCTCGTTTAGTTCTGGACAGAACTTCTTGTATATATATTTAGATTAATAATTGCGACATTTATTACATTGGAAAGAGTTTTCGGTAGTTGATTGTCTATAGAAATATACTTATATTTCAGAAAAGTTAACAATCCTTTTTTTCTAACACAATGCTATTAACAAGAATATTGAGTGAAACTAAAGTTTTCCCCACATATAACCATTTTATATTGTAGTTTTCCTCTAAGATGACAATGAATTTATATTATAGACCCCCGTTCTCAATAAATCGTTAATTTAAAAATATAATTTTACTTTAAATATGTATTATCTTTGTCTTCTTGTTTATATCCTTATTCCAGTTGTTCTTTTGTATCTGTAGTTGTCTTAAAATCTTGTCATTAGAAGAAAAAAAACGTTTTATACGTACAAAGGTATTAATAATATGTTTTACAAGTCGCTATAAATATTTAAAAGCTTTGAATACATTTTGCGTGTTAAATATAATTCGCATGATTTTTCCATGTAATTCTGCTGCAGTTATACTAGAACAATTATTCTTTGTTCTTTTCCCATTTTCTTTTTTTTTTCCCTTTACTTTGTGTGTGTTATCTAGTTGGAAAATATAACATTTTTTTCTAATTAATTCGCCTTAATTATTAAATAACTTACTGCCAGTTTTTATATTACTCAGGTGGGAAAATGAAAAATGTTTCAAAATTATTCCTATGAATTTGATTGTTGTTTCATTTTTTCCCCTTTTAAATACGTATATATATATATATATATATATATATATATATATATATAAGTTATTTATTCCATTATATTATTTGATTGTTAGTTATCATTTTTATAATTCACTTTGACTATACGAAATCTTAATTATTAATTATTAAACACAGGATACAAATTCAACTCCAGAATTAAAACATTCGAGTTTGTTATACAGGAATGTACATTAAAAAGTTCGATGTTTCAGAGCATCGATAACTCGAAACATCGGTATTTTTGGGCGGATGTATCGATACCGTGGATGTTTAATCTTAAACATCGATGTTTTGAAACACCGAAGTTTTTCCTTCGATGTTGCACCACTAGTGACTATATATGGTTCACAAGACATGCAAAGCTACTATACTCTATTTTCGAAAACTGATTAATTTATTATTATCGTCAGAAATATTCAGATAAGTAATCGCTTTACCTACATTTAATCATTGTTTAAAAATCAATATTGAATAAAAAGAGGAGCATTAGAGTACGAATACAGACGTATTTCATATGCGATATTTTCAAAAAGAATTTAAAATAAATTTTTGAGCAATACGGCCATTCCACGGAAAACGGTCATTTTGTCCTGCACGTGACGCCTGGTATATTTACCTTCTTTATCTTTACTAATAAGTACCTGGACGACCGAGCCTCGCTCGGCTTTAAAATAATTATTTTTTGTCAACTCGTGTTTTTCTAAGGTTCGATACTTTTTCAAATATACTTGAAAAGCATCACGTTAACGAAATATTAAGGTTATCGACGCCAGTCGTTGGATATACTTCCGAAAAATGAGAGATATACATGTAAACACTTCATCAGCATTATAATCATTTCAGCTATAAGAAGTCTGCTACTGAATATAGGCCTCCTCTCCCCCACAGTCATCCACCTAGGGAAGCTCTAGGCTGGTTGGTTATACATATTTAACGCACGGTATTGCCAAAAAAGTAGTTTCTAAGACCAAACATGGTGACAATAAATATGAAAAAATTGCTAGGACTGAAAATGCGCCACGCCTAGAGACCACGAATATGAAAGCGACTTTTCAAACGTACAAACTGCAGTTTTTCAATGCTCATGAGCCCCTTAGCCCTTACAGCTCTGCACGCTGGTACAAGTTATTTAAAAACTCGGGGAAGGGTGCTTTTTGATCCAAAAGGAACTCATTATGCGTTTTTAATCTGTTTCTTTCTAATTGACGATACAAATCTTTGCGAATCAAATAAGATTGCGAAGCAATCTTCGGGGGTTGGTGAGCGCTAGCGAGCAGGGGGCAGAGCACCCTAGTTCATTTAAAAAAACAAACTTGTTTTTGTTTCAGGAAATTAATTAAAGGAAAACAAAATATTATTCGCGCGGCAATCGAGCCACTACAAGCCAACCATTGTTATATTGCGGAGAAAAATATTTCCTATAAATAACAATTGAGAAAAGAATGTCCTCAAAATCACACTGAATTATTATTTGTGTTATTTACAATTCTTACTTTTAGATGATAATTAATTTGTAAAAAATATTTTCGATCTCTGAACTACATTCATAAGAGTAGAAATGCAAATTTTTGAAAAAACGTTGTGAAAGTAAATTAATATCTCTTTTAAAAGAGCACTTATTTTGTTAAAAAAGAACACATTGTATTGGAATATTTGAAATTATAGAAAAACAGTTGCACTATCGAATCTCAACGTAATACTTCCTTCCATACAATGTTGCGGGTATGTCGAGGGTTTTCTTTTGGGAGGAGCACTTTTAACGTAGATGGTCGTTTTACCCTGGAAAATGCAACATACTACATTCCATGCATGAAAACTGAGGATGTTAAGTCCACTCCAACAAAGTCGAAAGTTTGGCCTAGGGACTTGTGTACTGTCATGGCAAATGCTGATCTTACAGGAAACTGGTGTCGCTGCATGGTACATCGTTGATACAAAGATTTGTCACTATGAGTCTTACACCGTTACATAATCCTTCAGAAACATCCAAGTTGCGCAACAGCATTATTAATGATTTTTTTTTTTCAATTTTAATTCGTGTGGTGGCAAGTCTGAAATATCGACAGTGTTAAGGAACTCTGTTGTAAACTCAAGTGCTCCTTCAGGTTGGTCTTTCACCGCATCATGACTGTAATAGATTTTGTAGTCTCCGGGAAGTTTGGCTACTATATGTTTGTTAATTCTGTCAACATCTTTATTGAGTGGTGCGAGTATTGCTCTGTCTTTCATTTTCTCATAATTTTCACTCGCAAAGCAATCACCAAACACTTCCTCTATTAGATTGTTGTTTGAGATGATATTCCGAGGCAATTCTATTTCTTCCGTTGAATTTAATGACAGTTCACCGTTGCCCAACTTCAGTAAATAGTCAGCAAATTGCTGCTGTTCTGTATCCACGCGCATATTTTCTTCTAATGTAAACCTTTTGAAAATGGACCATAATGAACACCGCTTGATGGAAAGACATTGGCGAAAATCTCCTCCAAGTACCATCACTTTACCACCGAAAGGTAGACTCTCATTTCCGATGGATTGCAGAAGGTGATCGATGTTCTGCAATCCATATTTCGGGAGCATTGGAGCTTCATCCATAAGAAATACATCTATTTCTGCTAATTTTCTGGCTTTTAAAGAGTTGGGTTTAATACTTGATACTGGGGGGGAGTCAGATGTTAGAGGCACTTTCAGTCCAAACGTTTTATGAGATGTACGGCCATTTGGCAGCAATATAGAAGCAATGCCGGTAAAGGCCATACATTTCACTTCGTACCGCTTTCCAGTAAGCATATAATACAGAGTTTTGTGGATAAAGGTTTTTCCAGTTCCCCCTGTACCATCAATGAAAAAGCATTTTGTTTCGCTGTTTGTGTCACTTACAGCTTGTAGAATGGCATTAACGACTTATACTTGTTTTCCTCTAAGTAGTTGATGCATTTGCTCACCCAAGACTGCTGATTCATCAGCGCGTTCAGATTATTTTCATTCTCTTCAACGTCATAAACGTTCAATGTCATCAAAGCCGAACGATTGAACCCAGTATTTGAAATTTCTGCCTTCTGTTGCTTCTGTATTTAATTTATGAGCAATAATTCTATAGGCACGATTAATTGCATTTTCACTTCGCTGGGCTGCATGTAGAAAGTCTTCTGCCAAATTGTTTTTAAACATTTCTCATAATCTCTTTGGGTTTTCGGGAGATCCGTAAATTAATATTTGTATAAAAAGACTTCGTATTGCTGTAGGCATTTTAGACAATGCAGATTCCCGTAATCCTTCTATCCATTGCTGGTTGTCGTAGGCTGAACCTCGTGCTAAGCAAGCTTGCTTGTATGTTTGATACTGGGCTTCATTCACAGTTCGGAGATCTTCGAAGCTTGTTGCGTCTTTTACATGGTACAACAACAGTCGCAAATGATATAATTCCGGTTGGGCAACGAAATTCCCATTGTGAATTCTACCAATGACTCGCATTCGACGAAGTCTTTGTTCCCATTTACTTGTCTTTCCGACCCATCTGAAATGCTCTGGCATCTGCCAATAATAATGATATTCACTATCATAAGAATGATCATTTTCTTGATTAAGGTCTCTCTCTGTTTAATTTGTTGATTGTGTTTAAAGTATTCTTCTAAAGTGGATCCTCTTAGGCCAACATCGGCAAAATCTTCCTGAATTTGTTCCAAGTTTGCGATTCGATACTGACCTGGCAAGTGTATATCTAGTCGTTGAACACTATGACTTTTTTTTGGATTTCAAAAAAGCGAATAAGCGCCAGCATGCTTCTGGCGGTGTGACGCAACGTCCTTCAATGTATGTGTTCACTTCATTATAAATTAACATTCTTTGTTCTTCTACAACTTTGATCGATGCACAGTCGTGTCCTTTATAAATGTATTTGTACAGATATTTCACAGCCAAAATACTCCCTACATACTCAACGTTAATATGGCAGTTAAATTTCTTCAATAAATATGCATTGTAGGGGGCTACATGACGATTGTCTCGTGTTATACGACGACCATCTTTGTCTTTACGATAAACAGCTTGTTCGTGTGAAAATTGGGGGCTTTGAGGGTCCAACTGTGGATTGTAGCGCCGTCGATAATTTGGTTTTCTATCATCTACTAACGATGTTACTTCCTGGAAGGGCTTAGGAAAGTCAAATCGACACTTCGTTCTGCCATTTTTTTTTTGAACCATGCACGAGGCGTTAGGATTTAACTCTTCACATGGATTGTGAATCATCCATTTGAGGACGAGTTCTCTTAACTCTAAGTCATGATTTCCGGGTATTTCGGATGAAGTCAGGTCATTAAGATCTTCTGGTTGATAAATCTTGTCTTCAGATGTCATAATAATAAGCAAAAGCATGTGAGGTAATCCTCTTTTCTGAAATTCTATAGTGTAAACAAAAGCAGACACCTTTCCAAAGATCTGCTTTTTATCCAAATCTTCTATAATTTGGTCAAATTTCAACTTCGCAACTCGAGCTACAATGTCAGGACGATTCTGTGGAAGCTGCTCCAAAGTTGTCCCGTCCTCTAACTTTATTTGCAATGCCTGTTTTATTTCTGGCCAGTTTGGATTCGATGTCATGGTGATAAAGAAATCAGGTGATCCATGCCGTCGAACAATGGCCATTGCATCTTCAAAGTTCTCCGTATAATACCTTGTTAAACCGGGAAACGAGGAAGGCAAAATAATCTTTTCGCCAACTGTAGCATTTTTTTTTTCGGCTAATTTGTTGATGAAACTGGTTACTCCCGAATATTGTTCTGCAAGAATTTTGTTTTGATTATACTTTATCCATTGAATACGATCACGCTCCACACGAATGTAAGTGTCCACTAAATACTGTTGAAATAATCTACCACCGAAATGAAGTGCATTAAATGGTATTTGTCGTAAATCGGGACTTTCTGTCGATGATGCTTCCACTAAAAATTTAATGAGTTCGGGTCGAAACGAAAGTCTGTACTGTGCTAGCTCAAGTCTAGTTAAGTGAGTGCGGGTAGCATATGGCGTCTGCAGCTGCAAATCTGTACTATAACCATCTGTACCAGCCGGGTAAAATAATGGATAAGTAAATGGCTCCACTCGCTTATCAATATTCTTCAAATTGACTATGTTTTTATTTCGCTGGTGAACAACCATTTCGTTATCTGGAAAACTTTGATCAGCATTAAGTGTAAACACCGCACAAACCTCATTACAGGCGGGTATATTGAACCTTCTGGGATCAGCCTCTTCCGGCACTCTAAATAAAAGCTTTACATACGGTGGAGGTATTCCTTGGTCAGAAGTTATCCTATTAATTTCCTCCTCCACTTCTCGCATCATTATATATCCTTTTACATAAACATTGTGCGCTCGAATTACGCACTCTAACAACTCCATCACCGAGGTACTAATTCCATAATTAAGCGGATGGTTCACTCTTTCATTATAGCATCATCAGGATCTAAAAAATATAGTTGGCCGTACAGTGGCCGCTCAAAAACAGCTTCATTGTTCTGTGTTGGATGAGCCGTCATATTCATTTTGTGGTATACTTGTTCGCAAGTAATAAAACTATAAATTCCGCGGCTGTTTATCGTTCTATCATCTTCCACGTTAAATGATGCTAGCGCAAAAGATGCGTTTATATTTCTTATTTTTCTGTGAAATTCTTCTGAATGTGAATGACGATTCAAAAAGAGTCGCACTAATTCATTTGAAAATTTCGGAGGCTCCATTAAGATTCGTCCATGCAAGCAACAGTTACCAAAAGAATTTCTATTTATACGATTAGAAACACGTTCTTCTGGAAAGTGCAATGCACCACAATGAATACACATAACTTCAAATGGTCCTAAGGTGTGATATGAGACATCTGGACTAATGGCGCATTTATATGTTGGTAAATAATTCCATTCTGAAGCTATTTGACGCCTCATGTCTCTACGTCTTTGTTCTTCTAGACGTTGCTCACGTTGTTCAACACTTTCAGTGATCCTAAGTTGTGACGCATGCCGTCCCTTATCTTCTAGACGTTGCTCGCGTTGTTTCACACTTTCAGCGGCCCTAAGTTGTAATGTGTGTCTTCGCATATCTTCTAGACGTTGCTTACGTTATTCGACGCTTTCATTGGCCGTACGTTGTGAAGCACGCTGTAGTATATCTTCTAGGCGTTGAGCGCGTTGCTTGACACTTTCACTGGCCACATTTTGTGACGCACGTTGTCGCATATCTTCTAGGCGTTGATCCCGTTGTTCGACGCTTTCACTGGTCACACGTTGCGACGCATACACTCGAGCACATTCTTGTCGATCATTTAAATCAAAGTTTATTTCTTCATTTAAAATTTTACATAAATTTTCAATGCATCTTACTTTTGCAGCACGTGTAGGTCGAGCTACAGGCAATGTTTCTTGACTGGGCGTAGCTTGAGGATCCTGGTCGGGGGAATTTTCCTCATTATTTTCTTGAGATGAGTCTTGGCGGAGAAAAATTAAAGTTAAATGTTTTTTTTTTAAAGCTTTCTTAGGCATTTTGAATTCGCTTATTGTAAACGCACATTTTAAATAAAGCGTATGGAATTGCGTTCTAAGATAAAAATTAAGGAGAACGCAGGCATTACAACTTGTCTTCCAACATTGCTCAAAACAATGTTACTGTCTTTCAATAACAACTCGCATGGAAAAAAAACTTTTAATTTTATAAAAAGCACAATATACTGGAACGATACACATCAGAAAAACTTATCGCAATAACTCATTCCCTCAAAAAAAAAAAAAATTAATTTGAATTTTGACATCTTGAATTCAAATTATGTTTTTCGCAATCACGAGTGTGTGTATGCAGGCGTGTGTGTTTGTGTGTGGGGGGCATGTGTTTTTTTGTGTAGGGGGTATGTGTATGTGGGCATGTGTGTTTGTCTGTGTGCTGGCATAAGTGTGTGGGTAGTTGTGTGAATGAATGTGTGTGTGGGGGGGGTATGTGTATGTGTGTGTAGGCATATGTGTTTGTGTCTGTGTGCAGGCATGAATGTGTGGGTAGTTGTGTGTATGTTTTTGTGTGTGTATGTGTGGGTGTCTGTATGTATGCGTGTGTGTATGTGTTTGTGTATGTGTGTTTGTGTATGTGTTTGTGTATGTGTGTGTAGGTGTATGTAGGTGTGTGTGTGTGCGTGTGTGTAGTTGTGTATGTATGAGCGTGTGTGTAGGACATGGATGCAACCTGGAGACGGCTTTCGCTAGAGGAGCAGCATCGTGAGGAGCCCGTCGACGGTGATGGTGCGGAGGGTGGCGGTGGGAAAAATCAAAAGACGCCAAAAACAGTCAAGTGAGAACAATAAGCAATTGTGATTGCTCAAAAAAAAAAAAAAAAAAGCTCAATACGATTGCTTTTTCTAATATTCTAAGAAACGATAATCATTTCAACTAATTGCCAAAACATATTTACAAAATTCTATAGAATAAAATATACGCAGACGATAACTTAAAAAAATACGGGAATTGAATAATTCTATTCAATTTTATTCCGACAAGGTTTTAATTTTTTTTTCAATAAGTTTGCTTTTTGAAAACAGACGATATTTTCCGCAGCAATTTTGTTTAACGCCTTAAGAATAAAAACTTCTAGGTGAAAATGTTAATGATCGAGCGAGATTATTTTTTTTTTACAAATCGTCCGCTCTGCTTTTCTATAAAAAATGTGCGAATAAAAATAAGAGCGAGACTAATTTTCTTCGCAATACTTACAAATCGTCAGCGTTGTCTTTCGCTCATTTTCATTTTACCCTATTAGCAGTTAAAGAACGAAGGAACGTAGGTGATTTAGAAAATTAATGAATTAAGTAAACCGTTTCAATTTTGCATGGACGAGGCAAAATAAAAAATTCTCACTGGACACGTGTCTTTCTTTGACCTCTTTCCGCTGCTATTGGCCAAAGGCTGCAGTTCCTCTCCAACAGATCACTTTATTTGCGAATAGCAATTATAGAAACTCGCCCGCCAAGGTATGGCGGGTGAAAATTGCTTCTACTCTTCTACATTTGAACGAAGCAATTACCTGTTTGGTGATATTTCGATAGTTGAAATTTCAACCTCAACACCAGTGCATTAACCTTAAACTCCAGTAGATAGCGTTAATTGTTTTCGTTTCTTCATTCCCTTGAAATGACACAGTCTTACCAGCAAAACAGTTAAGTTACCGGATCGAGTTCAGCATTGTCACAATAAAGCCTTTTCCTGTATGTTAAACATTAGCAAAACATATTATCAAATTATCATGCCGTGGCGCGAGTTTCATTGTTGAAACACGCGGGTTACTCGATCATTGACTATTATTTATATGAGGATTATAAAACTCGATTCTGTTGTCATTGATGCATGTTGTTTTTGATATTATGTTGTTGCCGTATTGTATTATAATTTTGAGAAGTTGATACATCCAAATTACGCAAAAGCATTAATAACAGATGGGTTTTTAAAAAAAAATTTGAGCTATCATGAACTGCTTATTGTCCTCACTTGACCGTAGTTGATGTTCCTTGGAATTTTCAGATTACCATGACGATGAGAATAAATCTAGTGTGCTGTTTTAATATTTATTTAAAGAGACTAATTTTCGTCGTTTTTAGCCTACTTTCCCAGTAAAAGTCAGAAAAAGAAGAAAAAAGCATGAAAGAAGGCTTTATGCATCTTAAAAATATCGCGAAAAACAAAAAAAAAAAAAAAAGCCAAAAATAAATAAAATAATTAAATAAATATCGAAAAATTAAAAATTGAAAAGTAGGGTATTGAGATGGGAAAAAATGTCTGTCGGTCCGTCGCCCAATGGGGTGAAAACTCCAAAAAGCGCTTAAAAGTGTTTTTAAACCCCTCTCGCTTGTTTGTTTACACAGGCATGTTATAATGGATTTTTCTCGATTTGTTTGGGCTCAGGGTCCGAAGTTCGCTGGTTTACGCAGCTAATTCCTTTTCAGGGTCTTTCTACAGACCATTTATGACTAATTAATATTAATTTCTAAGAGGACATAAGAGGACATTTTTTTGTAGAGTGTTTTGAAAAAAATAACTTTGAATTACTAAGTTTTCGGCGCTGATCAAAACCGATTTTCGGTTTGAGAATTCGATTACTCATTTTTTTCGTCCTATTACTATCGTTGGACATGAGATAAATTAAATATACCCGCCTTTAATAAGAAAAAAAAAGTGTATAGACTGCTTAAAAGAAATTTTTGTAAATTCCCGCACTCATGGTTCTTCAACTTTCTAAAGGCCCCCTTCAGCTTTGTAGTGGACGAAGGGCTCTAAAATTCCAGTTCTGATAGGTAGGCATGTGCAAATTTATTTATCTCCAATCGGTTCAGTATAGGAAAAAAACCCGTTTATAAGCGCTTTTTGGCGTTTTCGCCCCACTGTGCGTCGGTCTGTCGGTCTGTCCCTCTCCCCTAATAACTTTTGAATGAATAATCCGATTCGAACACACTTTTTTTTGTTCGTAAGATCTCGGCGAGGACACCTCATTCTCATATTTCACTTTTTGATGTGAACTATTTTTTGTTCAATTTTGAACAGTTCAATAAACCTTAACATTAGCGCCTACGGGGAAATTCAAGGCAATTCTGAACTGTGAGGCGAATTTGCTTCATACAAACTTTGTAGGAAAAAGCTTTTGATGAAAAACTTGTATATAAAATATCTTTTTGATTTGAACAATTTTCCATTCAATTTTGAACAGTTCAAATCCCTTAACATTAGCGCCTGCGGGGAAACTGAAAGTCAATGAATATTCCGTACTTGAAGGCGGATTTTTTTCAAACAAATTTTGTTGGAAATAGCTCTTGACGCCAAACTCCAGACTCCGATTCCGAGAATTTAGGGGCATCTGACTCCGAATCCGACTCCTGTGCCCGACAATTAATCGGACTCCGACTCCCCGACTTCGACTCTGACTTCGTAGCTTTGGCAAAAATTTATACACGGAGGACAAATGACTGACTCCGATTCTTGGATATTCGTCTCCGATTCCTTTATCCCAAAATGAGATTGACTCCAACTCCGACTCCGCAGCTATGGTTTTAACTGAAATAATTATTGTTGATATGACTTGTTTTTATTTCCACGCTGAAGTTTTAATTTAGGTATTCAGTTTTCGGCGAATTAACTCGAAGTCATTTATGTTTCTACATAAAGATATTCGCAGACGATTTTTTTTTTTTTTTGACAATGAAAATTATTTCTTTAAGTTGACATTTTATTGTTTTTATTTATTTTGGTAAGTGCATTAATTCATTAAAAAAATTATTTTTAGCAACAGGGGAAAAAGAAACGATTTTTACTTTCTTCTATATCTAATATATAGAAGAAAGTATTGGATTCGTGCAAATTTTCGAATTTCGAATTTTGACGGATTCGAACGTTTTGAGGTGTGCTGAGTCCATTTCGACCATTTTTGGAAAATGTCTGTCTGTCTGTGTGTGTGTGTGTATGTATGTGCGTCACGTCTGTGTGTGACCAGTTTTTTGTGGCCGCTCTACAACAAAAACTACCGCATGAAATCGAACGAAATTTAGTACACATATGTGCCCCTATGTGAACTTGTGCCCATTAGTTTTTGGCGCGAATTCCTCCAAGGGGGGTGGAGCAATGGGACGTTTTTCGAGTTACCCGTGCTTGCTATTCCTCAGGAAGTTACTGGCGGAATCAAACAAAATTTAGTCCATATGTTGGTATTAACAGGAACAGGTGCTGATTCAATTTTGGTGTCAATAACTCAAACGGGGGTTGAGCTGTAGAACGTTTTTTGTCGTCAATTGTGACTGCTGTATCTCAAGAAATAATGAACGGAATGAAAGAAAAATTTATCGGCAAGTAGCCCTTAGTGGGTATAAGAACTGATTTTATTTTTGTGTCAACAGCTAAAAGGGAGGTAGCGCAATCACCCGTTCTTTTTTTCCATTTTGAGTGCCCTATCTCAAGAAGTAATGCTACGTTCTGGTTGAAATTTGGAATATATGTGAATCCATATGTAAACAGGCTTTGGTTCTATTTTGACGCCGATCGCTCCAAGAGGTGTTGATTTTTTTTTTTTTTTTTTTTTTTTTTTTTGCGAATAAAAATATTTTTATTAATGCAACAATAAGAAATATAAATCGTAATAGATTGTCGTCTGCGTATTTCTCGTGATTTTAATTGTATGGAAATGATCGGAAAATGATTTAAAATTTTGAACTGTTGCCATCTTATGTTTGTTAACAAATAAAATATTTGTAATTCATTCAAGCAAGGCTTTTAAAATAACTTTCAATTTTCGCTCTTTGCTTTGCTTTTGCAATAATTCAGACATTGGGATAGTCGTCAAGTTTTTGCGTGTGTCATTTTGTTTTTGTTGGGAATATTGCTTCCTCGTCAAGCATGGGGAGGGATCAGAAAAAAAATATATATATATAGAAGAAAGTTTCGTGATGGCCACAACATACTAGTTTTTTACGCATCTAATTTTTACTGTCTTCTATACCTAATATATAGAAGAAAGTATTGGATTCGTGCAAATTTTCGAATTTCGAATTTTGACGGATTCGAACGTTTTGAGGTGTGCTGAGTCCATTTCGACTATTTTTGGAAAATGTCTGTCTGTCTGTGTGTGTGCATTTATGTGTGTACGTGTGTGTGTGTGTGTGTGTGTGTGTGTGTCACGTCTGTGTGTGACCAGTTTTTTGTGGCCGCTCTACAGCAAAAACTACCGCATGAAATCAAACGAAATTTGGTACACATATGTGCCCCTATGTGAACTTGTGCCCATTGGTTTTTGGCGCGAGTTCCTCCAAGGGGGGTGGAGCAATGGGACGTTTTTTGAGTTACGCGTGCTTGCTATTCCTCAGGAAGTAACTGGCGGAATCAAACAAAATTTGGTCCATATGTTGCCAATAACAGGAACAGGTGCTGATTCAATTTTGGTCGCAATAACTCAAACGGGGGTTGAGCTATAGAACGTTTTTTGTCGTCAATTGTGACTGCTGTATCTCAAGAAATAATGAACGGAATCAAAGAAACATTTATCGACAAGTAGCCCCTAGAGGGTATAAGTGCTGACTCTATTTTGGTGTCAATAGCTGAAAAGGGGGTGGCGCAATCGAACGTTCTTTTTTTTTTTTTTTTTTTGTATTGTGAGTTCCGTATCTCAAGAAGTAATGCTACCTTCTGGATGAAATTTGGAATAAATGTCAATCCATGTGTAAACAGGCGTTGGTTCAATTGCTCCATGGGGGGCTTTTTTTTGTGTGAATAAAAATAGCTTTATAAATGCAACAATAAGAAAGATAAATTGTAATAGACTGTCGTCTGCGTATTTCGCGTGATTTTAGCTGTTGGAAAATAACCAGAAAATCGCGATGATTTAAAATTTTTAACTGTTGCCATCTTGCGTTTGTTAACAAATAAAATATTTGTAACTAATTCAAGCAAGGCTTTTAAAATAACTTTCAATTTTCGCTCTTTGCTTTGCTTTTGTAATAATTCAGACATTGGGATGGTCGTCAAGTTTTTGCATGTGTAATTTTGTTTTTGTTGGGAATATTTCTTCCTCGTCAAGCATGGGGAGGGATCAGGAAAAAAAAAAGAAAAATATAGAAGAAAGTTTCGTGATGGCCACAACATACTAGTTTTAGATGAGTGAGGAATATTTTATTCCTAGAAATCGGCTTAAAATATTTAAAAAATATGTTTGAAACAATTTGCGATTTTGGCTATTTTTGAGAATAATGATCAGGTACTAGAAAGTAGTATGGGTATACGGGAAAGTAGGCTCGTATAGTAATACGGAACTTCTTGTTAAGATTGATAAGAAATAAAAAAAAATACCACAGCGATGTACGCTTTAAATACAGGTCTGTCATTTCGAAATTTTCAGAGAGGGGAGAGCATCCTAATTAAGATTCCTTTTTTATGAATATGCCTCGTATTGACTAATCTAGAAAATCACCAGTCATGATATGACGGGTGCGAATTTCTGCTTCATTTCCATTGCATTACATTTGTAGAAACAAGAAACTCAACGAGTAGGGTCGCATTGCAGTGTGTGATTGCGAAAACCTTAAATTTGAACGCAGGACGTAAAAGTTCAATTGAATGTGTGTGTGCCAACTGCTAGATTTTTCTTTTAAATTCAGTTTCAATTTGTGTACAGTACGTACAATATACTTTGAAACTTTGTAGTAAAGTGAGTTATCTTCGTCGTTATTTTTGCAAACCATCTGCGTTGCTTGTTCATCCCTTTTGGGCCAGGCCAAACTCAAGCATAATTTACTCATAAAAAATGTTTTTTTTTTTTTTTTTGAGCAATCACGATTGCTTATTGCTTTCATTTGACTGTTTTTGGCGTGCTATCATTTTGTTTTCCCGCCAGTACTCTCTGCAGCACCACCGTCGACCGGCTCCTCACGATGCTGCTCCTATAGCGAAAACCGTCTCCAGGTTGCGTAAATATACTACACTTACACGAATACGTACACGCACGTACACAGACACACACAAACACATACACACACATTCACAAACACATACACACACATTCACAAACACATACACACAACTACATACACATTCATGCCTGCACACAGACGCAAACACATATGGCTACACACACATACACATACCCCGCCCCCACGCACACAAACACTCATACACACAACTACCCACACACTCATGCCTGCACATAGACACAAACACACATGCCTACACACACATACACATACCCCTTACACACAAACACACATACCCTCCACACACAAACACACACGCCTACATACACATACACACTCGTGATTGTAAAAAACATAATTTGAATTCAAAATGACAAAGTTCAATTTTTTTTGTGTGTGTGTGTGTGGGTGTGAATGTAAAATCGCCTTTTTTTTCCCCTGAATGACACCAAAATAGATTAACTTGAAAACCAAATCTTTAATTAAATACAAAATTTGATTCAAATCGTTAAACTCGTTTCCGAAACACGAAAAAGATACATACACGCGTACAAGAATGGGGTCGTTTCCAAAATTTTAAAAGTATTTTTTTCTGAAAGAGAATGCTTAAAAAAAATGGATCTGACCATTTTAAAAATAATTTGACTAAGTTAAATATTTAAAAAATATACTTAAATCGGTGCTCTTTCTTTGTTTATGCTTCTGCAGATGACATCACAAACATAGACTAATAATAAGAGTAGACCGAGCTTTCCCAGACCTGCTGATGAAAAAATTGGTTCAAGGATACATCATGTGACTGGTGGGAGGCTTGGCGAAAACTTTGGCAGCAGGGTTGCTAGATGGCAACATTATCTATAGTTTGGCACTCGAAGGGTATTTTAAGACGTAATGTGTTTCCGTTATAATTTTTTTTTCCAGGTGCAGAGATTGAACTGTTTTTCTTTTAGTTATGCATTATTTTTACATTAGTAGTTAGTTTTTGATCAGTTTTCAGTAACTATTATTTCATTCGGAACTGCTACGTCAGCGTTGGCGTGAACGTAATGGCGTAAACGTTTTGCTTTAACGCAAAAATGTACTAATTGGTATCTAAATTGAAATTGTAAGGTAAATCTTACCGTTTGCCGATTCTTTTTGGGCGCTTGCATCTTTAATTGCTTAGAGAGTTATTGAAATTGAATAAAGAAAATGCACAGTACTATCTAAACGAAAAACTCACTATATTAACAAAATATTTACAACTTAGAATAACAAATTTACAAATCGGACTCCATAAAAGATCATTCTTCCGTGTTCCATCAACTCTATTCATTTTATTTCTCCGCTGTTGCTAGGATATCCACCAGTCAAATGGTTTGGTTTATGCGCAGAAAAAGGGTTGCCATAGCTCGGTCTATTCTTATTATTAGTGTATGATCACAAATGATGAAATGCCATTCGGTATTGACAATCACAAACATTGAGAATGAATACTAATGGAGGGAGCCATAGCAAATGTCTCAGTGAAATACACAAACCACAATATTTAATTCGCATCTTTAGTCACGAGTACTGGCAACGATAGGGTTGATAGCAAGCGTAGAGCGCGACATTTAATTCCCTTATTGATTACCATAACGTGGAAACGCAGTAGAGAGATGCGCCAAAGTGCATCATTTACGACGTCATAAAGGCCACGCCTTGTTTGAAAAATCAGACATTTTAAAAAAATAATTAAAAAATAACTGTTGGAAAATGAAAGATTTTTCTGGGTCCATGTTATTTATTTATTTATTTATTTTTCTTATTCCATCAATTTCAGTGACTAAAAGTAGTACTTTTGACTGAAGGAAGCAACCCCATTGCTCGCATTGCTTGTATAAAGATACAAGATAAAATGCGTAAGTTGATAAACATCTAAATTACGTAAAAGCATTATAATTGCAAAAGTTTTTTTTAAAATAATTCTCGTGGAGGAAAGTCTGAAATATTAACAGTATTTAGGAATTCTGCAGAAAATCGAGACCATTTTTCGTCAGCCAAGAATGGAACCCAACGCAAGTTAAAATTTTAAAACGAGACCAAACTTTGATTGGCTAATTTCAATTTTCATTGTTTATGGTTGCAAATAGACCTTACGTGTCAATTCATGGTTTTTTTTCAAGGCTTAACTTAATTAGACTTTATATTAAAAAACTGTTTTTTTGTAAAAAATCGCGTTTTTACAGAAAAAACACTGATGTAGATGAACTTAGAATGCAAAACTACTATTAAATCCAAAATTTCATCCAAATCGTTAGAGCCGTTTCCGAGATAAGAAATATAAATATATATACCCACAAGAATTGCTCGTTTAAAGATCTTTATTATTATTACTAATAATAAAGCTGAAAGTCTCTCTGTCCGGAGGATGTCTGGATGTCTGGATATCTGTAGGATGTCTGTAGGATGTCTGTGACGCGCATAGCGCCTAAACCGTTCGGCCGATGTTCATGAAATTTGGCACAAAGTTAGTATGTAGCATGGGGGTGTGCACCTAGAAGCGATTTTTCGAAAATTCGATGTGGTTCTTTTTCTATTCCAATTTTAAGAAAAAAATATATCATAAGATGGACGAGTAAATTACGAAATTATCATAACGTGGAACCGTAACATGGGCACAAGCCAATTGGCGAGATACGAAATTATCATAACGTGGAACCGTAAGATGGGGACAAGCCAACTGGCGAGAAAATTCACCATACATTATCTTCTTTATCTTTATTATTATTTATCTTCTTTACTAATAATAAAGCAGAAAGTCTCTCTGTCCGGAGGATGTCTGGATGTCTGGATGTCTGTAGGATGTCTGTAGGATGTCCGTAGGATGTCTGTGACGCGCATAGCGCTTAAACCGTTCGGCCGATTTTCATGAAATTTGGCACAAAGTTAGTATGTAGCATGGGGGTGTGCACCTCGAAGCGATTTTTCGAAAATTCGATGTGGTTCTTTTTTTATTCCAATTTTAAGAAAAAAAGTATCATAAATTACGAAATTATCGTAACGTGGAACCGTAACATGGGCACAAGCCAATTGGCGAGATACGAAATTATCATAACGTGGAACCGTAATGTCGGTACAAGCCAACTGGCGAGAAAATTCACTATACATTATTTGTAAATATACAGGCGAACCAAAAGACCTTTTGATTTTTCTATTGCGGGCGAAGCCGTGCGGGTATCACTAGTTACTAATAATAAAGCTGAAAGTCTCTCTGTCCGGAGGATGTCTGGATATCTGGATCTCTGTGACGCGCATAGCGCCTAGACCGTTCGGCCGATTTTCATGAAATTTGGCACAAAGTTAGTTTGTAGCATAAAGGTGCGCACCTCGAAGCGATTTTTCGAAAATTCGATGTGGTTCTTTTTCTATTCCAATTTTAAGAACAAACATATCATAAGATGGACGAGTAAATTACGAAATTATCATAACGTGGAACCGTAACATGGGTACAAGCCGATTGGCGAGAAAATTCACCATACATTATTTGTTAATATACAGGCGAACCAAAAAACCTTTTAATTTTTCTATTACGGGCAAAGCCGTGCGGGTACCACTAGTTACTAATAATAAAGCTGAAAGTTTCTCTGTCCGGAGGATGTCTGGATGTCTGTAGGATGTTTGTAGGATGTCTGTGACGCGCATAGCGCCTAAACCGTTCGGCCGATTTTCATGAAATTTGGCACAAAGTTAGTATGTAGCATGGGGGTGTGCACCTCGAGGCGATTTTTCGAAAATTCGATTTTGTTCTGTTTCTATTCCAATTTTAAGAAAAAAAAATATCATAAGATGGACGAATAAATTACGAAATTATCATAACGTGGAACCGTAACATGGGCACAAGCCAATTGGCGAGATACGAAATGATCATAACGTGGAACCGTAACGTGGGCACAAGCCAATTGGCGAGAAAATTCACTACACATCATTTGTAAATATACAGGCGAACCAAAAGACCTTTTAATTTGCTATTACGGGCGAAGTCGTGCGGGTACCACTAGTTACTACTAATAAAGCTGAAAGTTTCTCTGTCCGGAGGATGTCTGGATGTCTGTAGGATGTTTGTAGGATGTCTGTGACGCGCATAGCGCCTAAACCGTTCGGCCGATTTTCATGAAATTTGGCACAAAGTTAGTATGTAGCATGGGGGTGTGCACCTCGAAGCGATTTTTCGAAAATTCGATGTGGTTCTTTTTTTATTCCAATTTTAAGAAAAAACTATCATAAATTACGAAATTATCATAACGTGGAACTGTAACGTCGGTACAAGCCAATTGGCGAGAAAATTCACCATACATTATCTGTAAATATACAGGCGAACCAAAAGACATTTTAATTTTTCTATTAAGGGCAAAGCCGTGCGGGTACACTAGTATAAAATAAATCTCAAAGTCTCTCTGTATGGATGTCTGGATGTCTGTAGGATGTCTGGATGTCTGTAGGCTGTCCGGATGTCTGGATCTCTGTGACGCGCATAGCGCCTAGACCGTTCTGCCGATTTTCATGAAATTTGGCACAAAGTTAGTTTGTAGCATGGGGATGTGCACCTCGAAGCGATTTTTCGAAAATTCGATGTGGTTCTTTTTCTATTCCAATTTTAAGAACAAAATTATCATAAGATGGACGAGTAAATTACGAAATTATCCTAACGTGGAACCGTAACATGGGTACAAGCCAATTGGCGAGAAAATTCACCATACATTATTTGTAAATATACAGGCGAACCAAAAGACCTTTTAATTTTTCTATTGCGGGCAAAGCCATGCGGGTACCACTAGTTAAAAATAATACTTTAAAATGTTAATGAACAAATTTTTTCTGCTTAACAAATTACAAAATTTTATGTGATTTCTGATGCAACAAATTTAGTCATTACCTTTTAAAATTATTACTTTTTAATGAAATATATGAACCGTCTCGTGCGGGGAAAAAGGGTTGACTTTTTCGTGGAATGGCCAAATACTTATTTATTTATTTACTAGTGGCACCCGCACGGCTTTGCCCATAGTAGAAAATTAAAAGGTCTTTTGGTTCGCCTGTATATTTACAAATAATGTATGATGAATTTCTCGCCAATTGGCTTGCTCATGTTACGGTTCCACGTCATGATAATTTGGTAATTTACTCGTTCACGTTGTGATAATTTGCTCGGGAAAATGTTCATAAAATTGGAATAGAAAAAGAACGACATCGAATTTTCGAAAAATCGCTTCGAGGTGCACACCCCCATGCTACAAACTAATTCTGTGCCAAATATCATGAAAATCAGCCGAACGGTCTAGGTGCTAAGCGCGTCACAGAGATCCTGACAGACAGAGATCCGGACAGAGCGAGATCCAGACATAGAGAATTTCAGCTTTATTATTAGTAAAGATTGCTAATATTCCTGATAGTTCAGTATCATATAAAAAAATAATTTATTTTTTGTATTTGATAGTTTATAAAATGAATTTTGACCTTAAGATATACGTTGAACCATGTTCCTTAAAAGGATAATGATTATTTATTTTATAATAGAGTATTAATCTACGTATTTACTTGAGTGCTGAAGGAAATAATATCACTTCTAACTAGATACTATCCTCCTAAATTGTATCCCTTCTGAAAAAACTCAACATTTTTATGGTGGTTTTCGTGCGAAAAAAACGATGGCTAAAGCACATATTTTTTGTAGCGAAACACGTATTCTGGGAGCAATAAAACAACCGACTTCTGACTTTTCATTTTATACTTCTTAGCAAAATGAAAATTGCTTGTCTCTAAACTTTAAATCAGTCAAATATATTATTTGATATCTGAAAGATATCAAATGTGCTACACATAGATACGCACACACGGGGAAAGGCACACAAAACTGACTTAAAATATGTAGAGGAAGCTTAAATTGTTGACTTGTGAGATAAGATTTTTTTCTTTTTTATCATTCTAGTAAGATGTCAGATATCATTCCTAATTGTTTTAAAGATTTAAGATAAAATACTCAAGATTTATTTTCCTTTCAAAAGTTTAACCTGTTATTAATTACTAGTGGTGCCCGCACGGTTTTGCCCGTAGTAGAAAATTTAAAGGTCATTTGGTTCGCCTGTATATTAACAAATAATGGATGATGAATTTCTTGCCAATTTGCTATATTCATTTGCTTGCCCATGTTACGGTTCCTCGTTATGATAATTCCGTAATTTATTCGTTCACGCTGTGATAATTTGCTCGGGAAATTTTTCTTAAAATTGGAATATAAAAAGAAAAAAATCGAATTTTCGAAAAATTGCTACGAGGTGCACACTCCCATGCTACAAACTAATTTTGTACCAAATTTCATGAAAATTGGCCGAACGGTCTAGGCGCTATGCGCGCCACAGAGATCCTGACAAACAGAGAGAGATCCGGACAGAGAGATATCCAGGCATCCAGACTTTCAGCTTTATTATTAGTAAAGAAAACGGTTAAAAGTAACCTTGTTTTAATGTTTTCTCATCACGAAACTTAAAACATATCAATTCCTAGTCTCAGTATCCCTGCAATTTAAGAATTTATTATGTAACCAATGTAATTATATTATCTTTTATCTTTAAACGAGCAATTCTTGTGGGTATATATATATTTCTTATCTCGGAAACGGCTCTAACGATTTGGATGAAATTTTGGATTTAATTGTAGTTTTGCATTCTCTTAAGTTCATCTACATCAGTGTTTTTTCTGTAAAAACGCGATTTTTTACAAAAAACAGTTTTTTAATATAAAGTCAAATTGAGTTAAGCCTTGAAGTAAACTGTGAGTTGACGCATCAGGCAGACGATTTGCAACCATAACAATGAAAATTTGTCTCTTTTCGCTTTAAAATTTTATACTTGCTTAGGGTTGCCAGGCTTGGCTGATATTGGCCACTTTGGCTAATTTCAAACACACTTGGCTGAAAACAAATTCAAAAGCATTATGTAAGTCGATGTAAGGCTTTTTTTCTTTTTTAAGTGAAACTATTGCTTGACCATCTTATTTTATTTTATTTTATTTATTTATTTTCTTTTTACACTTCAAATAGTTTAACATGTTTTTAAAATCACGCATCTAAGTGTTATTTCGAAGAAGTGTATGTCTTGAGATTCTTTATGTTCTGTTAAGACAGTTGTTATCATTTGTTGGAATGGTTTGTAGATCATCAGTTTTGATGGATATCATGCTGTATGTAGCATTTTCTGGCGTAAAAACTAAAAGTACTTATTTAAAAAGAAAACCTCGATTGGGATAAAATCGTGAAACGCATCATAGTATGAATGGAAGTATTCGGTTAAAAACCGATTTCACCATAGCAAAACCAAGGTCGAAATATTTTAATTACTGACAAGAAAATTGTATAGTGGAAACAAACGTAACAGATAGTATAAAGTAAAATGTTGATTTAATGACATTGAGAATCTTCTTTGTTTGGTACTTTAGTGTTATAAGAAGGTCGAGTACATAACATTTCGTTAACGTGAAGCTTTTCAAGTATATTTGGAAAAGTATTGAACCTTAAAAAAACACAATTTGACAAAAAATAATTCTTTTAAAGCCGAGCGAGGCTCGGTCGTCCAGGTACTTATTATTAAAC
Organism: Uloborus diversus; assembly: GCF_026930045.1. Taxonomy (NCBI): domain Eukaryota; kingdom Metazoa; phylum Arthropoda; class Arachnida; order Araneae; family Uloboridae; genus Uloborus; species Uloborus diversus. The sequence continues at coordinate 169,491,611 of NC_072734.1, forward strand.
TAGAAAATCGCCCGTCAAGGTATGACGGGTGAAAATGGCTTCTACATTTGAACGAAGCAATAGCCTGTTTGGTGATATTTTGATAGTTGAAATTTTAATCCTAACTCCAGTGGATTAACCTTAAACTCCAGTAGAGAACGTTAAGCTGTTGACCACGTTTTCGTTTCGTCATTCCTCTAAAATGAGTCTTACCAGTGAAACAGTTAAGTTAGCGGATCCAGTTCAGCCTTTTCAGAATAAAACATTTTCCTGCATGTCAAACATTACCAAAAAATATTATCAAATTTTATTTTTTGGTAATGCTGTGGCGCGAGTTTCATTCTTGATAACGTCAGAGTCTACACGTAATTTTATTTGGGTAAACAGGCCGGGCCCTATAAGAATTGTATGGTCTTACTATTCAAAGTAGATTCTTAACTAATAGGAACCGAAGAGGTGCTACAATAGCCAATATCGTTCATTGGTATTGGAAGGTGCTATATAAACTGGGGTTTGAGCCTGTTCTCGAGGCATGGAACCTTGGGCCACAGAGGCTCAATGAGCATTTGATACACTACGAAATACATGCTCAAATCTTAAGAAATTTCCGTCGTGGTTGACGAAACCCTTTCATCAAATTTACGAAATTTTCTTGAAATTCGACTGTGAATTTCAAACCCAGCGATGAAAGGATCGTTGCAAATGATGAAGTTTTTCTTATAGTACAAGAGCCCATGAGTGCCAGACCTACGTCATAGTATAAAGGTCCAAAATTTTTCTGCCTAAGGACATCATAGCAGGTAAGAAAGGTCTGCTATTAGTTAAGCTGAGTCGCGCTGGCTTTGGCAGCAAACAAGTAGCAAAGGTGCGTAAAATTGCTGCAAAAAGCTAAATATCATAGGTTCATTCCATGTCACGTGACCTGGTGATCCCCATCCAACTATCTCCGGTTAGGAGGACATTCTACAAAGGTGCAGACATACCTTTGAGACTAGCCTATGCAAGTGTTCAGCTTCCAAGACACAAATCATGAAGGTCTAGGATACCTTAAAAGGATACCTTAAAGTGGGCTCCAAAATGGCCTCCAATGGGGAAACCATGCCTCAATTGCAATTGCAACTTCCTTTGCAATTCGTTTCGCAAAGCTGATCTTCCATTTTGGAGCCCCCTCCCCCCCATTTTACTTTCTTCTATATCTAATATATAGAAGAAAGTATTGGATTCGTGCAAATTTTCGAATTTCGAATTTTGACGGATTCGAACGTTTTGAGGTGTGCTGAGTTCATTTCGACTATTTTTGGAAAATGTCTGTCTGTCTGTGTGTGTGTGTGTATGTATGTATGTGTGTGTGTGTGTGTGTATGTATGTGTGTCACGTCTGTGTGTGACCAGTTTTTTGTGGCCGCTCTACAGCAAAAACTACCGCATGAAATCGAACGAAATTTGGTACACATATGTGCCCGTATGTGAACTTGTGCCCATTGGTTTTTGGCGCGAATTCCTCCAAGGGGGGTGGAGCAATCGGACGTTTTTTGAGTTACGCGTGCTTGCTATTCCTCAGGAAGTAACTGGCGGAATCAAACAAAATTTGGTCCATATGTTGCCAATACTAGGAACAGGTGCTGATTCAATTTTGGTGTCAATAACTCAAACGGGGGTTGAGCTATAGAACGTTTTTTTGTCGTCAATTGTGACTGCTGTATCTCAAGAAATAATGAACGGAATGAAAGAAAAATTTATCGGCAAGTAGCCCTTAGTGGGTATAAGAGCTGATTTTATTTTGGTGTCAACAGCTAAAAAGGGGGTAGCGCAATCGCCCGTTCTTTTTTTCCATTGTGAGTACCCTATCTCAAGAAGTAATGCTACGTTCTGGTTGAAATTTGGAATACATATGTGAATCCATACGTAAACAGGCTTTGGTTCAATTTTGACGCCAATCGCTCCAAGAGGTGTTGATTTTTTTTTTTTTTTTTTTTTTTGCGAATAAAAATAGCTTTATTAATGCAACAATAAGAAAGATAAATCGTAATAGATTGTCGTCTGCGTATTTCTCGTGATTTTAATTGTATGGAAATGATCGGAAATATTATCTCAATGATTTAAAATTTTTAACTGTTGCCATCTTATGTTTGTTAACAAATAAAATATTTGTAATTAATTCAAGCAAGGCTTTTAAAATAACTTTCAATTTTCGCTCTTTGCTTTGCTTTTGTAATAATTCAGACATTGGGATGGTCGTCAAGTTTTTGCATGTGTAATTTTGTTTTTGTTGGGAATATTGCTTCCTCGTCAAGCATGGGGAGGGATCAGAAAAAAAAAAAAAGAAAAATATAGAAGAAAGTTTCGTGATGGCCACAACATACTAGTTATTAATAGAAAACATTATATCACTTATTTTCAGGAAGACAGAGGTTCACCCATATTTGGAAACTTTGTATGTGATAACTTTCAGTTTAATGTTAATTTACAAACTGACAATAATTATTTTACCACTTAACATAAACTTTTTGTTAATTAATTTTAACTAATGACTCTATTAATTTCAATTAATTTTAATTAATTATCATATTTTAATGATCAGTTTTAATTGGATTTATCTTAGTCCTGTGTAATTATCAGCTACTAATTCTGCTTTAGCAAGCCTCCTCTTTTGAAGTTCGTGCAACCTTGGACCCCCCCCCCCCTTAACAAAGTTCTAGCTACGTGCCTGGGGGAGGGATCAGAAAAAAAAGAAAAATATAGAAGAAAGTTTCGTGATGGCCACAACATACTAGTTTTTATCGGTCCTAGATCCTCAGGATTTGGGTCTTGGAAGCTGAAAATTTGTACAAGAGAGTTTCAAAGACATGTCTACACCTCTATAAAATTTCGTTCAAATAGGAGAGGGTCGGGTGGAGACAATGACGTCACTTGACATGGAATGACTTAGTTTTTCACGCAACTTTGCTACCTGTTTCCTGCCAAAGCAGCACGACTCAGCTTAAATAATAGCGAACCTTTTTTACCTGCTGTGATGTCCTTACGCAGAAAAAGTTTGGGTCTTTATACTATGACGTAGGTATGGCACGCATGGGCTCTTACTCTATTACGTCTAAAGTTCGAGAAAGAAAAATCTGCTTCCGTGAGTGTTAAAATGTATTTTGAAAGTATGATAACAATATTACTAATTGCGTACTTTCAGTTTATTAGAATAATTTGAATTTTATATAAAGTATATCGATCAGTGAATGAACACTTTAGCGCAATACATTTTCAAACATTCATACATCGTTAAAACTAGCATTTGAGACGTGACAGTTTCAATCTTGATTGCGAAAAATGGGATTTGCATTTATCAGAAACGAATAAAAGTTATTTTTTAATATCATTTAATTTTTATATTTCTGTTTTCGAAGCTATACATTCTTTTTGGCGCCACGTAGGTAAAATTTCAATGTAAAACGGAAGTAGCGAGATGGAACGCAAAAGGGAAGGAATCTGAAATGAGTCCCTTTGGAGAAACTTTCAAAAGTTTTCCTCAGATTTGTCTCTAAAATTGAGATACAAAATCCAGTGACAGCTTGCCAATAGTATTTATGATATTTCGCAAGCTTCTAGTACAACCCATGTGAAACTATCGGTGAAATTACAACTGAGCTTTTCTGTAAAACGGTCTTTCCTGCTGCGGCTCGCAACTAACTGTGAAGTGTGGGTACTAGGGTGGTCACAAAAAATCGACTTTCGAATTTCTTCCGCGGTACCCCCCCTAAAATGTGCTAATGGACTAGAAAACATGATTTGCAAAGTTTCAGCTTAATCCGATGATATTAACATGTGCCGCAAAGAGGCTAAAGTTACGAAAAAAAAGCGATTTTTAGCAAAAAAAAACGTAGTTTTTCCTCTTTAAAACCAAAACTTTTCATCCTAGGTACTTCGTTCTGGTCTCATTTTATAGGAAATTTTATTCTCGTGATAGAGATGTTTATCCATTTTTTTAAATAAAAGTTATAGAATGGTACTTGGCATTATTCAGGTCAAGTCATGGAAGACATCATCAATAAGGAATTTTCATGCAAAGACCTAAAACCATTACAATATTCAATTACATTTGTTTGCTCTTTGTTAATTTTAATTTATCTATTAAAAGGCTTCATTTGAAGGTATTTTAAAAATTAAATGTAAAAAATTGTTGATCTTTACTAATAATAAAGCTGAAAGTCTCTCTGTCCGGAGGATGTCTGGATGTCTGGATGTCTGTAGGATGTCTGTGACGCGCATAGCGCCTAGACCGTTCGGCCGATTTTCAGGAAATTTGGCACAAAGTTAGTTTGTAGCATGGGGGTGTGCACCTCGAAGCGATTTTTCGAAAATTCGATGTGGTTCTTTTTTTATTCCAATTTTAAGAAAAAAACTATCATAAATTACGAAATTACCATAACGTGGAACCGTAACATGGGCACAAGCCAATTGGCGAGATACGAAATTATCATAACGTGGAACTGTAACGTCGGTACAAGCCAATTGGCGAGAAAATTCACCATACATTATTTGTAAATATACAGGCGAAACAAAAGACCTTTTAATTTTTTTCTATTACGGACGAAGCCGTGCGGGTGCACTAGTTTAAAATAAAGGAACTAAGCTGTTTAAAAGAGAAAGCAAAGAGAGTTAGTTAGTTTAAAAGAGAAAGTAAACTACAAAAAAGAAAAAAAAATCAAATGTATTTTATTACTAACCCTGTTAAATGACATACACTGAAAATACATACATCACTATGTTACTACACATATGTTATACTACACATATTTTATTATATATTACTACTTATATGTTACTACTTTTCATTGACAAGTTAAAGTGGTAATGGCTTCGATTATGGCAGATTTTGATGAATGCCGAAAAATGTGCCTGCATTCAGACATAACTTGTAATAGAAACAAGTTAGTTAGAAATTAGTTTTACACCTCTCTTTCAGCTGTGACATTGACAACCCTGAAACTGTTTACTATCTTTTTAGTTTTAATATAATGTAACGGATTCGGTGCGACTTCCACTTTCTTGAAATGAAGACACAGTTCTTGATAAAAACACAGGAAATTTATTTACACTATGTACAGGAAAGATCTTCAACAACTGCTAAATTATTCATCAGCAATTAAGCAATTATCACACAACACCGTAAACTCAACGTTTACACGCTTATTTACTTCCAAATACGAAAACAACACAGCGAAATGCCTCGCTATAAACAGAGCAAATACGCTCTCCGTTCCAAATCTCAATCGAAACTCCACTGTTTATCCATCGCTAACGGCTTATATAGACACCGAAAAGAAATTTCTCAAATATTCCACACGCTTCTGTAAAGTAGTAGACCGTTATCAAATTTTATCAATGAACAAAAAGGAAATAAGGGCCGTATACTTTAGCCATATGAAAAAGGGGTTGTATATTCATTACGGGAAACTATTTACAGGTTACGTTACTACAATAATTACTATTTACAGGATTTGTAACAATAATATTGGTTTCTACACTATTCATCAAGATCATTATTTAAAAACTTTGTATCGATTTCGAATGTCATTAAAAAAATTGAATCTCTAAATAGTTGGAGGAGAAATGAAAAAATCTACTTCTTTGTCCAATAAACTAAGCTTCTTTCAGATTGAGCTGTGCTTTTGTATCCCTATCATCATAATCATCTTCATTATCTCCTACTTCAGATTTTAATTTTGCAGCCTCCCTTGTTTTGATCTTTCTTTCTTTTTTTTTTTTTTTTAAGTATCATCAAAGAAGGAAAATGCAACTTTCTCTGAGTTCAGGACCACACATGGCTAATTATTTTATGTAGTTCTGTGCCTACGTCATCTTTATAAATACTATAGTATTGAACCAAGGATTTTACTAACTGTAGATCTTGGTTGGGATCCAAAGCTGAATCGCAGACATAAACTATACTTTTCCGTAAATATCGATGACTAGCAAAAATACCCGGCGTTGCCTGGGTCAGTAATAATTATGAGAAAAAATCGTTACTTGCTTTTGTTTTCTGGTTTAAGTGAAAGAATTTAAAACACATCTTTTTGACGTGATTAAAAATCGAGTTTCTTCCTTACCCATAAAACTAAAATAGCAATGAGTATAAAGAACAAAATAGTATTAATTTAGAAACGAAAGCACTATATTTAAGCATAAACAAATTTCCGAAACATGAAATTAATCTTCTCATGTTTAAAAAGATTAATCTGTTGATACTTTTTTTTTAACATGGAGTCTAAAAACTTCTCTGTATTGCTATTGAAGTACGAAGTTTAAAAAAAATATATAGCCGCGCTCGTAATCCCCTTATACTTGCTTTAGTTATTTTGGGAAATTTCAATCATTGTGGGCTCTTGGTGCGATTTTACCGAATTAGCGGGAATCGTTTTGGGATACCTTCGATGATGCTCCCTTATTCTTTCTTTACTTTGTAAAACGATATGATATTAATGATATATCATATCGATACGATATGATGTAACATGATATTTCGTTACAGAGATATTATCGCCAGGTGCTGAGATACTTTTGGTCACCATAAGATGGCGCTAAAGAGTCTCATCCGAAATGTTTCCAAAATAAGTAGTAAAATTTGGCGATTGTTTGAAATTGTGCAAAAACGAAAATTAATGGAAGTTTTTGTGCTGTTTATGAGTTGCTGGATTATTTAACACAGTAAAAAAAGTTTTTTAAAGAGTCTTTGATTGGCGATATTTTGTTTACATGGTGAAAGCTGAGAAACATTATGACGTAGTCTTCGGCTTCAAAAACAGCAAAAATTTTGGAAATCTGCTGGATTATTGGATAATGAGTAAGTGTTCAATCAGCATAAATAATAATAAAAACCATTAATTGCATTAAAATTCCGTTTAAATGGAAAATCATCAGCCAAATCATGTTTTATTTGCCAATCTTGTGCAAAAATATTACTTCAAGATTTGACTTGAGAAAAGCCTTGAACAATCACGAAAAGCAAAGAAAGTCAACAATACAACAATTGTCGCTATCGACAGGGAGTTGAGATGATACACTAAATACTGTATTGAGTTTAGGAAAGCCTTCGAACATGGAACTAAAAAGCTCATAACTCATTTTTTATTCTACTTAGAAATTTCGAATAGGTGCCATCTTCAGCAGAAAAATCAGAGCTTTCGATGGACATATAATGTAAATATGTGCAAGTATTTTTTCATCCCTATATTAGAGAATTTATACGAAAATTGTATTTAATTGCTCCCCTAAGGGGGTTTTGCCCCCCATAACGGGACGAAAACTACCCTATGTGTTATTCTGATGCATAAGCTATATTATTGTAAAGTTTCGTCGAAATCCGTTCAGTAGTTTTTGCGTGAAAGAGTAACAAACATCCATACATATATACATCCATACAGACAAACTTTCGCATATATAATATTAGTAAGATAAACAACCAAATATCTTCAATACCTTTTATCCCTAAATTGATTAAGGAAAGCTGACCCATGAAAAGATATATTTTTAAACAGCATATGAGGCAGTGAGAAGCAAAGGGATATAATTGACAGAATTAAAATTTTAGAGATAATCATTACAAATGATAGGGGAACCTCTACTCTGCTTAGGGGCAAGAGATGGTACTAGTAGCTCTGGTAGGGGCTGTAACATAGCATAATTTAGAAAAAAAAGTTCAAATGAAAGCCTAGGATCTGCACTCTAAACGCGTTTTATAAAGAACTTTAAAAAGTCCACTTACATCCTTTTGCTTCTCACTACGTCATATGGCCTTTGTCATCCATCTGGTGCGATGAATAGCGCCAGGCACTCGAAAAGTAACGTTGTTTGGGAAAGACTCCCTAAACAAGTTAGGCAAAGTTGAATGAATTGCTTGTAGTCATCCCTATGCTGCTACTGATTTTATTTCTCAAAAAGAAAGCTTGAAATTTCACCAGGATTGCTTATTTTGTTTTAAATCTTCGAAACTTGCTTTGGATTGCTTCTTATCTATACCATTCATCCTGAAATTCTTGAAAAATAATGGTTGAGGACTAGTGGACGTACCTATTTCGCAAATCAAATCTTCTTTTAAACCAACTTCTAAAATGTGGTAGAGATTTGCTAAATACAAAAACTTTTTCTGTAACAACTGCACTCCCAAAACGCAGTTTTGCATTGCAGAAGCCCTAACAAGTCCCCGACTAAGAACACAGACCACTTTCCTGGGAATTTTAGTTGTAACGAAGTTTTAGTAGTAATGAAATACAAGCAACGTAATGGAAATCAAATCAAGGCTGAAAATTTCTTTCGTTAAATCGGATATTTCGTTGTATCGGTATCCGTTGTAACGGGGTTTCACTGTATAGATTTCTGATAATATTGCTGTTTTTGCTCTGATTACTTATCATTGTAAGGGGGTTACAACCATTAACTAAAAGAACTAATACAATTTATTTTTTAATGATTCATTCTTCTTAAGCGATTTTGAGGATATTAGCTACGACTTGACTTGGAAAATCCTGAATAATGTTCGATCAATTTTTACAAGAATTTAAATGAAATTAGACTTAAAGAGAATAAAATTCCCTTTAAAATGAAATCAGAACGAAGTTTCTAGAATGAATAGTTTAGGTTTTACAGATGAAAAACTACGATTTTTTGCTAAAAATTGCTATTTTTTGTAATTTTAATCCCTTTGCGGCACGTGTTAATATCATCGAAATGACTTGAAACTTTGCAAATCACATTTTCCAATCTATTGGCACATTTTAGGGGGGTGCCGCAAAATATTAATTGAAAAAAGTTTTTCCCCATGTATCTTGTGACCACCCTAGTGAGTACAGTACAAAGTTGGCAATACTCTATCCTCGGTCAGGCCCGGCTCTTGGGATAGGAGACCTAGGCGGCCGCCTAGAGCAGCAGATTTGAGGGGGAGGCAAATTTCGAAGTTGAAGCGTTTTTTAAAAAATAGTATGAATAGATCTAATGATAGTATGAATATATCTGAATAATAATTTAGGTTGTGCACCAGTGCTTGGATATGCAAAGCATAGTTCAGAATTTAACTAGACATTCAATTTAATTTTAGAGATGGCAAATTGAGTGATTTAAAAGTCTTTTGAAAGTATTAATATCTGTTTCAGTGCCATAAGATGCACTACTTTAATGTTAAAAAAGGCAATTTAAAATGTGTACCAGTGCTTGGATATGCAAAACCCAGTTATTTAACCAGAAACTCGCTTTAATTTTAAGCCCTTTGCTATTATTTTTATTTTGTTAACATATTATTATTTATTATTATTATTATTATCCAATGGGGAAGGGGGCAGCACTTGTCAATATGGCCTAGAGCGGCAGAACTGCTAAAGCTGGCTCTGTCCTCGAGACTTCGGCAGACCCACTACTGTTTTTTATTACATTTCCATTTTCACTTTCTACGAAGTAAAATAAAACTCGTGACGTATGAATTTCAGTCGTAGTTCGGTTTGACTCTAGACACTCCAAACTTTATAGTATGAAAAACAAATGTGATAAAGCGTATCAAATGAAGGCAAAATAAAACACCAGGGAAATAATATATTCTACTAAAATAATTAAAAGTAATGAAGAAAACACGCAGGTGTAAATTCTTTTTTATATTCAGACGATTTCATCAAATTATCTTTCCCCGTACGACTCGGAAGCAGGGAAAGGCAACCACAATTTCGTTCTTATTTCGCCTCTAAACATTTAGTAAATAGCGAGTTAGAAGAAAGGATCTCAGGTGGAGTAGCGTCCAACTATGAACGCCGCTTGAAATCAACCAAGTGTCAATCATGTGTGGTGGTTTTGAAATTCTTAAAATGGTTTATATTCTGCGAAATTCGACATAATTTTGATTTCGTTCTAGATTCTGCCGATTATTATATTTTTTTTTTTTTTTTTTTTTTTTTTTTGCGGAAAAATAATTTTGTTCTAGAATTCTTTTTTTTTTTTCAAAAAATACTTTTTTGGGAGGTTGTAGAGAGAGAATTGAAAATATATAATATCATAATGATTGGAAAACGTACGAATTTTTTATATCCGAATTTGGGACTTTCTTACTGTATTTAAAATGTTTTAACTTTGTTTTAAACAGCTGCTGGGAAGTCCTTGATTTTTATGCAGGATGTCAATGATTTTAATTCGGATCTTAACAGTTGGCTTTTCAAAAATCGTTGATTTAAAACATGTTTTAATCTTCATATTTTTTAACCCTATATCGACCTTTCTTTTCCATCAGTACAACTTTCCTCCTTATTTTTCATTTTTTCTCTAGAGTGTACCCTCCTTTGACTATTTTTTATCTATTTAAAGTCACTCTCCGTACTCAACTCGAATTTTTAGATAGTATAGGGTAAACGTTTTTCAGTTACCCCTTTTTTGTTATTAGTAGTCGGTTTGGGGTCAAAACTTCGGGGTCAAAACTTCGCGGTCGAAACTTCGCCGGACAAAACTTCGTCTGGACAAAAATTCGCACGGTCAAAACTTCGCCAGAACAAAACTTCGCGTAGTCAAAACTTCGCGTGGTCAAAACTTCACGGGATCAAAACTTCGCTTAGACAAAAGTTCGCGGGGGCAAAACTTCGCGGGGGCAAAACTACGCGTGGAAAAAATTTCGCAAGTGCAAAATTTCTCAGGTCTATTATTTTGCCATCCTAACACTTAGCAAGCAAGTAAAAATGTATGTGTGGGGAGGGGGGAGCAGAGTGGTGTTATTGTTTGATTTCCAGGAACACATTAGGCACACACTATACAAACAACTAATTTTTAACAATGAATTATTTGAGAGCAAATTAATTCTTTAATGAAAATTAAAGTATATTAACTTAAGTAAATAATAAATTGATATAATTTACTTAAGACTAAATTAAAATTAATTGATTAATATTCCAAAAGGACAGAAGAACAGAGAAATTTACTGGTAATATAATAATAATTTTAATGTTCTATATCTAACTAATTGAACATTTTTTTATGATTAAACAACATTCATATTTTAAATGTCCAAAAAATTTTCTCATAGTATTATTCTCATCATTTATTTCTATTCCTCTTTTAAACGCTATGTAATTCCCTAATTACATTAAATTGTTAAAAATCAGGAATATTTGTTTTAGTTTTTCAACTGAAGCGCAATCGCATGTTTCTACTGCAAAATCAAAAGTTAAAAACATTGCAACTGAAATTTATACTAAGTGACAATCCCTCCCCCCCCCCCCCTCTCTCCCATTTTGAAAATTGTCCTTGGGTGAGGAGAGTAAATCCCTTAATTTGCATTTATAACAGTTTTTAAATTCAGCATTTAGTTTTTTTTTTAATTGTAATAGTAAAGCTAACAATAAATAGAATTTAAAGATATTTTTTGCATTAAACTTAAATAATTTAATTTCAAGATTTTTTTTTTATATTTGCACGATGTAATACGTGCACAATGTTTTGTTCGCACAAAGTTTTTTCTTTGCAAAGTATTGTACAAACGGAGAGAAGTTTTGTCTGCGCGAAGTTTTTTCCACGCCAAGTTTTGACCACGCGAAGTTTTGACCACGCGAAGTTTTGACAGCGCGAAGTTTTGTTCAGGCGAAGTTTTGTCCGTGAAGTTTTGTCCGGGGAAGTTTCGGCCGCGAAGTTTTGTCCAGGCGAAGTTTTGTCCGCGAAGTTTTGTCCGGGGAAGTTTCGGCCGCGAAATTTTGACCCATTACCGGAAAAATTATCTGTATAGAAGGTTTCTTTTTGCTTCAGTTCGCAACAAACTTGGAGTAAAAATATTTAAAGTGTTTCTTTGCTTACTCCAAGGCACTATTATCATTAAATTGGCGTAAAAGGAAGGCATGTGAAACACAAATCAGCTCGTTTTATTTTTATTTTCGAAGCACACTGATGCATAGCAAATTAATATTTTGGCACAAATTACACATTTAACAATTTTCAAGCAATTTGATCTTTACTTGAGCTTTTTTTTTTTTTTGGAATTACCAAATATAGTTTTCGTTATTTTAAACAACGCTATAGCCGATAGATTTTATGATAATACTGTAAAAACAGTTATTTTCACTAGGCTTTAATTTGCGCTAGCACGTCGTAATCATGAAAATTTAAACCTGGCGACATATTTCAACTAAATATGTATAATCAACTGTCGGTTCTGTTCATACGAAATTCGCTAAGCTTTCAGCTCGCAAAATCACCAAGAACTTAATTTTCGCGAAAACGAGTGCTTTTACTGTACATAAGTAGGAAAGTAAGATTGTAAATAACTTTAAAAAAATATTCATAAATACACGCTTAAACTTTGTTTTCATACTTACTATAAACAGTGAAAGTTATACACTAGTTAAAATTCCATTCGAGCTGTCATACTGTCATCCGGGAAAACCCTCCCACCCTTCCCCTATAGCTTTGGCCTAATGACACCACCCTCCCTTCTTTATAGGAAGAAAAATGAATAGTCACTATTAGCTTGAACATGTAACCTAGATACACTGTTTCTTGTAAAGTTGACCTTAACCATCCATTAATCATATTCATCATTACTTCACGTGCTCAGCCACTTAGCGTAATGATTCCATGCCTTGGCGCATCCACCGGGCTGGTGTTATTAATATTGAGGCAGTGATGGCGCTAACGACAGGGATCTATAATGATAGATTGATGGAGTTATGCAAAAGATGTGATTGTCAAACGTAATACCGTACTGGTTATTCCCAACTAAAAGTAATTCCTGCAATAACGGCGCATGGATTGATCCCAAGCGCGGTCCTTTTCTCTACAACTTCCTACCTTTTAGCACGAAGGTTTAACACTACTATTCGGCAAATAAGGACTTGACCAGCTGCATCCCCCGGCTTTGCACGGTCAACCTCGAAAATAAAAGTTACGTCAAGTGACGCGCGTTCAACAATCAGGCTTGAAAAAAAAAAAAAAAAAAAAATCAGTAAAATTTTGCGCCAGATTGCGGAAAAATAACCAAAAAGGAAACATTTCAAATCCCCCAATTACCAGGAAAAGCATTTAAAACAAAAGCCAGAATTTTATTTGTTCATACTCGAAAAAAAATGGCAACAGATCTTCGTCTCGATGATTTTCTTCACGCTACAAATTTTAATAAAAGCATTGTTACGGAAAGTTGAGATGAGGCACTCAATAATAATTTGTGTGAATGGAGGAAAACATTCAAAAAATAGGGATTTTATTTAGTATTATCAAAATCTAAGTATCATTAAGAAATAGTTTTTAATTGATATATCCGCTGTACATAGATACATACACTCAGTTTAAAAAAAAAAAAAAAATAAGATTTTGATTACAGACCAAAAATGTGTGGTGGTTTTACCGATTGGAAATAGAACTTGAAGTCAGCTCTGTTTTTCTAATACAGACCAAGTTGGATCAGGGGCCGACCAAACCCTGATCCAACACGCACAGGGTTAGTGATTTGGAAAAGGAGTTGGAGGTGACCATGACAGATTCATTGTGCAACAGTCACCATCGGCATGGACAAAGGATCTTCAACCGTCTGGAATCGAGCCCGCGACTCTCCAGTTACGAGTCCAACACCTTATCGATTAAGCCACTATGGATTTTAATTTTGATTAATGGAACCGGTATTGATCCAAACCAGTATGAGCAATATGGACGACTCACCATCGGCATACACAAAGGATCTTCGACCGGCTGGAATCGAACCCGTGACTCTCCAGGTACGAGTCCAACGGCTTATCGACCAAGCCACCGCGGATTTTAATTTTGATTTATGGAACCGGTATTGATCCAAAACTGTGACCAATTTTCATTTTGATTGACTGGAAGATCACCGGATAGATGAGATTGGAGATTGAACCTCGTTAATGGAATTATGCGGCAAACTAAGACCGTTATTAGTTAGGACTATTAGGGATGAGAAGGATTTGAGTGAGTGGGATGACTGTATCCACAACTTCCTGAATAAGGTTGATTTATCTTGATAAGTCCAGGATCGGTTTGAATCGATTAATAGGATAAGGATTGGAATTAAACTGAACAAATTGAAATGGCGGAGAGTGATCCGAATTTATTGGACTATCATTGATTCGAAGTGATGGGATGGGATTTTTGGCAACTTGATTGCAATTCAACTGATTGATAATCTTGTGCACTTACAATTGGCCAAGAAATTCTGATTTATGTAACGGAGTTTGATTTGGATTACTTAAATTGGAATTATTGCACATTAAGTTAATTGGAGATGATTGGAATTAGTTGGATGTAGATTCTTGGGAAAGAATTGATGGGACTTGAATTGATCCAAATGAATGCTAAGGAGATTAATTCGAATTGATAGGATTGAAATTGAGATTACCAGGTTTTATTGGGAATAGGGATCAATGTAATCAGAATCCATCCAGATTTATGGAACTGAGCTTGATCCAAATTGCTATGACGGATTGAATAAACGGCTGCGAATGGTTCCTAGTTTTGTAAATTGTTTTCCATGATTTCTAGTTTGATGAAGCTCATATATTCTTTCTCGAAAAACAAGTTTGAGATTCCCGAACTGAGGATCGATGATAAAACTCCCGAAAGGAATGGACAATGCAAAATTGTTTTTCAATGAGTGATAAATCTTAAACAATCAACTTGGTTCACCTGATAGCATGATTTTTTTCAAAATGGCTGCGGAATCATCAACATACTGATACATTATCATCCTGAACAATGTATAACCTGGTAGAGGAGATCCTATTAAAATGGTTTTTGACGTTGATTCGAAGAGAAGACTTCATCTAGGTTAAATTTTGCATTATGAGGTAAAAAGAAGTTATGTTGAATTTAAATGAAGTATTGACGAGAAACGGTTCTTTTCTTAACTCATGCAGTTCACAAATTTACCTATGAATAGGATCTTCAGATATGAGTTTAGGGTGGTCTTTAGTTCACGAGGTACCGCATTAGTACTGCTGGCTGTAGTCCTCAGAAAAATCTGCAATCAGGTGACATCAGTTTACTCTTTTTTTTTTTTAAAGCAAACTGGCTGGAATACTTACTCTTGGCGCAACCCAAGGAATCAGGGGGAGAATCCCTACTTCTTTACTTTTCTCTTTGGAACTCAAAGGCCTTTTTTACAGAATTCTTCTGAGAAATTCGGCCAGACTGCAACGTTAAAATAAAAGAAAAAATTCATAATGTTCAACTTAAAAGAACAAAAAAAAAGCTTGATTTTAAGCTACAAACACATCAAAGTTATTCAGTCCAGTCAGTTATCCATACCGGTTATCTTGGCACCACTTCTAACTTTTAATATTTGCTTTAAAAAAAAATCTGTTTAGGCACAGTGCTATACTTTCTTTACTCGGTTACGAAATAGATTTTCTACTCTTTATTTCACAAATTAAAAAAAAAATGTTGGCAACAATGTACACAGCTCATCGCATCATTCAACAATTCTGAACTGACTGTTTGGAAACAGTTTGAACTGATGTCTATAGAAATGAGTTTTTAAGATATTTGAAGAAACGCACTTTGGATTCTATATCAACGATAAGTTAACGATGGAATTTAGCATTTTTTTCGCGATTTATTTTTAGCGGAAACTAAATAAGCAAGCTTGTACAATAAAGCTTAAGAACAATAGATAACAAATACCAAAAAAAAAATGCAGAAATTGCGCTTTACCTTGGCGGTATATTTGAAGCTGTTGAAAGTGATCTCTCTACATTTTTATGTTCTACACAGTATTATAAATGATAGAAATTTTGTGATTTGCAAAGTTTTAAACTTTTTGACATTTTATTTGCGTTAAAGTTGCATTATTTTTATAAAAATAATTATTTTGCATCCAATTTCTGAACTGGCTCAAAATCATTTTAAATGACAGATAACTTTGAACTAGGCTAGTAATTCATTTTAAATGAATTTAATATTTATTATTTCTTAATTTTGGGCAGCTATACAGTAGTTAGAAATGTCTCTTCCCTTTTATAACCACAGACACAGTGCAGCCATTTAAATGTGAGTGGGATAGTTTTGAATGGTGAAATAGCGGCTCAGAGGTAAAATTACCCTGTGTAACCAGTTGTGCAGGGTGTTTATGAAATCTTTCACTAATAAAGAAATTTCAGCCGAAAAAATGCTTTAGAGACAAACATAATTCTTGTCTTATTTTGATCTTTTTCTTAAAAAGTTTTTGTTATCGTTTTCGTGTGCCAGCTAGGCTAGCAATTTGGGATGCGCTGCTTCACTTTTCCAACTGTACCGTAATGTGAAGTCCGACTTTCACAGTACACACAGATGCCATGGGGACCCATTTATAGGGTAGGCAACAATTCACAGCATAACAACACATTCACACAAAGGAAGGACAATTACAGGAGAGAGAGTGTACACTGTACATTCGAACCGGGGATCATCTCATCGCAGTCAGACTCCTCTGACCACTGGACAAGGCGGGCATCTAAAAAGTCTTTCCCATCGTTAATAGACTTCTAAGCGTGCACCTTCCATTGGCACACATGTGAGAACGTTTAGAAGCTTTTCAACTTCACGCCAGGCTCTAGCACAGGCAGAATTTACATTCTGGGGATGAGGGTTTGATCATAACAGTCCTTTTATATGAAAAAAAAAAAAAGCTGTCATATCAGAATTGGCAATATGTGTTAAAACCACAGGCTGAGTAATGTTGACTTTCATAAGTCTCCTTGTATCAATCCACTATAATATTAAAATCTGTTCGCGTCCGTCTGTCTGTCTGTCTGTCTGTCTGAAGATCAATCTTCTCAAGAACCGCTGCGAATCGGGAGTCAAACGAGATACCGATCTATTCGAAATTTTCCAAAGAAAACAGTAGGACCAATCTCGTAATTGTGCGACTTTAATTAACGGAGATATTAATTAAAACGTTAATTAACATAACGTTATTCAGGAATTTTATTTCTTTCCTGTTGCCATTTTGCATATGCGTGAGCAAGTAAAATTCTAATAGTTGTTTTAAAAGAGATATTTTGGCTGCTGTCCAAATCTTAAAACAACGTTTCCATCTAGAATTTCATTTTAAATTAGTTTAAAATTGTGGTTGCTCTATTCGGATATAGCCTTTATTTTATCGTCTGTCCTTTTTTTTATTTTTTACATTCAACGTTCTTAACTCTTTTCAACATATGAAAGTTGTTTCTTTAGCTATGTTTATTGATTGTAGTGTAAGTTTATCATTCACCGGCCTCATATTTTGGTACATTTAGGATGTGCGACTAATTATGTTTATTTTGTTGGACTTTTTTCCGTCACATGGGTGAATTTTCGAATTGTTATAACTCTCTTTTTCCTTCCTGTTTCTATTTTTGAAATACAGTTTGTATCGTTAAAAGAACATGTTAAATTAAGATTGTTTGGATTTCTTTAAGTGAAACAGAGTTGAACAAAAATATTGTTTTTAAGGATTTTAAGTAAAGCTTAATTCGAATCTGATGACTTGGTATTAAATTAATGCTGATTGGTATTTATTAAGTCTTGGTGCTTTAGTTTCTTGTAAGCAACCAAAAAGTATGTGTCATTTTATGTAAAAAGCTGATCGTAATTGTACATACAAATGTTTCAGATATAGTCTATCAGATTTAATTCAGTTTAAAGTGAGCACAGATTATAGTTGATAATGCATATATTTTCATCTTTTGTGCTAATTGAAAATACTCATAACTTGCATTATTTGTAACTATGATTAACGTTAAAGAGATTTTTGCCAAAAATATGCTCTACTGGTGTTTTGCAAACCTTGCATTACGCGTATTTATTTACTCCTTAGCGCTTTAGAAACTGATGTCAGAGTAATACAAAAACATCAATTGGACATCTCTTTCATTTTTTAAGTAGCCCGTGCAACGCCGGGCACGCAGCTAGTAGGAGAAAAATACTTGATCAGATCATGATCGCGTTAAAGAAAAATTATGCGAAAATCTTAAAAGTATTTTTTTTTTTTTTTTAAATTAAAGGCTCTTCCTCAGTGCAAGACCGCACCCTGTATTTTTACCAGAATGAACTTCGCTTTTAGAGGATATGAAACTGGGAATATTTGAGGCAGTGAGAAGCAAAGGGATGTAAGTGGACATTTTCAAGTTTTGAGTAAAACGCGTTTAAAGGTAACTTCCTAGGTAGGCTTTCATTGATTTTTTTTTTTCTAAATCATGCTGTACAGCAGTACCTACCAGGTCTACTAGTTCCTATCTCTTGCCCTAAGACAGAGGAGTGGTTGCAATACCATTTGTACTGGTTGTCTCCAAATTTTTAATTTTGCCAGTTGCATCCCTTTGCTTCTCACTGCCTCATTTGTCCCAGCCGAGCGAAATTAGTAAACGACCCCTTCCCGAGCAATCCCTGCGCTGTCTCGCTCAGGAATGCCACTTATTACACATTCCCCCAAATTACCCTGTAAGGGTAAAAGCAACAAAACTAGGCCTCATTACGAGGCACACGTGACACGCTCTCCTGCTCCATCACATCCCGGGATGCGCGCTCGTCCTTTATTTGCGAAATTTACTGCCACTTAAGGCCACAATATAAGGGGAGCTGACTTATCCGACATTTTGGTTCCAAAATTGTCTTGTGGCAAAACTAGTATTTGTACAAAAGCCTCGTTGCAGAAAACTGGTCAGAGCCTGATTACCGCAGGGGCATGTGGGGCACAGGCCCCTCCTCTTAGATTTCAGGGGCCCAAAATCCCCTTAATTTATCATGCTAATTAAAAATGATTTCACTCAGAATCTAGAGTACAATGATATCATTGATAGTTTTGCAAATGTCAAAACAAGGAAAAAAAAATCTATTTGTTGATTAAAAAAAAAAAAATTCCTCTTAAAAATGTGATCTCTTTGCAAATCAGAAAACCACTCCAAATTTAGCCTGTACTCTTCTACTGTACTCTCTATCTCTTCTACTTTTTAAATGCATATATGTATTACATTGAGATATATCACCAAATTTGGTATGGTTGTGTAAAAACGCAAGTATCGAAATATTTTATTGCTTCAACGTATAAAAAAAGCCGGAATGGGGGGGGGCACAAAATACAAAATTAATTTCGTGCCCCGTGTCTTCAAAAATCTTAGTCGGGCCCTAGGGAGGCCCTGAAATAGAAAAGTGCCCCATGTCCAGTGTAAGGATGATCGGGCTCTGAAACTGGTGCCCAAGCTTTAGATTGTTGCCTTAATGATGTTTAATTATTTTCTTTACTAATAATAAAGCAGAAAGTCTCTCTGTCCGGAGGATGTCTGTAGGATGTCTCTCTGGATGTCTCTCTGGATGTCTCTCTGGATGTCTGTAGGATGTCTGTGACGCGCATAGCGCCTAAACCGTTCGGCCGATTTTCATGAAATTTGGCACAAAGTTAGTATGTAGCATGGGGGTGTGCACCTCGAAGCGATTTTTCGAAAATTCGATGTGGTTCTTTTTTTATTCCAATTTTAAGAAAAAAAAACTATCATAAATTACGAAATTATCGTAACGTGGAACCGTAACATGGGCACAAGCCAATTGGCGAGATACGAAATTATCATAACGTGGAACTGTAACGTCGGTACAAGCCAATTGGCGAGAAAATTCACCATACATTATTCTTTATCTTCTTCTTTACTAATAATAAAGCTGAAAGTCTCTCTGTCCGGAGGATGTCTGGATGTCTGGAGGATGTCTGTAGGATGTCTGTGACGCGCATAGCGCCTAGACCGTTGGACCGATTTTCATGAAATTTGGCACAAAGTTAGTTTGTAGCATGGGGGTGTGCACCTCGAAGCGATTTTTCGAAAATTCGATGTGGTTCTTTTTCTATTCCAATTTTAAGAAAAAAACTATGATAAAATACGAAATTATCATAACGTGGAACTGTAACGCGGGTACAAGCCAATTGGCGAGAAAATTCACCATACATTATTTGTAAATATACAGGCGAACCAAAAGACTTTTTAATTTTTCTATTACGGGCAAAGCCGTGCGGGTTCCACTAGTTACTAATAATAAAGCTGAAAGTCTCTCTGTCCGGAGGATGTCTGGATGTCTGGATGTCTGTAGGATATCTGTAGGATGTCTGTAGGATGTCTGTGACGCGCATAGCGCCTAGACCGTTCGGCCGATTTTCATGAAATTTGGCACAAAGTTAGTATGTAGCATGGGGGTGTTCACCTCGAAGCGATTTTTCGAAAATTCGATTTTGTTCTTTTTCTATTCCAATTTTAAGAACAAAACTATCATAAGATGGCGAATAAATTACGAAATTATCATAACGTGGAACTGTAACATGGGCACAAGCCAATTGGCGAGAAAATTCACCATACATCATTTGTAAATATACAGGCGAACCAAAAGACCTTTTAATTTGCTATTACGGGCGAAGCCGTGCGGGTACCACTAGTATTCTATAAATGAAGAAGATTTAATTTAAGCAAATTAAAAACAAATAAGGCATGAAAATGATGTTCCTTACAATAAACATATTCCGATATTTTTGTTGAATTTGTGAACTAAGTTTTCTTTCTAGACTTACCTTAGTGACATTTTACTCAACTTAACATCAATTGTTTTACGACCTAGCAACCAGCGAATATTGTTACGTAATTACAAATACTAGAAACAGGGTTGGATCCAAAGCCGTCTTGGAACCAAAATGTCGGATAAGTCGGCCTGTCCCTTTCAAGGGGTTTTGTTCTACTGCCACTTAGAAAAGGAAGAGTGCCGCGTAGGGTAGTTTGAATTTGATTTCGCTCTTGCCTACCGAGGAAGCAAGGTATGCGACAGATAATGATTGGACAAAAGATTAACTTTTGAGCGAAGAGGTAGTTGTTTTTTGAGGATGTTAAAAGTTTCTAGAAAGAGCTTGTTCCGTCGCTGAAAGTTGTGGGCCTGCTTGTTCGTTAAATATTTAAATACTGCAAATATTAAAATAGTAAATCTTTTTTGGTGGACGCACAAACGCACAGAAAATTGCAGAGGCGTGTTTTGGATTGCCTCTTTCAAAACACAAAATTATGAGCTTCAGGAGGAAAGTGTGTCAATATCATGGAAATAGTACAAGTCAGGTCCAACATTTTTGAATCTTGTTCGTCAAATTTTAGTTTCCACCAACTAATTTTTTGTTTTGAAGGGAAACATATTCAGCGAGGGCTTTGAAATTCTGATCCGCTACTTTTTTTGTGACGGAAGTGACGTAGCTGTTTTTTAATTGTTGCCAAAAACAATGAAAAATATTAGTGACTATAAAGTTCGTTTTGTTAATAAATTAAACAAACTAATTTCAAGGCTGAAATTAAGCAAGCATATAATTCAAGTGAGTCAAGTCATCAGTTTAAAGCGTAATCCACATTGCTCAAGTTCAGCTTCGAAATGAGTTTGTTATCTTTTATTTTAAAAAAATTAACTTTACAACAAAATTAACTTAATTGCTAATTGTTTTCATTGATTTTTGGCAACAATTAAAAAGCGGATTTCGAGTATTGTTTAGTGTTTTTTTTTTTTTTTTTTGCTTATAATCTATTTTCTTCCCTAAAATGTACAATTTTGTTGTGAATAAGCCTAAGTCAGGCACAGAAAGAACAAGAGCGTGACGTGATAGAAAACGTGCGGATGAAGTGACAGTTTAGAATGTAAAAAAAAAAAAGATAAAAGTTTCACTTCTATCGTGAGTCTTTGCGGCACACATTTCTTTTTTCTAAAGCTCATAACATTGGCAAAAAAAAAATTTACGCATTATGTTACGTGAGTGATAAAAGAGGGTGGATGACTATGTGAAATAAGTTCGTTGTTCGATTGAAGAGTCATTTTAATAGCAAAATATGATATATAAATTCAATTTCTTACAAAGTAAACAAAGACTGTCCATTAATGTTAACCAGGGATGTTTACGAAGAGTGGGGAGTGTCATGGCGCTGACTGCGGCATTAATTTTTTTAGAGGAGATTTATTTTTAACGGGTTTTTTTATCTGATTGGGGAAGAGATGGGCCACCGCCTTTCGGGAAACGAACACCCAACGTTATTATTTTTAACCATAAGTAATTTTTAATACTCATTCCTTAGAACAAAATGTCTTCCAATATTTCCTTGAAGAGTCCATCACTGAAATTTCTATTTCAGTTCCTGGATTTCATGTGGATACTTCCCCTACAAAAAAAAAAAAAAAAAAAAAAAAACAGAGATAAGACCCCCTTAAAACAACATCTTGAAAATTTCAATGGCGTAGTTTGTGCCATTCACCCCGTCGTGGGTTCCCCTTGAAATGAAGGAAATAGAAACGTTTTGCATTTCTTCTCAAAAATATTTCACACATAGATATTCAAAGAACATATTTTAAAAAACTATTGAACCGAAAGCGTCTGAGTTATTCTTTTATGGATTCCAATATCGAAGGCTCAGTAGAGGATAGGCGGTGGGAATAGGGGGTCTCCGTGCCCCTACAAAAGGGACAAAATTATTTTGACTGTTACTAACCATTTTTTGAAAATTATTTTTCCACAACATGAGAAAATTTTTTCAAATCATTTCTTAAAAAACGCCCACAAACAAGCCTATATAAATAAAATCATTTTGGTTCCCATTTGAACTTACAGTCAGCGGTCAGTGCGAAAGAATGCATTAAAAATCACAGACTTAGAATTCAGGGGTGCGCAGCCAGAAATTCCTTCTGGGGAGGGCTTTTTATTCAAAGCAGTCCTTATACTTGAATTAACTACTGTGTATTAGGATTGCAAAAATGTTAAATGTTGCAAAAATGTTAACTCCTGCGTCACTGCAGGAGTACATAATATCGCAATTCGGTCAGTCATTCTCAAGGGCGCCCATATAGGGGGGTAAGGGGGGTCAAGCCCCCCCCCCTCTTAGAAATGAGAACGTCCTTGTTTTTAGTGCTTTTTTTCTTTGAAAAAATGTATAAAAATTTCTTTTCCAGCCATTAATGAACAAGTTGTTAAAAATGTCAAATTTTAATATCTCTAATCTGCACTGAAATCGGTTTTCATGAAAATATTCTGCTAAACCATGCTGAAAATTTTTGAGCTCCCCCCCCCCTTAAAATTTTGCATATGGGCACCCTTGGTCGTTCTTCCTTCTTTGATGGAAAAAAAATGATTATGCTTTAATAATCTTTTGTTTTAATTATTATGACAATGTTTCTAAGTATTTTTTCATATTTCTGTGTTTTAAAGTAGATTAATTGACTCTAAGGGTTTTTTAAAAATATTTTGAAGTAACCTTTTGAGAACTTTTTTTTTAATGAAAAATTGTATTGGGGGGGGGAGGGCACTTTTTAGCGGTTCAGTGACCATTAGGGCGTCTCTTATAACGCAGTTTAAAAAAAAAAAATTGAATTTCTTATGGGGCACCACTTTAACTGCTTTTTTTTGCTGAAAAAACACACACATAAAAGTTTCATAGAATTTGAACAAAATTTAGAGGTTGCTACCAGCGATTAAAATTGCGTTCATTGTGAAGAAAAAAAGAGTAGAAGTAAATTCCCAATTTTATATTGCAATATTTGAAATCAGCATGAAATTGGGTTTTTAGCCTACTTTCCCAGTAAAAATCAGAGAAAGAAGAAAAAAGCATGAAAGAAGGCTTAATACATCTTAAAAATATCCCGAAAAACAAAAAAAAGTCAAAAATAAATAAAATAGTTAGATAAATATTGAAAAATTAAAAATTGGAAAGTAGGGTATTGAGATGGGGAAAAATGTCTGTCGGTCTGTCTGTCTGTCTGTCGGTCTGTCTGTCTGTCGGTCTGTCTGTCTGTCCCCCCCCTAATAACTTTTGAATGAATAGTCCGATTCGAACAATTTTTTTTTTGTTTGAAAGATCTCGGCAGGGACATCTCATTCGTATAATTCATTTTTTGATTTGAACAATTTTTCGTTCAATTTTGAACAGTTCAAAAAAACTTAACATTAGCGCCTACGGGGAAATTCAAATCAAAAATAAATCTTGAACTTAGAAGCGAAGTGGCTACAAACAAACTTTGTAGGGAAAAACTTTTGATAAAAAACATGTATCGAAAATATCTTTTTTGATTTGAACAAGTTTCCGTTCAAATTTGAACAGTTCAAATCTCTTAACATTAGCGCTTAAGGGGAAACTGAAAGTCAATATAGATTCCGAACTTAAAGGCGGATTTACTTCAAACAAACTTTGTTGGAAATAGCTCTTGACGACCTACTCCCGACTCCGACTCCAAGAATTTAGGGGCACCTGACACCGACTCTGACTCTTGTTCCCGACAATTAATCGGACTCCGACTCCCCGACTTCGACTGGTAGGTACGGGGGACCCTGGAGTGTTATGTTATGTTATGACTTCCTAGCTTTGGCAAACGTTTATACACGGAGGACAAATGACTGACTCCGATTCTTGGATATTCAACTCCGACTCTTTTATCCCAAAATGAGATTGACTCCGACTCCGACTCCGCTGCTGTGGTTTTAACTGTGAAATAATTATTGTTGATATGATTTGTTTTTATTTTCACGCTAAAGTTTTAATTTAGGTATTTAGTTTTCGGTGAATAAACTCGAAAAATATTCACAGACGATTTTTTTTTTTTTTTTTTTTTTTTTTTTTTTTGACAATGAAAATTATTTCTTTAAGTTGACATTGTATTGTTTTTTTTTTATTTTAGTAAGTGCATTAATTCGTTTAAAAAATTATTTTTGGCAACAGGGGAAAAAGAAACGATTTTTTTTATATGATGTATTTATTTTAATGAACTTATTATTATTATTTTTTCGTTTTGAAAGCTGTTAAAAAATTTTTTTAATGGAAAGAAGTGTATTAGCTGCTTTGTTTAAAAGGTGCTGCTATTTTATTTGTTCGTTTTCTTGAAGAAAAGTAAGGAATATTTTATTCCTAGAAATCAGCTTAAAATATTAAAAAAAATATGTTTGAAAAAAATTGCGATTTTAGCTATTTTTGAGAATATTGATCAGGTACTAGAAAGTAGTATGGGTATAAGGGAAAGTAGGCTCGTCTAGTTCTAGACGGAACTTCTTGTTTAAAGTAGAAACACAACCCAAATACTTATTTCCTATACATGCAAAAAAAAAAAAACGCATTTCATGGTTGCTATGTTATGATAATGTTTATCAAAAAGCATACAAAAGCTCGATTACGCCATTCATAACAAATGTTTACAATTTCAGTCTTTTACATCCACCAATATTTTAATTCTTCTCCCTTAGTTACTAGTAGTATGTGAGATATACAAACCTTTTTCTGATTGCTACTCATCATCCAAACTATTTGATAATATCTCGTCTAAAACTTGATGAAAGGACCCTTATGGAGAAAGATCTGAATGTTAGTAATAAAATCCTCTAATTTTTTCCTTTGGTTTTAGTTCTACAACATCTGCTGTACAGTGTTTCATTGAAAGAGTTATTCTTTCAGATTTCGTTAAGAAAGAGGCAAATTTGGAGTGTGTCTCTTCATAAATGTAGCCTTCAAAGCAAATAAAAGCAACATCCTCTTCTGACAAGTAGATGTCAAATAAAATAGAAGCAACAGTTGAAATTTTTGGCATTTTACTTCTTGATAGTGAAAATGCTTTTCAACAACATAAGTCCAAATCTAGATAAACTTTAATGCAAATTCTTGTTCTTCAGGATCAGACGAAGTACATTCAGTTACAACAGAAGCTAAAACAACTACACTTTCACGAAAGTTGATACAGATTCTTCATGACTTTCTTTCTTTCAAAGTTTCTTCTTTTTGCGCAAGTTCTGTTGCTTTTTTAAATAGAGATTTATTAGTTACCAATTTTGCCTTGTCATCCTAATTTTGTTCAGTCAGAAATAATTTCTCGTCTGGAATTAAAATCTTGCATAAAGTTTCACCGGCAAGATCAATGTCAAGCAAATAATCTAATGATAGATTCTAATAATTTTATTTTTGATTGCCGAAATAGAACGTTTTTACTTTACTTTCTGAGTTGTTAACTAACAGTTAGTTAAGAGGTTGAGAGTTGATTGTAGCTATAGTTAATTAACATGATTTAATAAAGTATAAAATAATTATAAAGTCAATAACAATCTAATTTATCACTAATTAAAATGAATGAGATAAAGGTTACATAAATAAATATTACAATAATCAATGCAAAAAAAAAAGTAAGATTTCACAAATTTTGCAGCAATGGTAGAAACCTCTAAATATTATTCAATTTTTATTTTTAAGATAGGTGAATTATTTTTTCATCCAAAGGAACAAAATGAGAGAGTGCCTCATGAAAAAATAACATCTTTGAAAATAAGACGCACCCTAGTGACCATCCCAAAAACTATTTCTGTATCCGCCCTTGTGAACACTCTTGCATAATCAACAACTTATGTCAAAGTATTTAATAAATTAATGTCAGATGCACCAAATGTGCAGTACAATGTTTGATCAAATGAATATAAGATATCTTTGAATGAAAGGTTAACTCCTTTCATTTTTTATCTGTGTTTATGATAAAATATTTGACAATAGTTAAAACTTACATATATTATCACTAATAAAAAGCATTAAAATGAGATTATGCTTTTCTTCGAAAAAGTGGAATGAAACTAAATGAAATCTTTAGTTCATCAGTGATTTTCAAATGTTCTCAAATCGCTTATTCATTTTCATAAAAGGCAAATTATCAGAGCCTATGTTTTACGTCTTTACCCTTTAGGCAAGGATCTATCGTTAAAGAAATAAATAAAAAAAAAACCAAACTAAATGAATAAGAAAAATCCCGTTAAAACCTGCGCCATCTTTCATCATGTCCAACATTAACTGATTATTATGCAATAACTTTTTTCCTCTTTTAATACGTTCTTCTCTTCATTTTCGCATTCTTAGTGAAGCTGAATTCTGAGTCGTGAGCAGCAGACATCAGGAATGCGATTCCAATTGTGATAGATGGGCAGTCGTGATGCTCGAGTCTTTTTCTTCTTCTTCTTCTCTCTTCTTTTTAGACTTCTCCTATCCATGACTGAGTACTTTTCCACTCCTCCTGTACGACAAGATAGTTGTTGCCTAATGGCATCGCATAAAAAACTGTTTACAAATGTTGTGCTTTTTTTTAGTAATGTCTCCCGGAGCTACGCACGAAAATTTGCGAAGATGCCTTTGATGACCAATCAGACAGGGATACCACTTTAGTTAATTATCTGCGATGAATGTTTAACTAAAGCTACTGAAAAATTAGCTGCTGAACATTGTTACATTTTCAGATGTTTCTTTTTTTAAGAATTATTTCCAGGGTTCATTCTAAGCTTTAAAAAGGTCATTGGTGCTAAAACTCAGTGGCGGCGATTCGGAGGGGGAAGGGGAGGGGACCCACTTTTTATGGATCATTTATTTATTTTATTTTCCAATTTAGGAACCAAAACTAGAAATTATTTTTAAACTAGTATGTTGTGGCCATCACGAAACTTTCTTCTATATTTTTCTTTTTTTTTTTCTGATCCCTCCCCATGCTTGACGAGGAAGCAATATTCCCAACAAAAACAAAATTACACATGCAAAAACTTGACGACTATCCCAATGTCTGAATTATTGCAAAAGCAAAGCAAAGTGCGAAAATTGAAAGTTATTTTAAAAGCCTTGCTTGAATTAATTACAAATATTTTATTTGTTAACAAACATAAGATGGCAACAGTTAAAATTTTTAAATCATTGAGATAATATTTCCGATCATTTCCATACAATTAAAATCACGAGAAATACGCAGACGACAATCTATTACGATTTATCTTTCTTATTGTTGCATTAATAAAGCTATTTTTATTCGCAAAAAAAAAAAAAAAAAAAAAAAAAAAAATCAACACCTCTTGGAGCGATTGGCGTCAAAATTGAACCAAAGCCTGTTTACGTATGGATTCACATATATTCCAAATTTCAACCAGAACGTAGCATAACTTCTTGAGATAGGGTACTCACAATGGAAAAAAAGAACGGGCGATTGCGCTACCCCCTTTTTAGCTGTTGACACCAAAATAAAATCAGCTCTTATACCCACTAAGGGCTACTTGCCGATAAATTTTTCTTTCATTCCGTTCATTATTTCTTGAGATACAGCAGTCACAATTGACGACCAAAAAACGTTCTATAGCTCAACCCCCGTTTGAGTTATTGACACCAAAATTGAATCAGCACCTGTTCCTGTTAATGGCAACATATAAACCAAATTTTGTTTGATTCCGCCAGTTACTTCCTGAGGAATAGCAAGCACGCGTAACTCAAAAAACGTCCCATTGCTCCACCCCCCTTGGAGGAATTCGCGCCAAAAACCAATGGGCACAAGTTCACATACGGGCACATATGTGTACCAAATTTCGTTCGATTTCATGCGGTAGTTTTTGCTGTAGAGCGGCCACAAAAAACTGGTCACACACAGACGTGACACACATACATACACACACACATACATACATACACACACACACACACACAGACAGACAGACATTTTCCAAAAATAGTCGAAATGGACTCAGCACACCTCAAAACGTTCGAATCCGTCAAAATTCGAAATTCGAAAATTTGCACGAATCCAATACTTTCTTCTATATATTAGATATAGAAGAAAGTAAAAAGCAGAAGTGTCAAAACTTTCAGATCATAATTGTTTGTTTCATTTCGTATATCTGTTTACGAAACATTATTTAGCACAAGCAGTAACTTTTAGTTTTGTATTCATTGTTAAGATATTAGCATTAAATCAGTTGTTTTACTTAAACAAACCATACTTGCTTAGTGCAATTATTACCAAGTGCTTGTGACATCTCAAAATTCTTTGGTGTAAATAATATAAGTCTGATTCATGTCTAAGTGTTTCTTTGGGGAACGTTATTGTGTACATAACTCATCGAAATCTTGAGAAAAATGTGAGTTAAGCTTTTTAATTTGCACCAATTACCACTCATATGCTCTAAAAACCAGCCTTAGCAAAATTTTGTACTTTTTTTTTCTGTTTCTTTTCTTTTTTTTTTTTTTCTGCCGCTAAAAATCCTATACCTTTTACTTGTCGTTTTTTCACTCCACCCCCCCACCCCACCCCCTGTTTCAGTTCCAATCGCCACCTCTGCTAAAACTTATCGGAAAACGTATACAGCATAAAACGAGCGCAATGAAAAGGAGTGTTCTACGTTAATCTTTTGCAGTTAAGAGGTAAATATCAAGATCAGCGGTCTAGCCCATAGACTAATAATAAGAGTAGACCGAGCTTTCCCAGATTTGCTGATGAAAAAAATGGTTCATGGATACATCATGTGACTGGTGGGAGGCTTGGCGAAAACTTTGGCAGCAGGGTTGCTAGATGGCAACATTATCAATAGTTTGGCACTCGAAGTGTATTTTAAGACGTAATGTGTTTCCGTTATAATTTTTTTTTTCCAGGTGCAGAGATTGAACTGTTTTTCTTTTAGTTATGCATTATTTTTACATTAGTAGTTAGTTTTTGATCACAGTTTTCAGTAACTATTATTTCATTCGGAACTGCTACGTCAGCGTTGGCGTGAACGTAATTGCGTAAACGTTTTGCGTTAACGCAAAAATGTACTGAACTGAATCTTAAATTGAAATTGTAGGTAAAAATCTTACCGTTTGCAGATTCTTTTTGGGCGCTTGCATCTTTAATTGCTTAGAGAGTTACTGAAATTGACTAAAGGAACTGCACAATACTATCTAAACGAAACACTCACTATATTAACAAAATATTTACAACTTAGAATAACAATTTTACAAATCGGACTCCATAAAAGATCATCCTTCCGTGTTCCATCAATTCTATTTATTTTATTTCTCGCGGGCGTTGATCGTTTGCTACGATCAAGGCCCGCTGTTGCTAGGATATCCACCAGTCAGTCTATGTCATAGACTAATAATAAGAATAGACCGAGCTATGGCAACCCTTTTGCTGCTCATAAACCAAACCATGTGACTGGTGGATATCCTAGCAACAGCGGGCGTTGATCGTAGCAGACGATCAACGCCCGCGAGAAATAAAATAAATAGAATTGATGGAACACGGAAGGATGATCTTTTATGGAGTCCGATTTGTAAAATTGTTATTCTAAGTTGTAAATATTTTGTTAATATAGTGAGTGTTTCGTTTAGATAGTATTGTGCAGTTCCTTTAGTCAATTTCAATAACTCTCTAAGCAATTAAAGATGCAAGCGCCCAAAAAGAATCGGCAAACGGTAAGATTTTTACCTACAATTTCAATTTAAGATTCAGTTCAGTACATTTTTGCGTTAACGCAAAACGTTTACGCAATTACGTTCACGCCAACGCTGAGGTAGCAGTTCCGAATGAAATAATAGTTACTGAAAACTGTGATCAAAAACTAACTACTAATGTAAAAATAATGCATAACTAAAAGAAAAACAGTTCAGTCTCTGCACCTGGAAAACAATTATAATGAAAACACATTACGTCTTAAAATACATGTCGAGTGCCAAACTATAGATAATGTTGCCACCTAGCAACCATGCTGCCAAAGTTTTCGCCAAGCCTCCCACCAGTCACATGATGTATCCTTGAACCAATTTTTTCATCAGCAAGTCTGGGAAAGCTCGGTCTACTCTTATTATTAGTCTATGGTCTAGCCATTCGCGGCGTGGCGACTAAAATGAAAAGTTGGCGACGAAAAACTTTAGTACCATTCGCCACCAGGGCACTACTTTCACAACCCCCCCCCCCCACCTGCGTTATCGAATAACATTGATGTCATTAATTAGTTACGTGAACTTTTATTGAAACTGATAATTTTTATGTTTTAATAACAATTTAAAAGCTAATTAATTATTTTGTTACTTTTTTCGGTTACCAAAACAATTGGTGGCTAGCAAAAAAATGAGTTACGACTGATATACAGTTGAACTCGTCTTATAACAAACGCGAATTGATCGCCATATTTGCTCGCTATAACCGAGGGCTCGTAAGAAACGGTTTCGCGAAAAAAGTCATAAAAATTTGTACATGCCCGTTTTGTTTTGTTTTTTAATATTTCTGTACAGTAGCAAAGAAGTTGGTTATTTGAATTGAACTGTCTTATTGTCTCTTTCTTGTTTTTGTTTTCGGGGAACGTGGGGTCCGAAAAACATCGTCATTTGCATCTGTGGCTTCAAAATACAGGGTTCCGAGAAAGATCCGTACAACTTCAAAAATTTATTGAAAAGAAACAATAGGGTTACAGCGAAACTAATTAGTACATTAGATAGAATAACTCAAAAAGTTTTTTTCTGCAATATGTTTCTGACCATACATGGTCCGACATGTCACGCAAAGGAATACTAAAGCATTTTAGTTATTTCAATGGCGGATCGCGTGAAGAAAGCTCAATGTGGAATTGGATTATCGTCTTGATTCGTTCGTGCTGCGAAAGGTTCTCATGTAAAAATTTCCTTAGGTAATAACTTAAGTTATAGGAAAAAAAAACTTTTTGAGTTATTCTATCTAATGTACGAATTAGTTTCGCTGTTCCCCTATTGTTTCTTTTTCAATAAATTTTTGAAGTTGTACGGATCTTTCTCGGACACTCTGTAGTTCGAAATTTTTCTGCTCTTTAGAAGTCAAATAGGACTACGGCTTTTTAACTTCAAATTCTTCACATTTGTCGTCATGGTGATCACTTTAATCCCCCCCCCCCCTCTTCAGCTACAGTATCCTCGGAAGTATATCTCAGAAATGATACAACTCTTACTCTACTTCCCGAACTTCAAAAAAAGGGTCGTGTCATCACTTTTTCTTATGATTTATGTCTTATCTTTAACTTTCGGTTGAATTCAAAATGATAATGGAATTTTTCAAAAAATAGATTATTTTTTTCTGAGGAGAAAATCAACAGACATGTGTGCATTACAAAAATATTGCTCGCTTTAAGCGGGGTTCGCTCGTTGAAAGCGAGTTTTGACCCACTGACTTAACCAAATATTTTTTATTTCGTCACTAAATCCGAGTTCTCGTTAAAACGGGGCTCGCTATAAGCGGGTTCAACTGTATTGCCTTTACTTGCCACTGAGGCAGTCAGAAAATTTTCCCAATCTTGATCTTTATGGGGAGGGCGAATCTTCTATTCTCAAGCCAAAAGGATCGGTACACGACCCGAAGCTCAACTCTAGAATTAACTGGGACTTCTTTTTTATCTACTCAAAAAACTGTGAAATTACTCACATCCTAACTTAGTATTAAGATTTAAATACCGATTACGCAATCATCCTAATCGAATGTTAGAAGTCCATCCTTTTCTGAATGCATTTATTACAACGAATATCGAAAAAAAAATTTTTTTTAAGTTTTTCTCTGGTGTCGTTACGTAAGATAGATGTCGTTACGTAAACCGAAGCTTCAGATGACGGTGCATGCGCACACGCGGTTTTTGTTGTCGAGCTCGCTTTGACGTTCGATCTTCAATGCGCCGAAGATGTGAGGCATGTATCACGGCCCGGGGTCGTAATTTCGAACACCTACTTTGATGACGATCGTTGGCTCTTTTATGTTCTTTTTTCTTAGTTTTTTGCTGTACTAAGGATAAAAAACATGTTTTCTTTTCTTATTCGTGTCTTTTCTTTTTGGTGGTTTGTGTCGTCACTACCGCGCCAGGAAAGCGTTTCCGACATGCATTGCTATATGTGGTTTCCCATCGTCTAGGTGTAATCTATCTGTCCTGAAAGTCCGTAAACGCTGTACTGATACACCCTGTAGATTAATTAATACCGCTGCCAAATTTATTTAGACAGTCGCCGTAGGCGCCGAACTTTGCATAAAAACAGGGGGGCACGGGCATCGCCGTGCGGATACTGCTAGTCTAATATATAGGAGAAGGTATTGGTTCCTTGCAAATTTTCGACTTTCGAGTTTTGATGGATTCGAACGTGCTGAGTCCATTCGTTCTTCTTGAGTCCCAACGTGCTGAGGTGTGCTGAGTCCATTTCGACCATTTTTGGAAAATGTGTGTGTGTGTGTGTGTGTGTGTATGACCGTTTTTTTTTTTTTTTTTTTTTTGGGCCACTCTACAGCAAAAACTACCCCATGAAATCGAACGAAATTTGATACACATATTTGCACTTATGTGAACTTGTGCCCATTGGTTTTTGGCGCGAATTCCTTCAAGGGGGATGGAGGAATGGGACGTTTTTCGAATTATGCGTGCCTGCTGTTCCCCAAAAATTAACTGGCGGAATCAAACAAAATTTAATCCATATGTTTTCCCTAAGATGTACAGGTGCTAATTCAATTTTGAGATCAAAAATTCAAAGGGGGGATGAGCTATAGAACGTTTTTTGCCGTGTAAAGTTTTCTATCAAAGCTTACAAAACTTTCAGAAAACTTGGCAGCACACAAGAAAAGTATTATATTAAAATTTAAAATTAACATTTTGAAACTTTGATTATAAATATGAACGTTTTAAAGCAATCATTTTTTCTCTGCGCATGCGCGAAAGATAGCAATTCATAACTTTTATTATCTAAACCCCAACTAGATTTTCCAACTCATAATAAAATTTCATTTCAATATCTTAAAAATTCAAAAAGTTATATCAGTGTTTTAACAAGCTGAATTTAAATAGCTCTTGGGCAAACTGCGAATCGTGGGGGATCGTTCGCAAATAATCTGTTTTTATCCCGAATCACACTGAACGATTGCAAACAAATGTTGCAAACTTGCGAACGACTCCTAACGAGTCGTCGCCTATCCAAGATCTGTTCAAATTCGGCTCATTATATCGTTGATAACTTTCTGAATTTTTGAGATATTGAACTGGAATTTTAATATGAGTTGGAGAATTTAGTTGGGGTTTGGATTATGAAATTTATGAATTGGCTATCTTTCGCGCATGCGCAGACAAAAAAAAAAAAATAATTGCTTTAAAACGTTCATATTTAATCAAAGTTTCAACATTTTAATTTTAAATTCTAATATAATACTTTTCTTGTGTGCTGCTAAGTTTTCTGAAAGTTTGGTAAGCTTTGATAGAAAACTTTACGTGTTATGAGCCAAAAACCTTCAAATAAAATTCGTAGTTCAGAGAGAAATGTTTATATTTTCATGAATATCAATGATATTTTCTCGAAAGTACGTAAAATGATTGTACATGGCGAGGTAACTAATTTCTGAAATTTACAGCTTACTCTCAGCTATTTACACATGAACGATGATCAAAAAACATTTTTGCTTTCCTCAATTTGTTGATGGTCCCCTAAATACATAACTTTTAATGGAAAATGACAGCTAAAGCATACCTTTTATGCGACAAAAGTTACTAAGTAATTAGTCTTTTATTTCTTGAGAAATCCTTAAAAATGTGAATTTTTGAAAGTGTCCCAATACTTTTGGTCATATAGTCAGGGCCGGATTTGGAAGTGTGGAGGCCCCGGGGCAACGAAGGAGTGGAGGCCACTAATCAGGGTTCGAAAAGATCATCATATTCTCGAAAATATCCAATACTTTGATATATATCCGAATATTTTGAGATATATATGTATATAGCCGATATTTTCGATCAGCACTTTTATTGTAAATGCATCCTGAAGTTACTGCTATTTATTTTTTTGTATTATTATTATTATCTGATATGTCGATAATAATATTATTTTTGTGCAAGCATTCTTTGTAGAAATACAAAAAAAAAATGTCTGGGAGGGAAAAAAACTGAAATTTGCTGACCCGTGAAAGTTAGAATATTTTTTAAACATTTTATTGTGGGGGCCCCTTTGTTGTCGAGGCCGCGGGGCAGTAGCCCCGCCTGACCTCCCCTAAATCCGGCTCTGCATGTAGTGTATATGTAAACAGGCATTGGCTCAATTTTAGTGCCAATCGCTCCAAGGGGTGGGGGCTGATTTTTTTTTTTTTTTTATCCATCTGTGCATAAAAAGTAGAATGAATGGTTCAGCAATGCAAAACAAAAGGACAAATGAACGAAAAATGAAAGGAATCAAAGTAAATAGGCAAGGAACCGGAAACATGACGTCAAGTATAGGTTCCTAAGTATAGGTGTCCTTGCTGTTCATTGACGTCATGTTTCCGGTTCCTAAGTATAGGTGTCCTTGCTGTTCATTGACGTCATGTTTCCGGTTCCTATTTACTTTGCTGAACCATTCATTCTTTTTATGCACTGATGAAGGGGCTTACATTTGATAGCTCCGAAATAGCTTTTTGCTGAGTTTTTAACTCTTTTTTTTTAAATGCTTTTATTTGTACTTTATACACGTTGTGTCACTTTACTTATTCCACAGTACAAAGTTTTCGACTCTTTTTTTTTACCGTAGTTTTCTTTTCCAGATGGAACTGATTCTACAGGGCGATGACGTAACTCGCCAGATGTGGCACATGTACTCGGTATTTGAGGAAATCTTCGGTAGCCAGACGATGACTACTTCTACCAATCAGCCTCTCAAGCAAGTGGTCGTGGGAGATCGTCTGAAAGGATCGCCTACAAGTCAAAAAGGGAAACCACCGAATGACAAACAGCTTTCAGAAACTCGGACTAGTCCTATTGCAAATTCCTCCTCTTCTCCAGTTTCGCCAACGAGTACTGCCACGGACATCACACCTGGTATACTAATTTATACTTTAAGGCAGCAGGAATCTTTTTATGACCAACAGCAAACATTAAATTAATGACATTAATATGTTCCACTACATAACTAACTAGCAAAGAAACCCAGCGTTGCCTGGGTCAGTAATAAACAATTTATACTTTCCTTTATTTATTTTTAGCAGTGCCCCAGGTTTCACCTGCGTTAATAGAACAACAATCTATACATATAATAAAATAAGATGTTTGTGTGTGTGTGTGTGGCGCGCTTCCCGGGAAAACGGTAAGGCCTAGAAAGATGAAATTTGGAATACAGTTGCAGTTTTTTTCCGAAGATGTGCACCTCGGGATTCGATTTTTGAAATTTTAATTAGAAAAAAAGTTATTTAATGTTTTATGAGTTTTTTGCACTTTTTACTACGTTTTACCTCACAGACCCCGATCCAATAGCACTACACAAATATTTTTTGTAGTATAGTGTAGGAAATTTAATTTTAAATATGATGAATGAAAAAATTTTGAAGATAGAGCAGTTTTTGAATTTTTTATGAATTTTTGAAAAAACCTTTAATTTGCATTTTTTCCTGGGTTTTATTTTTTTTTTAATATCATCCTGCGAGAAGTATCAAAGCCTCATTTCTAAAATTTAAGTTGGTAATAGTAAAAACATTTCGCCCTCTTCAGAAGAAAAAAGTTCTTAAAAATACGCAATAGTTTTTTTTTACAATTTTTTTAATGCTGAACACATCATGTCTTTCCACGCATCGGTCGAAAAAAAGCGTTCTTCAATCTTTGTCTCTGACGTCACTATTTGGATTTCGATTCGATATTTAGGATGGAATCTTAATCGCAAACAAATGTTAATCTTTTTTTTTTTACCCATATAGCTTACTTCTACATTTTATGAAGTGATGACCACGTGTTTTTCCGGCAGCGCTTGCTTTTTTTTTTCCCTTTTTTTTTTGTTTTTGTTTTATTTAGGGATTGCATTTATTTCTTTTCCATCCCCCTCCCCCCCCCCCCCCCCCCGCCCAAGCTGGACGTTTTGCTGTAACTATATTAGGTTACATTTCATAGTTGTGCGCATTTCTATCAATAAAAACAACGAGATTTTTTTTTCGTTGTCAAACGCTACTTTTTGCACACTATGAAGAATTTTGGAGATAACTTTTTTTTTTTTTTTTTTTGCTCTACTTAAATAAAAAAAAGCGATTTTTTGAGTGATCTTTGTTTTTTCTAAGAAATGGGCGGGGAGATTAAAATAAATAGAGATGGAAAATTAAGAGATAGATCATACGGGTAGATAGCCGCCGAAGGCGGCAATCTTGGCTTAAAAATGTGAATGGCACAAAAAAGATAGAGTTGGATTGATTAATACTGCTGTCAAATTTATTTAAACAGCCGCCGAAGGCGGCAAACTTGAAGTAAAAGGTAAATGACAAGTTAACCAAACAGCCGCCGTAGGTGGCTGCTTGCATAGAAAGGCGAATGGCGTAAGAAGGCGGCTAGTGTATTAATAAAACTATTATAAGTACATCACGCTGTAATATATATATGATATATACAGTGGCTTCACTTCGGGGGGGACGGGGGGCAGTCCGACCCGGGTGTTACCCTTCTGAGGGGTGACACCCTAAGTGGAATTGCAAGTTTTTGAAAAATATGAACCTAAAATGCATTTTTAAGACTACAAATTTTAAAATTTTCCGGGGGTAAACAAACCCCCGGACTCCCCATTTTTATTTGTTTTTTCTACATTAGTCCACTTAAAATTTCGTTATAACACAAATGTTGTTGTTTCTGAAAGTTGCATGAACATCACGTTTTTATGTGTCCATATTTCCCCCCTTCTTTTGCGTCTATGGGGGGGGTGACACCACAAATTACCGCCCCGGGCGTCACCCATGCTAGGTACGCTACTGGATGTATACATATGGTAAAAAATTACACACCCTTATCCACGTCGATGTTTTCCGTAATACAAGAAAATCGAAAAAACATTTTTCAATGAAAGATAAATAAAAACCCTTGATTTATTAATTAATTTTTTAATGAGCCGGATAATAAATGCTGAAAATCTTAACTTCCCGCAGCCGGGTTCGAACCCGAGACCCTAGGGTTGCTAGCCCAGCGCTTTAAAGACTGAGCTATTCGAGCAACATAAGTACGAGCTATTCATGCGACAAAAAATGCATCGTGATTATTATTGATTTGATTTCACTTTACTGCTGCTCCACTTCTGTTAGTCATATAGCGTGATGTTTGTAGCCTATAGCCTTCCTCAATAAACGGAATATTCAACACAAAAAGAATGTTTCAATTCGAACCAGTAGTTTCTGAGCTTAGCGCGTTCAAACAAACAAACTCTTCAGCTTTATATTATTAGTATAGATGAATTAAATTAATTCGATTCAGTAGGCAAGGAACGTCTTCCTAAATTTTTCAACTTATGCAATGGAATATATTTTAGTTCAAGAAGGTCTATACGTTTGTCACTGCTTCTTTATTTCACAATTTATTGCATTCTAAAAGAAAATTAACAGTACACCGAGAATTTAGTTTCGTTGTTGTGACAGCTCCCGTTAATTCACTTTTTTTTTGCAAGGCTTAACTCAAGCAGAGAAACTTTTATTCTTAGTAAATGATCAATATTATGTTTTACATTGAAAGAGTTTTCAATATTTGTCATACATTTTGTAAAACAATGCAGTTATAATAGCGGAGGCTCCCTAATTTTTATGTACAGTGGATGATCCCTAAACTCCAGCAGATAGCGTTCATTGTTGGCAACGTTTCGTTTCTTCACTCTCCTAAAATGACAGTCTTACTAGTAAAACAGTTAAGTGCATTTCCCTTCGTGTCAAACATTACCAAAAATATGATCAAATTATCATGCTGTGGCGCGAGTTTCATTGTTGATGACGTCAGAGCGTTGCTCGATCAGTGAATTCGCTATATATATATGAGGATTTATAATAGTAATAATAGGGGAGGGTGGCCCAAAGCGGGTAGGTCATACTTCGTATGCCTCCCCCCCCCATGGTGTGTAAGCGGCGATGTATACGTCTGCCGTGTTTACATGAACACCCGTGAGTTTTAATCAGTTCCAGCAAAGCAGCAGTGAAGCGACATGGCGCTACCAGACTTAAAATTTAAAAAATGATACATTAAAAAAAAATTCTAATTAAGTTTTGTAACTTATGACTAGTCGAAGACCAGCTTTTTTTTTATTGTCAATAATATTACGTTATTCTGACACCATCCCCCTACAAACTGTGATAGTCATTTCGTTTGTTTCTTTTTTAAATTTAAGGTTATAATTATTGAAATTAAAAACGTGACTTCGGGCATAGCGGGTATAGGATTTAATCGTATTGTAACGGATCCGGTGCAACTTCCAACTTTCTTGAAAGGACGACACAGTTCTTGATTAAAAATACATGAAATTTATTTACACTATGCACAAGAAAGATCGTCAACAACTGCTAAATTAATCATCAGCAATTAAGCAAATATCACACAACACCGTAAACTCAACGGTTACACACGTATTTACTTCCAAATACGAAAAACAACAGCTCAAAAGGCTTCACAAAACAGAGCAATAAATGCTCTCCAGCGTTCCGCTGCAACGATTCACAAGCAAAAACTAACTCGAAACTGAATTTTTTATCCAGCGTAACGGTTTTTATACACACCGAAAAGAGAGCTCTCAAATATTCCACAAGATTCCAAATGCTTCTCGAAAATCGTAGACCGTTATTTTATTTCTCTTCCTTCGCAAATTTTATCAATGAAAAATAGGGGATCGTATACTTCAGCCGAATGTATAGGGGCTGTATATTCATTACGGGAAACTATTTACAGGTTACGTTACTACAATAATTACTATTTACAGAATTTGTAACAGTATATTTATTGATTCGTGTGCTGACTTAGATTTTCTATTTCAATAGGATAAGTATAACTTTAAAAAGTTATTTTTTAGGATGGCAATTAATTTGTCTATTAAATACAGTTATTTTTTTATGTTTTATAAACAAATGTGCTGACTTTAAATTGGATAAGTACAACTGTCTCATACATATATTTTAATAATCATTTATGTTAATGATTTATAACTTCATATTTGATTGCCAAATGTGCTAAATCACAATTAGTTAAGTTTAAACGTTTTGGGCTTCCTGGAAGGCAAAGTGGGTTTTTCAAATGTTTGTAAAGTTCGATAATAAATAAATACTGGGTTTAAAATAATACAAAAGTCACTTTTTTTTTGAAATTCAAGAACCCTGCTAGGAAATAAAACCGAAATTGTTGCGATAAAAATCCAAAAACTACAATTTTCGAGCGCTTTACGAAAACCTACCCGCTTTGGGCCACACTCCCCTACTTATTATTATTATTATTTACTACTATTATTGTTTGGAATTGTACACTTAAAAGTTACTACTGTCTATAAATTTAAGAAAAATCTTTTGAAACCAAATTTTAAAATTAAGAAAACAATTATTAAATAAAAATAAAAAACCCGATTGCGTAAAAACTAAAAAAACTAAAAAGAAAAATGTATAAGCCCAGTAGTTTAGAATGTATTAAGTACTACTAAATAACTACACCGTTGAAATAGTTTTATAACCAACCGTACACAGATAAGACAAATCATAAATTCAAAAGTAGAATAGAAAGATCAACATTCGGGGCCCATTCCTTTCTGATTCAAGAACCCCGTAAAATTTAAATGGGCCCGACTGTTGATCCTTCTATTCTGCTTTTGAATTTATGATTTGTCTTATGTGTGTACAGTTATAAAACTATTTCAACGGTGTAGTTATTTGGTAGTACTTAATACATTCTAAACTACTGGGCTTATACATTTTTCTTCTTAGTTTTTTTTATTTTTACGCAGTCGGGGTTTTTTATTTTTATTTAATAAATTTTTATTTTACCCTTTTTAGTTGATTTTCATTGACTTAGTTATTATGATTATAAGACGGTACATTTCGCAACCTTGTCATTTCATTGAGAGTTGGTTTGTATCGTGAGGTTTATTAAGTAACTTGCGGTAGTCTAAACTACTAATAATTAGTCCCTCTAGGGACCTAACTCGGCTTAAAGCTACATGTGCTTGACCTTCGGCAAAAAGGCGCGAACTTAAATCAACCACAGCACAGCTATATAAACAGCCCGTATAACTCATGATAACGTGAAATCGGAAACGACCGTGAGTCAAATCTTTCTCGCAAAACTAAAAAAGCCTCTAAAGAAAGTACACGTCGCGAAACTCAGTCCCTTGAATCGAGGCAAAAACAAATGCAACATGTTTAGAGATGAAAACCGAATTAGTAGACTTTCTTTTGGTGCTTAAATTCAGGGGTGATTGTGTTCCGGTATTTTACCGGATTTCCGGTATTTTCATCTTTGAAAATACAGGAACTCCTATATTTTCAGAAAAACCCGCGTTTGTAAAATTTAGGTCGCTATTTAATGAAACGCCGAAAGTCCAAATTGAAGACGTTTCGTTTGGTATAAAGCGTAAGCTACCGTCATGTTTTGCAATATCTATGGTAATTATTGAAGAACAGCTGGGGTGGGAGATGGAATAAAGGCTAGATAAGAAGAGGAAGGAGGGTTACTCGATATTTTCCCCCTTAATATTTTCTTTTTAAAATGTCTAATAGCGTTTTTCTGTTGCATATCTTAATATGCAGATGCTGTAACTAGGGGTGCCCATTCCCCCCGACTGCGATGGCGCCTCTCAATTTTACCAAGCCTCCAATTTCCCTCAAGAATTGCCATCCACTAATAAAAAGACATAAATTCTTCTTAATTTCTCCAAAAGTTTCTGTGGTGTAATCTGCCTCATGATCCCCCCCCCCCCCCCCCCGACACAAACACATGAAAAGCCTTGCTGTAGCTATATTATTAGAATAATTGCTAAACTATTTATTCACCAAGATGGGCTATGGCTTTTCTCTTTTGCAGATGCTTATGTAATAGGCTTTGCAGTCTCTCCCCCCCCCCCCCATAAAATGTTGAATTTAACGACCTATATATATCGAAAATATCGATATTTGGGGAGCGATATACTGTGGTATTAAAATTCGGATATCGCCTAACCCTATTGCACAGTGATCACAATACATGCTGTCCCTTTTGCGCCAAACATATTTAATTCTGAAATCTTTATGCACTTTCAGTAAATGAATGTAATTAATGGTTAAGGATTTAGATACAGTTTAGGAAAATAAAACATACTTTGAAAAATTTTAAGAAATGTGAAAAATTAAAAGAATTTAATTCCCTCCATGCACATGGACGTATTAAGTCCAATTAAAACTTCGAGTTTCAGCCCCAACAAATAATTATGTATAAAAATGTGTGCATACACGTAATGTGTATATATATGCCTATCAAAACACTTTTTCTTCTTGGGAAAAAAAGTTCAGGTATTTTTTCATTGAGTCACAATCACCCCTGTTAAAGCACGGGTTTATTTTGATGAGGACTACAATCTGAGTGTCTTGCCTTCGTTACGCATGATATATTTTTTATTACAGTACAGAACACATATAAAGAACACATGAAAGAATTTACATCAGAAAGAGGGGAAAGTACTTCCGGAGCGAGGGTGTCTTGACCCACCGCCTCTAGTGGGAGAAGCAATCGCTTAGACCACTCGGCCACTGAGACCCCAATTAGTAGACTTAGTAAACAAAAAATTCAGGCAGAGAAAACTACCTGCGTTTGTCTCACGTAGGTAGCGTGCGACACAGTGTGCGACACCCAGTGTACGCCGATCCCAAACTGACAGAATGGCAACTGGTTGTTTATATGGTAATTTTGATTACTGTCATGTGTTTAGTGACACTCCCAAGGTTAAGACAATTTGATTGACGTAAGAATTACCAAAATTGGCCAAGGCGTTTAGCCTGTAGAACGCCACATAGGAACAGACATACATACAGACTGATAAACACATTTCCCTCCTTTGCCTCGTTCACGCGCAGTCGGGTAAAAAAAAAAATGCTGTTTTTATACACTGGTCTCTTAATTCTATATGAATATTCACATTTCAAGAAAATGACGGCGCCTAAAAGTGTTAAATAATGATACACTAAGCAACCGTATTATATGGATGTTGCAGAGGAAAATCATCGCAAAAGAAAATATCAAAGCATCGAGTGTAATTGATTACATTAAAGGGTGGACTTATATTCTAGGTAAATTTAGAAAGTGAATTACTGCATTGTAATCCACTAATGGTTCGAGTGTGAATGCAGCAGTTAGAACATGTCCTTGTAAAATAAAAAGAAGAGAAACATTGAAACTGCATTTTTTTCAATACTAGCGATACTCGCATGGCTTTGCCCGAAGGGGAAAATTAAAAGGTCATTAGGTTCGGCTGTACATTTACAAATAATGGATGATGAATTTCTCGCCAACATGCGTAGTTCATTTGCTCGTCCGTCCTCGTAATGGTAATTTGCTCGTCCATGCTATCGTGATTCGCTCGGTACAGAGGAATTAAATCCACCAATAGTGGTAAAAATAAAATCATAGAAAAGGAACAAAATCGAATCGGCGAAAAATCACTTCGAGGTGCTCCCCCCTATGCTACGTACTCATTTTGTGCCAAATTTCATGAAAACCAGCCGAACGGTCTAGGCGCTATGCGCGTTACAAACATCCAAACAGAGATCTAGAGAGACAGACATCCAAAGGTTCAACTTTATTATTAGTAACTAGTGGTACCCGTACGGCTTGCCCGTAGTAGAAAATTAAAAGGTCATTTAGTTCGCCTGTTTATTTACAAATAGTGGATGGTGAATTTCTCGCCAATTTGCTATCTTCATTTGCTTGCCCATGTTCGGTTCCACGTTATGATAATTTGGTAATTTACTCGTTTACTCGTTCTTAAAATTGGAATAGAAAGAGAACAAAATCGAATTTTCGAAAAATCGCTTCGAGGTGCACATCCCCATGCTACAAACTAATTTTGTGCCAAATTTCATGAAATTCAGCCGAACGGTCTAGGCGCTATGCGCGTTAACAGAGATCCTGACAGACAGACATCCAGACAGAGAGACTTTCAGCTTATTTGGTTCGCCTGTATATTTACAAATAATGGATGGTGAATTTCTCGCCAATTTGCTGTGTTCATTTGCTCTTCCATGTTACGGTTCCACGTCATGATAATTTGGTAATTTACTCGTTCACGTTGTGATAATTTGCTCGGTAAAATTTTCTTAACATTGGAATAGAAAGAGAACAAAATCGAATTTTCGAAAAATCGCTTCGAGGTGCACATCCCCATGCTACAAACTAATTTTGTGCCAAATTTCATGAAATTCGGC
Organism: Uloborus diversus; assembly: GCF_026930045.1. Classification (NCBI taxonomy): domain Eukaryota; kingdom Metazoa; phylum Arthropoda; class Arachnida; order Araneae; family Uloboridae; genus Uloborus; species Uloborus diversus. Next base: position 169,535,458 of record NC_072734.1, read on the forward strand.
CGAACTGTCTAGGCGCTATGCGCGTCACAGAGATCCTGACAGACAAAGAGATTTTCAGCTTTATTATTAGTAAAGAAGATAAAGAAAAGAAAACCGACCAGATTTGAAAGAGAAGATTACATTTTGTATTTTAAAAAGTTAAAGGTTCTAATTGTATTGTTTCTTTTTTTAGCACCTGTTACAACTACTGGTAACTCAACAATCCCCGGTTCCTCAAAGCGAGAAGCAAGCAAGTCCCCGGATTCCACGTCTGAACATCATTCTCCAGAAAACAAAGTACAAATGAATATTGTTTTTTAAACTACAGTCGACTCCCGCTACAACGCGATCCGACTTACGTGAAATGGCTATAACGCGATTTTTTCCTCGGTAAAGAATTTTATTCCTAACGCGAATTCTTCACCCGCAACATGAAAATTTTCCGAAGGGAATCGCGGTTTTTTCGTGATTGGACCTTCATCCCTTTGTCATCACTGAGAGCGGAAGTTCCCACACCGTACTAGTCTAAACATCGCTTATACAAATAACTACTCCTCATTTTCCATTTATTTTTTTCTTTCTACATGGGAAAGTTGATGAAATGTAATGACACTTAAGAGTTCTGTTTTATTTCAAGTTTGTGAAGATAGAAAGAAAAAGAGAAAGTTTCAACAACTATAGTACCTATGTTTTTCTTACTACATAATGTTTTATTTTATGTCTTCCTTTCCCATTGATCATTGATTTTGTGCATCGTAGCAGTTTTTTATGTTAAATTAAACTTTAAAAAAAAAAAAAAATACAATAAATAAGAATTCAATTTTTTTATTTGAGAAACAGTAATGTATAGTTAAGAAATGGTTTTTAACACTTTGAGGTGGTGTTTACAAGTGTCTTTAATTGTATGGGTATGTTTATAAAAGTTTTTACACATACTCTTTCCCACAACACGAAATTTCAACTTACGCGAAGGGTCTTGGAACGCATCCCTCGCGTAAGTCGGGACTCGACTGTATTTCTAAACGACTGTTCTTCGTCAGTCAATCTTGCAAATGTGCAATGTGTATTACTATGCCTTGAAATAATTTTCCATCTTATATAATTAAAAACTGAGCGTATATATCTGTGTATGTACGTATCTATGTCCAAGTTACTTCTCCCGAACGAAAGTGAACTGACCATCGAACCGGTTATCAATAGATTCGTAATTTTACCATATTTATGTTTGGCTTTTTAACACAATCCTCCGATAATAATTATCGGAGATATCAATTAAAAAATATTAATTATGACGCTTAGTTTTCGACAGAGAATCCCTAATTTTCGAAGATTTTCCTCCATTCAAATTATTATTCAGTATACTTCATCTCAACTTTCCGTAACAATGCTTTTATTAAAATTTTGTAGCTTGAAGAAAATCTGCTTTGAGACGAAAGATCTGTTGCCATTTTTTTCCCCAATATGAAGAAATAAAATTTGGCAATCGTTTTGAGGCTTTTCCTGTAATCGGGGGATTTAAAATGTTTCCTTTTTGGTTACTTTTCCGCAATCTGCTACAAAATTTTACTGTTTCTTTTTCTTTTTTTTTTTTTTTTAATTTCCACTTACATTCTTTTGCTTCTCACTGAATCATATGACTTCTTTATTACAACACTTAAAAATTGCAGTTACTCTTTATACCTTTAATCTTTATATAAATTCTAAAGCAGCAAGTAAAATTCAAATTAAATTTTTACTTTCTTCTATATCTAATATATAGAAGAAAGTATTGGATTCGTGCAAATTTTCGAATTTCGAATTTTGACGGATTCGAACGTTTTGAGGTGTGCTGAGTTCATTTCGACTATTTTTGGAAAATGTCTGTCTGTCTGTCTGTGTGTGTGTATGTATGTATGTGTGTGTGTGTGTATGTATGTGTGTCACGTCTGTGTGTGACCAGTTTTTTGTGGCCGCTCTACAGCAAAAACTACCGCATGAAATCGAACGAAATTTGGTACACATATGTGCCCGTATGTGAACTTGTGCCCATTGGTTTTTGGCGCGAATTCCTCCAAGGGGGGTGGAGCAATGGGACGTTTTTTGAGTTACGCGTGCTTGCTATTCCTCAGGAAGTAACTGGCGGAATCAAACAAAATTTGGTCCATATGTTGCCATTAACAGGAACAGGTGCTGATTCAATTTTGGTGTCAATAACCCAAACGGGGGTTGAGCTATAGAACGTTTTTTTGTCGTCAATTTTGACTGCTGTATCTCAAGAAATAATGAACGGAATGAAAGAAAAATTTATCGGCAAGTAGCCCTTAGTGGGTATAAGAGCTGATTTTATTTTGGTGTCAACAGCTAAAAAGGGGGTAGCGCAATCGCGCGTTCTTTTTTTCCATTGTGAGTACCCTATCTCAAGAAGTAATGCTACGTTCTGGTTGAAATTTGGAATATATGTGAATCCATACGTAAACAGGCTTTGGTTCAATTTTGACGCCAATCGCTCCAAGAGGTGTTGATTTTTTTTTTTTTTTTTTTTTTTTTTTTTTTTTTTTTTTTTTTTTTTTTTTTTTTTTTTTGCGAATAAAAATAGCTTTATTAATGCAACAATAAGAAAGATAAATCGTAATAGATTGTCGTCTGCGTATTTCTCGTGATTTTAATTGTATGGAAATGATCGGAAATATTATCCATAGACTAATAATAAGAGTAGACCGAGCTATGGCAACCCTTTTGCTGCTCATAAACCAAACCATGTGACTGGTGGATATCCTAGCAACAGCGGGCGTTAATCGTAGCAGACGATCAACGCCAGCGCGAAATAAAATAAATAGAATTGATGGAACACGGAAGAATGATCTTTTATGGAGTCCGATTTCTAAATTTGTTATTCTAAGTTGTAAACATTTTGTTAATATAGTGAGTTTTTCGTTTAGATAGCATTGTGCATTTTCTTTAGTCAATTTCAATAACTCTCTAAGCAATAAAAGATGCAAGCGACCAAGAAGAATCTGCAAACGGTAAGATTTTTACCTACAGTTTCAATTTAAGATACCGATTAGTACATTTTTGCGTTAACGCAAAACGTTTACGCCATTTCGTTCACGCCAACGCTGACAGCTCCAAATGAAAAAAAAGTTACCGAAAACTGATCAAAAACTATTACTAATGTCAAAATAATGCATAACTAAAAGAAAAACAGTTCAATCTCTGCACCTGGAAGTTTTTTTTAATGAAAACACATCGTCTTAAAATACATGTCGAGTGCCAAACTATAGATAATGCTGCCATCTAGCAACCATGCTGCCAAAGTCTTCGCCAAGCCCTTCCACTAGTCACATGATACATCTATGAACCAATTTTCTTCATCAGCAAGAATGAGAAAGCTCGGTCTACTCTTATTATTAGTCTATGATATTATCTCAATGATTTAAAATTTTTAACTGTTGCCATCTTATGTTTGTTAACAAATAAAATATTTGCAATTAATTCAAGTAAGGCTTTTAAAGCAACTTTCAATTTTCGCTCTTTGTTTTGTTTTTACAATAATTCAGACATTGGGATGGTCGTCAAGTTTTTGCATGTGTAATTTTGTTTTTGTTGGGAATATTGCTTCCTCGTCAAGCATGGGGAGGGATCAGAAAAAAAAAAAGAAAAATATAGAAGAAAGTTTCGTGATGGCCACAACATACTATATTTGAAATGAAGAAAAAGGGGTTATGCTGCTTTAAATGCACGAATACCTTTTACTGTACCTCATAGACTTAGTTACAAATTATATATTTCACCATGAACTTAAAATTGACAAAAATAATAGAATTATTAATTCAGTAAAGTTGAAGTGCTTTTATTTTTAACCAAAGGAAATAAATACAATGGATATCGTGTTTGACCAAGTGATTTTTTTTTTAAATGTAAGTCTTTAGACTCAAAATTGACTATGGGGGGATTTCTTCTTCTAATTTAGTGCTAGATTTGTTTTTCATCTGCGCTTACACGCTGAGATATTACATTAAAAAACGAGCTGATATGTGCATCACATGACTTCCTTTTACGCTAATTTAATGATAATAGTGCCTTGGACCTGGAGTAGTAAAGAAACACTTTACATATTTTCACCCCAAGTTTGTTGCGAACCGATGCAAAAAAAAAAAAAAATTCATTCAGATTAATTTTCCCAATATTGTCAATTTTAATGTGATTTAATGGTTAACTCTCTAAATATCGCCAATAGTGGAAAATTTGAAATCAGATTTAAAAATAAAAAAACCGCCAAATTGGTCCCCAAGTTGGCGACAAAACTAGGCGACCAAAAGCATGGCGATATATCACCAAGTGTTTGCCAAATTATAACACCACTTGAGTTTGCATTGAAATTAACAATGATTTCCCCCCACAAAGGTGTGAAAACCCCCTTGTAAACATCCGAATGCAACCAAAAGAGAAGGTGCACAACTAGACCCCACTAGGAGTCTACGTACCAAATTTCAACTTTCTCGGACATACCGTTCTTGCGTCATGCAAGATACATCCGCACATACATACGTACATACAGACGTCACTAGAAACTCGTTGTAATTAACTCGGGAATCGTCAGAATGGATATTTCGCATGTCTATACCATCTAAGGGACTTATCCACATATGGTCGAGTCGAAAAAAAAACTCAACATACATTCGGGGGTGAGCAAAATGGAAATTAAGGCTGATTTTTGAGTGAAAATTTTTTCGCGAATACAATGCTTCCTTTTTTGTAAAAGGAAGTAAAAAAGACTTGAATATGAATAGATGTTTATAGTTTATAATTCAATTATGTTTACCTCATTAATTATATGTTAGAAGTTAAAAAGTGAAAAATGAACATTTATGAGATAAAAAAGTAACATTTGTGAAGGGGGGGCACCCAATGGTGGATTTAAGGAGGGAAAACAGTTTAGGAGACCGAAATTTTAGTTATTTCGTGAATTTTTTTGATAGGAAAGTAATAATCAGAACTTGTGTTTAAACTTGAAGGATATTTTATTCATCTTTTGAAGTATACCTTGTAATTTTTCGAGTCATTTCTACTAGAAATAATGAAGTTAAAAGTTGCTGTCCATGGGCGATCACCGTCAGAGCTTGTTGCTGGTAGGCATTACCGAAGTCACAATTTTTATTTGTTATCATCGGTATTTTTTTCTCGTAAACAACATATTTCCTAAGAATACAAATATAGTTTTGATCAAAAAGGTTGAAAATTGCATGTTTTTGAGGTGTTAGATTACAATGTAATGCTTTCTTCCATTTTATGTCACATTTCTTGCATTAAAAAAATATTTTAATAAAAAAAGGAGTTAGGTTCATTTTGAGTCTAATTGAGTAAAGAACATTCACACAAATTTTCAGAACGATTGGTCAATAACTCTTTGAGTTAGAATGCCCACCAGTTAAAAAACAACTGTTTCGAGAAAAATGTGTTTGAAGAAAATTGCTGTGAACGTTTTCGGATTTCCACAGATACTTAAGTGCTCATAGCATCGGAACTAACCGGAATACTATTCTATCTGGTTCCCCTTCTTAAAGGTTTGGGGGCCATCGAAATGTATTTTTGGGACCTTTTTGTCAAAAACAGAAAAATGTAAAACATTTGTAATGTGAATTCCGAATCCCCTTCGGTGTTCCTATTTTCTTGGGGACCTCCCGCTGGAACCTAGAACCCAGGCAGGAAAAACAGTTTTACAAAGATTGTCAATAGAAAATTATAACCAATATCTAGCATGGAGTTCAACGTAGACTTCGCCAAAAACTACGAAGCCGATAACGACTTCGTTGTCTTTTTTTAACACCAAATTTGATGAGTTATCCTCAAACCTTCGTCAAAAACGTCTAAAAGTCTAGTATTTATAGATCCGTTCTCGGGCATTTCCGACCATTTCACCGGAATCATTTTCGGGGCTCAAAAAGCTAAATAAGAGCAACAGAGAGTTTAAGACACATTTCTTAAAAGAATAAAAGAAAAGTTTAATTTTATAGGGTTTTTATATCTGCTAATAACTTTCTTTTTATGCAAAACAGATAAATTTTTTTTCAAAAAAACAGTGAAAACGAGATGTTTGGAACGATACATTTGAATCCTAATGAGCCAACATAGAGAAAGAGAGAGTTAGCCTGATGTAAGAAAATCGAAAATGGTACATGGGAAAGTAGTTCCGAACAAACTTATCTATCCGACTTTTTGTGTTTTCATCGTAGAGTTGGTTGTCAGTTATCTTTTGAAATAAATTTTTTGTAACCCCAAACAAAGTATATCAACCATTTATTGCTAATTTTTTGTTTCATCATTTCTTGTTTCTGAACCAAGATACATTCATAACGCAACAAACTTTCTTCAATTTTGCAGCCCTCGTCTTCCATCGCTCAACCTCATCAAACCTCATCCCAACTGAAACATCAGAGCTCAAATGATGAAAAGTCTAGTCCTTCAACCTCGTACACACCGCCTCAGTCAACGAAGAATCTTCTTTCATCCGACGATGCTCCTCAGTCGCGAGTTCTGATGTCCTCTGCACCCGCACAGAACCCTCTGCTGGACACCATTGGTGCCCTGGCCAACGCCAACCAGGACTCCGACGATTCGGACCTGGACATTGTGTACCAGCAATTGAGGTACCGTGGTCGCCATCGGAAACCGGAACAAGTTAGAATCCGAACGCATAGGCAACACCAAGTAAGCAACAAAACAAGTTTCTAGGAATTTTAGTTTTGTCTTTTTTTTTTCTAGGCTAGAAAAATTAATATAACTACTGGTCTGTTGTATGAATAGATTTTAGAGCAGGATTTAGTAAATGGAGGGAGCAAGTCCAATCATTGGATTAGCAAAAGCTGGGGCAAAGACCTCAAGTCACGTGACTCAGCAACGACGAATGGTTGACACGTTTTGAGTGAAACTAGCAAAAGGAACCTGATTTCTTCCAATGCTTTTATTTAAAATGTATCACGTAACTTCGGGTCTTTCCTTCACGAATGAAAGTCTTCACTCCCTCCACTTTATCTCTTCTCAATGGAATAGATAGTTCGTAGAGCAAAAAAAAAGGCAGCGCAAATGCAACCTGTAGTAATGGTATCTCATAAGTCCTCGATCGTAATTTAAGTTGAGATATGACAACAATCTTGGCGCTAAAACTTCGCTTTCTTACTATGTCTGCTGTGATGAAATAGCATGTTTTGCTTCTTGATTTTGGTTTCTTATCAACTTCTTAACACATGGTCAGGATGCAGGGTTGGCCGGATTGGACCCAATGGGTTTTTTTTGAAAAAACCCATTTAAAAAACCCATTATTTAGCCCACTTTTGGGTTTTTTTAAATTTTCTGAGAAGTTTTTTAAAAAATTAATTAATTTAAATACTTTTACAATTTAAACTTCTATTTTATTTGTTCTTCACCACAGACAATGGACATAAAAAATGAATTTTGAACTTTAATAGTATTTCTTAACTCTTAACGGCATTAAAAAAATACTTCAAAGATTTAAAAAATATATATTTAACTTATCTTGAACTGGTCTCAATAAATAACTCAAATTATCTTGACTAATTCCTGTCACGTCTGATTTTCTCAATATTTATAGATTGTACAGAGGAAACTACTCTAGCTAAAAGGCTTTCATGTGAATTATTTTCTGCAACCCGACACGTCGCAAATTTCGAATTAACAAGTTATATTTTTTTTAAGAAATTAACAGGATTTACAAATGGTCGGACAGAAAACAGAATAGGATGTACAGTATTTTCATTATCTTACAAAAAAAGTTTAATATTTCTTAATCTGTACACAGAAATAGAAAAACAGGCAACATAAAATTCAAAGAAATGTCTTGATTAAGCTGGAATTCAGTAAATAGGGATTTAAACTACTTGAGGTTCTACAGTAGTTTTGTATAACAAAATGAAATACAATAAAGTAAAATGCAAAAAAAAAAAAAAAATGTAGTAATTAAAAACGAACAATAGATTTTATCACTCAAGAAGTAATTTAGCCTTAACTGTTGGTAATCATGGAAACTAAAAAATCTGAAACTTCACCATTCTTGGGTTTTGTCGTCTTTCATACTTTTCTTCAGAAAATGATGAATTTTAAACTAGTTTTCCAGCTTTTTTTACCACAAGACAATTTTTGTGCTTTGTCCATATATTTACGCTACAATATGCTACAAGTACCCACATTTTCCCTAAAAAAAGACAAAAAAACCCACATTACTTTAAAAAACCCAGCTTTAGTTGGGTTTTTTTTGGGTTTTATTTAAAAAAAAAACAAAAAACCCTGGGTCCATGGGCTTTTTAAAAAAAACCCGGGTTTTTGCCAACTCTGTCAGGATGCACCACAATCATCCTGATGGTGCCACCATCCTGTGGTGCATCCTGATCATGGATTAACAAGGAGTTGATAAGAAACCAAAATCAAGAAGTAAAACACGATACTTCATCATAGCTGGTATAGGAAGAAAGCAGCGTTTTGCCCTAAAATGATGGTCATGTCGCTACTTGAGCTACGATGAGTGCTTTAATCCTACCAACTTCGGAAAAAATCTGCACTGGTAGATTCCTCGCTTTGAGTACATAAAAAATCGCCAGAAAACTGTTATAAATCGGTAGGCAATTCTAATAATAATTATCCATTTATATGAAATCAATATAAATAAGACAAGATTGATAATAGATAAGCAAAGAGCTTACCTTCATTTGTTCATCTGTTGTTCACATTGAGCCTTCTCTCTATAATCATTTTATATTTCTTTTAATTGTGTAGTGTTGTCATTGTTACATGCTTTATTTAGTCACTGCTCAATAATTTAACTAATAAAGAAATTAAATACTTTTATTAACTAACGTTACATCAAATATCTACATACTACGGTGGTTCGATAGAGACTGACTGTTTTACAATATGGATGTGAACGCTGAACAAAAATGAATGAGTTTTGGTTTGGATTTGAAAGTTCGCGTTTCAGTTTACTGTCTTGGTTTGCGTTTAGCAAGGTTCCTCTTCAGTTCACTTCAGAGATCACTATTGGAACATCATTTCTAATAAAAACTGCGTTTCTTCACTTCATGATTACAGAAAAAATTGTGACTACATCCGGTATACGAAATAAAAAAAGACTTAAATAGAAACATGGTATGGGTCTAAGTCTACATAAGAGTATGTCAAAAATACCCATCGGTCAAAAAGAGGCATAAATGTATAACCGTAGAATTTTTGATTGGACTCGATTGTTTTACACTGAATTTGACGTCGTACTTTTCTCTCGTATCGTTTTTCAAAAACCACGGATCATAGAGATACAGTTCTTTGGGGATTTTTCTTTACTTCAAACAAAGAATCTACCGTTGCAGCTTTTATCCCGTGTTAACAGTACACTATACGAGTTGCTTTTGAACTGCCATTTTTTTACTCTCCGAATTACCTATTCGCGTAACAGATCAGTACTTACAATAACTTTATTTTCAACAATTAAATAAAGAGTTTAACGTTGTCGAGTTTATCCACTGCTGATGGTGCATCCTGGTAACAATTTATTATGAGTGAAACAACGTGCTTTTCCTTTAGTTGAGTTGGGACAAACCTAACCCTGGCAGCATTGTGGATGCTACGCAGATCTTAATCACAGCGTAACAACGCTGTCAGGTTTGGTTTGCCCAAACTGTAGCGCTGTGTAACAGTGGATGATGAACTAAACGACTAGTATTCTCCATGCGGTTTAATCACAGTTGAGTTCTGCCATTTAAAAATTAATAGTCGTAGTTTTGTAGCAATTTATGAAAGCAGCTATTGACTTTTTGAAAGAAGTGCTGATGAAATGAAAGATAACTTCGATTTCTCAAAACGTATCGACTTGTGCTCCAGTCTGGAAACTCTTCTTTCTATATCAGCTCCGAACAAAGACTTTGTGATGCAGAAAGCATGCATTCATGTCGTAAGTTTTATTTTGATGATCAGTTCATGAGGAGAAAATATCACAAACTGAACAGAGAGTTAACTTGCGAAAACAGCGAGCCTTTTGAAGGGTTTTGAATTGAAGTACCTAGAAAGAAAGGAGTGGTAAGGGCAAAAATTAACAGCTATAAAGTAGGAGAAACTCTCATCTGTTTTGAAGTAAGATACAGCTATAGGTGGGTGTTGCTGTCCAGCATGGTAGAAAACCTTTGAAGCCGACCTACGATTTGAGCTTGTTACGCATTTTGCTCACATCTTTAAAAAAAAAAATCCACTTACTTCTCACTGACTCAAATTGTTATCTACACTAATTGCATTCGCGGGAAAGATCGACTACGTGTAAAAAAAACGAAATGCGTCACTGGCGATGTTAATCATGTGCTTGGCTTGGACAAAAACCAACTGGTGCCAACTGCCAAGAAGACGGCGAACGCGAACACTATTGGTTTACATTTTTTTTTCATCCATAAAAAAATCCCCAGAAGTGGCCATGGAGGCAGACCTTCTGGAAACCTGTTCGGTAACTTTCGGTCTATTTTTTCCGTGAATAGAGTATAGACATTATGTTTAAGGAATGCGCCATGCCAATTTCGACTTTGATTCAGTTGAATTTTTTTGTTCCAGGTACCCCAGATAGCCAGCAGTGACCCCGAGTCCATTGGCTACGCGGGCTCCAACTCTGTCGACAGCGGCTACAAGAGTCTCTGTGCCACTCCGGAGGTCTCGGATAGCCTGAGTGCTCCGGAAGTTCGTCGCAGCGCCTCTGACGTCAGCGCTTCGGACTCTTCGACCACTTCCGGCCGCCCCCGCAGCCTAGACGGCGGTGGGAAGGCCAAGATCAAGATGGGCACGAGGTCCGTGGCGGGAAAGATGCGGGCCGCAGACCGATCGCCGCGGCACGCGAGCGCCATGAATGACGTCACCCTGGATCACCTTATGTACTTGCGACAGTCCTTGAGGAAAGGTACGCTGAATTTGCTGATGTTGATAAGGATCAGTCAATAAATGTCACCAGTAGAGTTACAGTTAATGTTCATTCAAATTAGCAATCCTGCCCACGTCGATGGGCAGTGTAGCTCTGATAAGTTGAGTTACAACCTTGACATTACATTACAGTCCAGGGTCCCCCATGCCTACCACTGTGCGTGTTGTAACCGGTTGGATAGGACCCTGAAGACAGTTCTGTTTTTTGATTCAGACCGAAAGCCTGATCGAGGCCTCCAAAGGTATTGATTTGAAATTGGAACTTGGAGGAATTTGTGACCAAGAACATATTTAACGTGCTCCCAGCTATGATCCTCATAATGTTTACTTTGTTATAGTAGTTCAGTAGAAAAGAGACGTGTTGTTGGCGCGGGTTTGAGTTGGAATACTTTTTCAAAACTACTACAAAAATAATTCAACTCAACTGAGCGCCTGCTACCCACCCTTACTTCCCCCCTAAAAAAATATAAACATTGTCAAGGTCCTAGCTGCACTTATCAGAGACCCGCTGTGCCAGTAGATTCGTTTGTTCTCGAAGCTTCGGAACAAATGTTGCTTGTTGCCGATATTTAAAACAAATTTACCTTTTAGTTGAAGTGTATAAAAGAACGTTTACCTTAACGAAAGGATGACGTAATAAAAAGTGTGGTGTTCATATCCGTCGAGTCAAAATTTATTTTCTTAAGCGCTATGAGATAGAACTGCACCATACGATATCATAGCACCCCCAAAGATCCCCCTATCTGTCATTTACATGATTTAAGGTTGAGCGGCATTAGAATTTCATGTAAATTGGTTGAGATACCTCGTCAAGTACCACTAGGTCGTATTTCCTTTTGTGTACATTCATTACATGACGCATGAGTTTACAAAAATCAAACACTAGTGCAGAATTTTGATGGGTAGTCATTTAAAAATTATAAACAAAATGAATAAGTTATTTGCCAGTTATATACAAGTATAACTGTAAAGACCGCTTCTCTTTTGCTGCTTATTTCTCGTGGTGTATACACAATGAACTACAAGAAAAACATTTATCATGCACATTTTTCAATCCTCTTCTGGGCCCCTCGCAATTGTGACATTTGTGGTAAATCCGTCATTGTTTATTTCTCTTGCTTTGAGTTCAAGGTCTGTATATGCTTCAAGGCAAGTCATGACATAATTTAAACTACTTTGGATCTCACTTAAATTAATACAAATCAATTGCATCGGATAGAACAAGCCCACCTTCTGAGATCGCATGACTGGAAAATCAATATTAAGTGCTTTTTATTGTGTAATAATATATTTATTGAATTTTTGTGACAGGCCAGCACAGCTTTTTATGTGACACGCGAGGGGGCATTTTCCCTCTCAAGTTCTGACAGTTTCTAAGGATTTGAAAAGGCATGTGATTTCTTTAGTCGTTACATAACATCATCGGTAATGACAATATAATGATGTTCGACCTCACTCATTATTTTACTCCACGTTCCAATTAAAAAGGCCGCACCCCATTTTCCCTGATGTTTTACTTACCACATTATTAATATTTATTTATTTTTTTATTTGGCCGAGTTTGTTCTTATGTTAAAGGATGAACCGATTGACAATAAAGTATTTTGTGACACATGAATTTGGTAAATTGACAAGATCAAAATTGATTTTCCTCGCTTTATTCTATCTGACAGCTGTCGGAAATTGAAAAGAGGGAAAAGCGTGGATCAAAAAAGGATTTTCATTTCTATTTATTCTTGCTGCAGAAGTTTTGGATTACAATAGTTGGACGTCTTGATGTGAAGCAAAAAGAACTGTACACTATTTTCTCATATGCTTATAAAGTCTATTGAGTACATCGGATTTAAATCACAGAAACGCATAATAATTTCGTTTAGCAGTGGGTTGTTCTTTTGTGGGATGATCCCATTTAAGACGCTCTTTTAATAACCTCACCGATTGTAGATTACTAATGTCAATCATTCTTCAATTCCTAAAAAAATGCTCGGAATTCCTATCCGACTTCCCGATTGACCAGCCAATTGTGGATTGAAATCTTTGTAACCCTTTAGCATACTTTGAACCCAATCCTTGGAAGGTAGTAAAAATTTTGAAACTTTAGACCTAAAATGAACATTTAATACTTAACGTATCTTGTTTGAAAGTGCGTCAGCATAGGTTTCAGCATTTTGTCGAGAGTTCAAATGTACCCAAGTAGCACGCACGGTGGGGAGATGTTTGGCCAACGGTGGCTAAAGGTAGAAACCGGTGGAAATGGTGAGTCGTCAATGCAACGTTGGCCCTACAGTTTCTGGGCATCGTAGGGGCAACCGTGAACATTTTAGATGGGCCATCGTTGGGAAGTTGCTAGGCACTGTAGCAGACCGTTGGCCCTTCGTTGGCAAATGATTGGTTGGGTAACGGTAGCTAAAGCGGACATTGCCTACCGTTGGCCAACTATGGAGCACACCGTTGGCCAACCATCCATCTCCCAACCGTTTGTCCTACTTGGGTATGATGTGTCGCTTAAAGAAATTGCAAGCTGGTCAGTGTATGGTCAGGAATTTTTTTTCAACGAAGCACTTACGGTAACAGCTACAATGACCAAAAAACGCAACTTCTTAAATAGGTTTTAATTACCAAAAATTTTATCAATGTTGTATCTGCATGTTGAATTTCCGAAATTTGTATTTATCCTCCGTGTCCATTTAAATGACACTCGACTTGTTGTCACACCCTGTATTGCATATTCTCACTATCCCTCATTCCGTTGCAGATCGGAAAGACACCCAAAGGTCTCCCGAGTCCATCCCTTCCTCAGCGACGTCCAGCACCTTCCGGGACAGCGACCTCTCGCCCCGCACCGTGACAGACGACGAGTGGCGGGATCCCGGCCGGGGCTACAACACCTTCCGCAGCCCCCCTCCCGACGCGCCCTTCACCCCCCACGACGGCCGCAGCTCGAGGGGCAGTTCGAGGGGCGGCGAAGACATCGACCAGGAGGGCGGCGGGGAGAGCTCGTCCGACTTCCTGCTCAGCAGGGTGGAGTACTACGACCTGGAGAGCATTCAGGAGTTCCCTCCGAGCAACAACTATGTCACTATGCTGGAAGAGAAGACTCGCTGCGCCAGGTTTCAGATTGTTCCCGGTAATTAATTTTCCCCAATGTCGGCCATTTTAACGTGATTCAATGGTTAACTCTCTAACTATCGCCAATAGCGCCACATTGAAACCAGATTTAAAAACTATTTTTTTTCACCAAACTTGTCCCCGAATCGCCTACATTTGGCGACCAAAAGCTTGGCGATATATTGCCAAGTGCTCGCCAAATTATAACATTACTTGAGTTTTGCATTGCAATGAACACTAATTTTCCCCCAAAAAGGTGTAACAGATCCTTTTTGGAACTTCCGAATGCAACCAAAAAGAGAGGTGCGCAACTAGACCCCACTAAGAGACTACATACCAAATTTCAAGTTCGGCATACCGTTTTTGAGTTCTGTGAGATACGTACATGCATACGTACGCACATACAGACTTTATGAGAAAACTCGTATTCATTAACTTGGGGATCGTCGAAATGGATGTTTCGGACGTCCGTACGTTCTTAGGTAAATATGCATGTGCGGTCGAGCCGAAAAAACAACTCAACACTCATTCGGGGGTGAGCAAAATGAAAATTTAGGCCGGTATTTCAGTGAACTTTTTTTCTAGAATACAATCCTTCCTTTGCTATATATAAGGAAGTTTAAAGATGATATAGGTAACATTCGAAAGAGCATTTTGAGACTTTTTTGGAGCAAAAATTATTTGCCCTCGTGACCCCGTTATCGAGATTTTAAAATTGGAACTTTCTGCTGTCAGAATAAGCACCGATGTTTAATTTATAAAATTGTGGTCAGGTAATAAGTTAAATAAATAAATCTTTTTGTACTGTGAAACTTCATTGCTAGCCTAGTCGATGTCACTTCAGGCAGGAAAAGAGAAAATCTTACCTGCATAGTGTCGAACGTTTTTGAATTTAACACATACATGTATGCTGTTAAAATTCAAAAAAAAGTTAGTTGAAGACATATTTTGTTTTTCCCTAAAAAAAAACCCTAGCCTGAGATACAACTCGCCAAAGATGGCAGCACGAGCCCCATTTCTCATTTGCGAATTTGGACAAAATGTTTAAATGCTTTATATTGTAAGAAATTATATGCTCCACGCGGTTACATTGCGTAACACTTGACAGGGATCCCAAGAATAATAACTGGGATCTCCATAATTGCGTAATGGGGCTTTCCGCGATTGCCTACTGCGCAGATGCATGAGAGCGCCTGAGTTCATATGGCTATAGACAGTCATGAAGGCATGACTGGAAAAAAACCTCCTGACCGAATAGCGGGATAAGTTTATGGCATATCTTTTGACCGCTATTCGGGAAAAAGGGCAACTTGGCTGCCCATCATGTATATTGTGTCAGTGAGTAGAAAAATAAATTAGTTTGTGTGTGTTGTGAACATGGCTTTTCAATTCTCTCCCTCTCCAAAAGTTGATTTATGGAAAATGTGAAAAAGAAGAAGTGGCGAAGATCCTCTACATATATTTGGAACGATAAACGATATTTTGCTGCAGTTTTTTTTTTTTTTTTTTAAGTTTATTATTTTCTCTTTATAATTATGTCCATGCACTATTTAAAAATATGAGTTCATTTTTTCTTGCAACAGCCTTTAAAAAAAACAATTTAAACCAACTTGTGAAATTTTTTGCAAAATTACCAGTTTATTTATTTATTTATTCATTTTTACTATTGACCAATATTACTGAGTGCTACATTTCCTGAAAAGGAGAACTTCCACTTTTGAGGTTAACAATTTTTAGAAGCAACTTGAAAAAATGATGTTTTTAGTATTTTCAATTGGTACATATATTTTTATAAAGAAAAACCCGTTATCTTTCAAATTAAAACTGCAACAAAATAGTGTGCTTTGTTCCAGAAACAATACAATTTAAAAATTTGGTCGAAAATCGCAAGTCAGAAATACGCGCAAGTTGCCACCTTTGATGGGCTTTATTTCGGGTCAGGACTTTTTTTTTTTTTTTTTTTTTGAGAAAACCAAAAATGCATCTCTAACTTACTGTTTCCTGACTTTTAACATATACTAAATTCAGAAACTTCCGAGACTGTGAAGGTATCTCCTATGCCCAGATTGACTTGGACTATACCTACTGAATTCTAAATTTTAATCTTTCAAATGGTTATTCACTTGATGAATAACGAAAATATACCTTTGTGCTTGAAAATTAAATGAATGAATAACCAACATTTTGATGCACAAAAATTGCAATTTTTGTGCACAGAAACGTTGGTGATTCATTCATTTAATGATTCATTTTTTGCTTTCCAGCTCCAAAATCGGTGGATCTTCCCACTGAAAGACACATCAGTTCCTTGTACAGAAAAAGTGAATCTTCCCAGTCCGTTGACGGTGGACTCGCCAGAAATCATCAGCAGTTCACTTATGGTGCAACAGGTCACGCCCCCATGCGGACAATTCGCAATTCCTCAAAGGTGTTATCCCGACACCATCGCCAACACCACGCCACAGACTCAAAACTGACCGAAGCAGCTATTCGCGTGCTGGAGATGATAGAAGATTTCCGCATGGAGGAGGCCATGTCTCGCTCTGGCAGACTTCACCAGTACCAGGCGGCCGGCGATCACCATTCTCAACTAATCCCCAGTTCTTCAGGTGCTATGAGCAACAACTACCCGTCCTCCTCTGTTCCTCACCAGATGTATCATCCACGTTACAGGAAGTCATCGAGTCTCAGGACGGGTGCCAGGCCAGCATCTACAGGTTCGCTCATTGAGCAAGAAATCGATGCACGCAGCATGGCTTCGGCGTCGTCATACGCAGCTTCTGCGGAACATCATGTGTATGAAGAGATCATGTACGATCTCGTTTGCGAAAGAGCAGCAGCATCTTCTGACAGAGCGATGCCCCCTCCCATACCGCCAGAAAGAGGTAGGATGGTACGCAGTCGCTTGCTACCTGTACCTCCTCACGTTTCCTCCCCTCATCATCAACCAGCTTATTCATCACCATTGGCGGTCGATCCTAGGAGGTTGATGCTCAGAAGCCACAAGCATAGGAGCAACAACATGTATTCAATGTTGTCCAGTGCGCGGGACAGGGACAACGTTGACAGGTTTCTTGAAATGGAGTGGCATTTAGCACAAGAAAGAGATAAACTTCCTCCAGATTTTCCTATTTAAAACCTGGTCGTCCTGCTTTCAAATGTTTTCATACTCAATAAGCTGGTGCACGCTGGTCGTATCTAGCTTATTGCGATTAGCAGTCAAACGAATGGTGTAAGACTTTTGCAATCTTTTCGTGGAAAAAAAGGTTTTTCTGACTAGTACCGTGAAAACTATCGCTGTTATGAATTTGTGAAATAATCCCAAGCTATTGGATTTTCGACAGCGTATAAATGGTATTGTTGTTATGGTTGTTGAGACTCATATATCCCGTTATATGTTAGATTTTTTAAAAGCACTGTTGGTGTCAAACATGAAATGGAATGCCTTAGCGGATGAAATAATTAAGGCTAACGCTGCAAGCGAATACTTTTTAAGAAAAAATTATATTTTCTGATGACACCTTAATCATTTCATTTTGCAAGATTGTTCAGGAGCTTTCTATTTTTACAGAGTTTAAAATATTTATTCTATTTTTTAAGTTATCTATGAAAATATATGCCTTCTATTGCATATTTGTGTGACACATTGCAGAACTATATCCGAAATTTAAGTAACTAGTTCCCTTTAATGTTTCATTGAAATTATTATTTTCACATTTTTAGAGTCGATTTCTCTCATTTAGGTTGCTTTTCAAAATCGCTACTCAGACATTTGTAAAAAAGACAAAACATATGAAATATAAGTTTTAATCTAAAAAACCTTGTTTAATTTTTTATTGGATAAAAAAATTAGTATGGAAAAAAAACTTGCGAAACATATAATCTGAGTTGAAGAACTAATTACCATAAAATAGATTAAAGGTTGGTTACAGAAATAGATTTCATCATAAAAATAAAATTTTCGATTTTTCCTCACATTGTTCTTGCTTCTTTTTGAAACTTTTTTTTTATCTAAGCATTATCAAAGGCGTAATTCTTCAAGCGTTAGCCTAATTATTTCTATTATGAGAAGACTATTGGACTAGACGCTAGGTTGTAGCGAATATTTAGCTGTTACTCATATATCATATTTTAGAGAAACAAATCAATATATTATCAACAAAATTGATGTATTTTGTAAAGATGCTTTTAAAAATTCAGAACTAAAAAAAAGGACGCAAAAACTACAACGATATTTTAGAAACTCTGTGAAAGTACCGATATTTATTGTGGATTCACAAAAAGGAAAAATTCAAAATTTTAAAATTTTTACGAGTTCAACGCTTTTTTCTACATATACTGGGTGCTTATAAAATAACGTAAGGTTTTCAGAGCCCTCAAGCAAGTAAAGTATTACACGAAATATTGCCAAATTTCATGGGCGTACATAGTAGACCATGGGATTTCGATTTCTACAATAAAAAAAGGAAAAAAAAAAATAGTACCAAAAGTCACCACCAGGGGAATTTTGGCGTTGCAAAAGTGTATTATTTGCGAATACTAAAGAATTAAATGCCAAAAAAATGCAGCACACATCAAGTTTTTTGCTGCAAATAATTATTGCTTACAAATGAGGTTCAATAAAACCAACAAGAAATTTCAATTTATTACAAGAGAAGAATTTTAGCAAAAGTCGCCAGGAAGAAATTTCGGCGCGGCAGCAAGGATTTCTTTCTGAGTAATATTCATGTAAAATGGTGCTAGGCTTTAGGTACTGAGTGTATGGCGGCAACATTTCTTTGATAGCAGTTTTATTAGTCATGCATATCCTATGGTATGGAGACCGTGGTCGCCTAATCTTTCACCTTACGGTATGGAGACCGTGGTCGCCCAATCTTTCACCTTATTTTTAACCATGAGGATTTCGTAACGGTGCTGTGTATCTGCGACATGTTCCCGATATCTCACCTTTCAAAACTAGAAAAATGTTACAGGAAGGCGAAAGTAATTCCCCCCCCCCTCCCAAGGGTATGGAAAATATTGTGCATTGTATGCAACCCCTGGAAAATTTTGATGTTTGGTCATATTGAACCTCACTTGTTGGTAAAAATCATATTTTGTGAATAAAATTGATGCATATTTTATCAGTTAGCATTTAATACTTCAATAATCTCAGTAATGCATCTTTTCAACGCCAAAATTTCCCCTGATGGCATTTTTTTGTACTTTTTTTTTTTTTTTTTTCAGAAATCGGAATTCCATGCTCTACTGTGTATGCACATGAAATTTAGCAACGTTTCGCCCCCTACTTCACTCGCTAGAGGGCTCTGAACACCTCACTTTATTTTATAACCACCCTGCATATTAGATATGGAAGAAAGTAAAAATGAAATACTCGTGTTTGAAATTAATCAATAGGTTTTTGCTCTTCATGGGCCTAACCTTCTTCACGCAGTCGCCGGCTGAAGTCTCTTTCAGATTTTCCAGTGGGCGGATATGACCGTTTTTGTTATGAAGGGAATTAAGGTGCTGGTTCACGCGGAGTGAAGAGCAAGATTAGGATACCTGTGAAAACCAAATCTCACTTCCTTCAATCCGGCAATTCACTTCGCTCCTCTTGAATCTACGACCCTCTTCATTTTATTTAAAAAAAAAAAAAGCAGCCTTATTCGCAACTCCAATGAACTATAGAGGACGCTGCAGCCACTGTCTAATGGCGGATGAAAGAGGTAGAACAAACAAATGCCGTAATTTATAACTTGCTTTGAGGCTTAGTGAATGGCAGTAATTTTTCATCATGTTTGTGGAAAACTTTTTTTTTTCTATTCTTCTGAAATTACACTACACCATAAACTGTCTGAAGCCTGTAATTTACCCCCAAAAAAACACGTGGAATGGAATGTTTTACCTTTTTCTTTAGTATTGTTTATCACCGCAAGGTAACGTATTCGAGCTCTGGAGTTGCGAATCACTTGAAAGGTTTGTGGAAGATATTTCAGCTGGCGAACTAGTTCGCGAGCTGAATTCTCTTTCACAGACCTTCCAAGTTACCGGGCCGTGTCTGTTACCAATGAACTTTGAATCAGGTGAAGTGAAATGACTCAGATTGATGGAAGCGAGGTTAGGATACCTGACCATATGACAGCAGCTGAAATCGGAACAAAACTGCAATTGAAAAACACATTATCTTTGGTATTCATAAAAAATAAATAAATGAAATGAAAAAATTAAAGCATGCACTTTCATTTCCACAATGCTAAGAACTAATTCGAAACTGATCTAAAAACTCTTTGACATTAACCAATCGAGGATTTTTTTTTATGTAATTTCAAAAACTTTAAACTTTCTGTTTCATTTTCTTTCTTTGCAGCAAAAAATATCTTCAATACCTCACTGTTTGGAACTAAACTCAAGAAATATAATCTAAAATCTACTTAAAGTCAGTTTTTGAATCAAGTTTTGCAATTTTTGTTGTATGACTCAATGTGAACTCTCAAAAAACGCATACTGCTCCGAAAAAATATATATACAAGACCAAACCCAGAAAATATATTGTAAATGTGTGTTCCTTCATCTTTTTTTCTTTATTAAAATTTTCACAAACGATTTCTCTTCCAAGTTCACACGCATAAAGTTTATAGCTGTAAACTAGAAGCCAAGCAAGAAAGAGCAATTTTCTCCTAGAGAGATTTCACAGATCCCTCGTTCTCCTCTTCTGCGACTTGATTTCTTAAATCTACACTCGCTTTTTGGTAATAATTTTAAAACCTCTAATAATTCATTCGAGTAAAAATTACTGGAAGGTAATCCTTCTAAAACATATGCGTTCAAACGCTTGGAGAAAATTCTTCAACCGTTTGTGAAAATTCTTTTCTCTTTCGCGAACGCGAAGTTTAGTCTTTCACCTCCCTAGTTCGCTGGTTCAACTGTTAAGGGCAAATGAAATGTTCTTGATGTCTACACGTTATAAAAATAATCAAATTTAGATAATCATATAATCACATTAGCGTAAAACAGTCAATGCCCACTTGTGCCGTGATATTTGAAGCACTGGTTGCTTGTCAGATATATGTTAACGTGTCTTTGTTGAAAAGATTTAAAAGTTTGACTTTGTACAGTAGACGTTCGCTTTTGCGGTACTTCGACAACAACCGGAACTTAATTGATTGGTCTTGGTCTCTGCAGTTGACGATTTGCGGTGCAACTACCAGAACTTAGTTGATTAGTCTTGGTCTCTGCAATTGACGATTTGCGGTACAACAATCAGAGCTTAATTGATTAGTCTTGGTTTCTGCAGTTGACGATTGGTGGCACAACAACCAATTAACGTTGTTTTTCTTACTTTACTGTTCAGCACAAAGGTATTTATTTATCTTATCTGATCAGTGTTGTCTCTGCAATTGACGATTTGCGGTACAACGACCAGAACTTAATTGATTAGTCGTGGTCTCTGCAATTGAGGATTTGCGGTACAACAATCAGAGCTTAATTGATTAGTGTTGGTCTCTGCAGTTGACGATTTGCGGTACAACAACCAGAACTTAATTGATTAGTCTTGGTCTCTGTAGTAGACGATTTACGGTCCAAATATTATTTATTGAAACATAAAATAAAATTACGCTTTTCATTTTTACAAAATGATGGGTAGCGAGAGTGAATCGGTGGGAGAGAAGACTAGAAAACAAAAGAAAGAAAATACGTAACAAAAATAAAATTCCAAAAAACCTTAGGAGAGTTTTTAACGCAGAAAAATGTTTTGAAAATGGGGGTAGCAACTATCCCGTATCATTGGCTCTGCTAATTGAAGATACAAATGCAAAGTTTTGAGATAAAGAAATCATTGCGTGAAAAATTTTAAGAACAAAGTTTTTAGTACATAATTCTTGACATCTGCACTATTTAATTACCGGTGTTAAAAATTAAAGGGCAACAATTTCAGTTAACTTTTTTTACAAAATTGAGTACTATTGTTTAGATCTAGCCCATGGCATGTATTTAAAATTCCATAAAGTTAAAGGTAAGGATTTTTTTAAAATTCTCTTATGCAGCTTGAGCCAACTACAAATGACATTGCATCTATATTATGGAGTCTGAATGAGCTCTGGTCGCTTGCATAATCAAGACAGTCTGTAAGTGAAGGTTCGTGAAAACAAGCATCTGCTGTAATCCTGTGGAAGCGTTCATGATTTAAAAAAGAAATCATCCATTTTTCTATGACAGGCTTAGAGTCGTTTCATATATATAAAAAAAAAATATGAATTATATGATAACTGCCCTTTTCTGAGTATAACAGTCGTTTCTCTTCGAGATGTTGGTTTATGTCACACACCATGTAAGATTTTCATGTTCGTGTTATTTTGAAAATTCTTAATCCTACAGTTGAAGAATATTGACTACCTCTATATCTTTAACGTTACAGAGAATGTTAATTTCAGCAAATCAACTTAAATTTTATTACTTTTTATGAAACATTGTATATACATTCAGGACATTTTACATGACGACATTACTTTTTACCCTTTGAGTAAACATAATCATGCAGTTAATGTAGCATAACACGTAAACCTCAAAGGTTTGTTTTGCAATTTCATTGAAGTTCCATGGAGTCTCTGTTTATTTTAAATATAATATTTATAACTACTAAAAAATGAGTTTCGTCTTTTAATAGTATGAAACTTTAGCTTAGTTTTGCTTCCCTCTTAACCCCGGCAAATCGAAAATATGTGGTTGTATAAATGATAATTCAGATATCTAATTGCAAACGACTTTTTTTTTTTAACAAGTTTTTTCCTGAGATGGTAGTAGTCGTCTAATCAGTTTTGTTTCATGACTGTAGTCCCAGTTTATTTCTACATCGAGCAAATATTTTTACCTTAAATCTAATGGCTTAATATTTTTTTTCATTTTTAATGTATTGATCAAGAAATTTCATGTTTTTTTTTTTTTTTAAATAGCCAAGAATGTAATTTGCAATATTTTCGAAGAATAGAATCCATTTGGAAATTCCAGAATTTCAATTTAAAAAAAAACATTCTCAACAAAGCACCTGCTGGATAATTTTGTTACAATTCACTTATTCTAATTACTCAGGTGCGCATCGAACCTACATTTTTGAGAGGGGAGGAATTCTTAATTTACTGAATAAATCACCGAACCTTATCAAATTAGAAGAGACGTCAGGCATTATTCGCAATTCCGATGAACTGTAGGAGGCGCTGCTTGCTATCTCTGGTTAATGGTGGATGAAAGAAATAAAACAAACAAGTGCGAAAACAAACCTGCTATCATTCACCTTAGTGAATGACAGTAAGTTTTCGTTTTGTTTATGAGATTTTTCTCTTTTCTATTCTTTTGAAATTACATTACACCATAAACCGTTTGAAACCTATACTTTACCACACAGGAAAAACGTGGAATGGAATGTTTTACCTCTTTCGGTAGTTTCTTAAATCGCCACAAGGTAGCGTATTCTAGCTCTTGAATTGTGAATTCAAAAAATATAATATGCTCTCCAGCATGGGCGCCCATATGCAAAATTTTAGGGGGGGGGGTTGCTCAGATATTTTCCCCATGATTTAGAGGATCAATCAGTTTTCCTTATAGAAACTGATTTCAGTGCAGATTAGAGTTATAAAAATTTGATTTTTTTAATAACTCAATTATTAATGACTCGAGAAGAAATGTTTTTACATTTTGCGAAGAAAAAAGTACTAATAGCAATTAAGTTCTAATTTCTAGGGGGGCTTGTGCCCCCACTTGCTCCCTATATGGATGCCCTTGCTCTCCAGATTTGCCGAATCGTAGTCGAAATTTACCGAATAAGTTATCGATATGCCCCTGAATTTACTTACATAATTAGCTAGCAGAAGTGAACCGAAAATGGACAATTTTTCCAAAACCAATAAAGAACAGCACAAACATATTCCAACATTATTCTTACAGACACTCAACCAAAACATTCATATTTTATATAATTTATGTAACCAGCATAGGTATAACTTTGAATTTGGAACAACACAGTTAAACTGAAACAAAACGTCGAATATAGTAAAAGCAATAAATTCATAGTTGATAGCGCATTACGTTGAACAACTGAGAAATCATATAACTTAAACAATATACATAAATGTTTTTATACAACTGTGAACGTATCGCTGAAATGTTTTAGAGAAATAGGGCTTTTAGTAGTTTTGTATCTAGTGATTGCAATACCTGTATACCGAATCCCGGTAATTCGGGCTATTTTTCAGTTGCTTCATATCGGTATTTGCTGAGGTGAAATACCGATATTTCCGGTACTAGCTGAAAATAACAAATAGTTTTTGTTAAAGAGTTTTCAATTAAACTAATTAGATATTTATTGTTATTTTAAATGTGCATTTCTTTTTTTGATGAAACAGTACCAAAAGCAATCTATTGATGTAATTATATGGCTTCACAAAAGCATGAATTAATAGAATATCAATAAATAAAAGTACCGGAAAGAACACACAAAATGATGTTTTTATCACTAGATGGTGTGATGAATTGCATTTTCACGCGTTTATGCGCCCCATGTTCTTATTTCTTTCAACTACCGACCAACGTGAATTCAGAAAAAATACTTTCAGCTGCAGGAAATTTGTACACTGAAATGACTTCTAGGCTTAGGGACAGTTCAAAAGATGCATTGTATTTCTTACTTGGTTTGGTTATTTTAACAGCTGTTTCTTCATTTTATGTTTGTTCAAACTAAATTTTCATAGTTAATTCACTTTGTGCGTAAAATTGTGAAATACGACAGCGAAACAATATGTTTTTTTAAAAATCCTTTTGGGAAATTTCTAATACCGGTATTCCAGTTTCACGTTTTCAAAAATACCGAAAACTGGTACAACATTTTTGATCCGGTATTGCAATCACTTCTTGTATCTCCTAACACGCTAAAAATCTTTGATGTTTTATATTATACATATCATTTACGAAATCTTTTTCTGAAAACATATCATGTCTATTCATTTTTATCAGGCTTTATACGTACAATTTAAAGGCTTTCATGCCTTAATTTCAATCACCATTGTCATTGAGGGTACTGTTTTGAAAAACGAATGTTGTCCATAATGCATTCATTACGTATGAACTCGGAATCTCAGTTAATTTCTGGAGCAACTTGGGCAATTTAATCATGACATTAGTTGCCATTTGTTACCTAGCCATTAATTTTTAAACGTTCTCTACAGACGTCACATTGTTTTGCCTGTAATTTTAAAACTGGATTCCATTTTGAAAATGACTTTAGAACAGAATTTTATTTTTCCAATGAATGTAGCAAAATTCTTTTTCGAATAACCAATGTGATGCAGCTTCCTGGTCTTGGATTGCACTAAATTCGCGAACTTTCACATTTTTGAAAAAAGTTTTTTTGCGATGATAAACTGAATGTAGATAAATGCACACACTGAAACTCCATAAGTTTCAAATCTGTTTTTAGACATATCCTATATCCTCTATGTTTCTTCCCATCTCTTCTAATGACATCAAACTTTTCAAGGTCACCCACATCTGACTATTTGAAATCTGATTTTTAGATCTACTTTACTTATTGATTTCTGAATTCACACTATTTACTGCTTTAGATTTGCACTATTTACATGAGAAAACTAGTGACCAGACCAGTTTCGAAAAAAAAAAAACCCTCTCATCTTCCTTCCATATGCGTCATTGGTGTGACCTACCTGTAGCTTGATTTGTTGCAGTTTATCTACTAGCACGATTTGCTCGCTTATGTATGTGATTCGTTTGCAATTTTACATGTATATTTTTTAATGCAGTTATCGTTTAATCTATTAGATGAAATGTATATGCAAGTGTTAGTAACCCTTTTAAACTTTTGCATACACCTTTTGGCTAATTACCTTTTCACTTAACCGCCGATTATCTCTGGTTATCATGCCACACTATTCCGTGGATATAATCGGGAGTTTTTTATGTAATTTAAAACTAGGGCGCTGCATCACAATATTGGTTATTATGCCTTCGAAAAGCTTACTGCTTCGAGCACAGATTTCAATCCTAAACTAAATTTGATCAGAATCGCACATTGGTTGTTGCTATTCCAAAGTACAGGATATACGAAAAATAACTGTCGAAGTAGATCTACTTGCATATAGCTGCAATAAAGGTGGATTTTGTTCTTGAACGGCAAAAAGAGCTATCATTTTTAAAAATAATAATAAATATGCGTTATCTTGTAAATAATTTGTTCTTATGCATGGAGCTTCTGGCATATCATTTAACATCTTAGATACTTATTTTGATTTGATGTAATCTATGATTGCATGTTTTATGTTCTTTAATTCAAACACTAGAGCTGATTTTAAAATGTATAAACTTATTGTTCTTTATAGCATAGTAGTTTCGGAGAAAATCTGCAAATGTCATTTGATTTTCGTATTTGAAGCCTCTTTAACTGCAAAAATTACATTTTTAATGTCTTGTGGATGCTGAAATTTCGAAATTAATTCTTTTCACGGAACTATGAGAAAGATAGCTACAGGTTCAGGCTTATTATTGCTTTTTGTCATTTCTAGACATTTAAAAAACCTCACCTGTCGACATATACGGTCAAAATTGGGCTTTTAGAAACTATAAAAAGTAGTACAATAAAAGAAACATCGAAAATATGTAATATCATGGTTCAGTGACTCTCCAGTCAAATACAGATTAAAAGTATAAATCCATAGATGTAGTATTAACTAAATGAACAACGCGAAACCGGTTCCATGAGCCAACGAGATAACCCAGTTAACGGGCAAGCGTCTGAAAAAACTATTAAGGGAAAAAAATCCTGAATAAAATTAAAAGAAAATACTAACTGTAAAAGCTTCAAAACAAACAACTACAAATTTCAATCGACGAAGGTATGTTGTTTTTCTTGTATGTGGCGTAAAAAAAAGGTTGCCCGTTTACTCGAGATGCACCAGTCCTCCCTCGTTCATTGGCAGCTAGTGGTTGCCGCTATGGAGTTGGGTATCTAGCTGTACTACATCTATGTGTAAACCTCAGAAAAGGAGTGGGTAACTGCAAGATGTATATTATTTTCAGTACGTTACCGCCCTATAGCCAGGACTAAGGCAGAAATACATAAAATACACCGCCAGCTCAGTCATTCCATCCGAAGACTGCAGTTTCGTGCTTATTAGCACTCGTCAGCCCGGAATAGGAACTGACTGAGCTGGAGGCGGAAAACCTCTTAAGGAAGCCAAGAGTGCCAAACGAACTGGTAGCTTATATAGAAGGCAGCTCTTTGCTTCCTTAAGAGGTTTTCCGCCTCCAGCTCAGTCACTTCCTATTCTAGGCTGACGAGTGCTAATAAGCACGAAACTGCAGCCCTCGGTTGGAATGACTCATTGTGCGGTGTATTTCATGTAAAATGTATATTAGTTTCTTTATAGGCGTTCTCACGATAATTAGTAAATTAGTGCCCGTAACTATACATTGGAACTTCGCCAATCTTCTCTGAATTCATGGGAAATGTCATGCTTAAATTTAAAGGTGTCGTAAATGATATCCATGCATTAGAACAAATTGGTTCATCTGAACCGAAGACCATTGTTATCATAACCATCCAGTAAAACACTATGCTGGTTCGAATATTATGAACCAAAGGAATATTTTGTTCAGTCTATTAATATTTATAAAACATGTAGTCTTTGTTTCTGTGAGTCATTTATTTTGCTCAACAAGGAGTCTCTTTTCCTGTATATATTTAATGAACCTACCTCAGTTCACTGTATCATTTTTTTCTAATCAAAATAAATTAGTTCATGAAAAACAATCTGACTCCTTTATTCACTCAACAACGTTGTACGCTTATAAAGAGAGTTCACCCTCAACAGTATAACGATAAGCAGGGATGCCCATCCCCCCAAGTTCAATGGCGCAAATTCCCCCCCCCCCTCCCCCAATTTTTTCTCAACCCTCTTTCTGTTTTTATTTTTAGCTCTCTTTTTTAATTTTATTTATTTTTAAAAATATTTTTATTAATTTATTTTTAAAAAATAGTTTTTGTTTATTTATTTTTAAAAACTTTTTTATTTATTTCTTTTTAAAAATATTTTTAATTAATTAATTTTTTAAATATTATTTTATTTATTTATTTATTTTTAATTATTATTAATATTTCATTAGAAAAGTTCTGTGCTACACCAATAACACACACACACCAACTAAATAAATAAATGAAATAAAATATACACAGAATAAAATAAAATAAAAAATAATTTGACTTAAAAATAAATCGATAAATAAATTTAAATAAATAAATTTTAATTTTTTTTTTAAATCCCCCTTTCCCCATTTTAATGGCGCAACTTGCGCCATAATCCCCCCTCCTCCCTGTGAGCACCCCTGACGATAACTGGAAAACGACGCTAATAAAAGCATGAAGTGTGCCAGAACAACCATTCACAAAAGGTTTGCGTTAGTTTTACTGTACTTTCTAAATTGTTACAAACAAAAAGGTTTTATAACTTTATCTTTAAATAAGAAGTGTTAAAGTTTCAGAACAATTTATAATTACAAATAATGTCAAAACAATAATAATGCTACAAAAAACTGACATTACACAATCACAACTTTTGTGATAAAAATTAGAACTTAAATTTTATCCTCCAAAAATTTGAAAACAGCAATATTTTTACTTTAACAATAAGTTTTTTATGCCATTTTTCTAATCATTTGAAACACTCGAACTGGCATAATAAGATAGATGATTTTCAGGCTTTAAAGGAAAAAAAACCTACGTTGTTCACAGATAAATAAACACCTTTGTGCCGGGAAATGACAGGAAATATCCTACGTTGTTTAGCACAAATAAACAGATTACTGAATACATGTGTTTCTGGGTTTCCAGGCACCCCTTTTTCAATTCAAAGTTGTGAGTATTGCAACCGCGCGTAGAGGGCGCTAAAACTAACTCCTACCAAAACGAACTCTCGTAGCCAGAGACTTAAAGAACAATAAAAAACCAAACTGTGAGCGTCGGACGAAGTGTTGTGTTATCATGAAAATAAGTTAATTTCGTAAATATATTTGTAGAAAGGTAAACATAGTTTTGTGTGTGTGTGATTATTAAAATACATTGCTGTCTTCCATACTAGAAGATTTACTTATTCTACCTCGAAGAACACCAACAAATGAGCCTAAATGGATAAGCAACTTATTCTTACCTAGTTTCAATTTAGAATGGGGTCGTTTCCGAAATTTTAAAAGTATTTTTTTCTGAAAGAGCATGCTTAAAAACATGGGATATGACCATTTTTTAAATAATTTGTTTAATTTTAATATTTTTATAAAAAATACTTAAATCGGTGCGCTTTCATTGTTTATTGTTTCTGCCCGATGACATCTCGAATGATGAAGTGCCATTCAATGTTGCCATTCACAGACCAAAATATTTAATTCGCATCTTTACTCACGTGTATTGGCAACGACATAGTTGATAGCAAGCGTAGAGCGCAATTTTAATTCGCTTGTTGATTATCATAATGTGGAAACGCTGTAGAAAGATGCGCTAAAGTGCATCATTTGGGACGTCATCAAGACCACACCTTGTTTGAAAAATAGGACATTTAAAAAAATTAAGTAAAAAACAACCGTTGGGAAAATAAAAATATTTTCTGGGTCTATGTTATTTATTTATTTTTTTTAATTTATTTATTTATTTATTTATTTATTGCTCTATCAATTTCAGTGACTAAAAGTAGTACTTTTGACTGAAGGAAACAACCCCATTGTATTTGTAATACATTTAGAAGAAGGTTGTGTTTGCTAAAGTGAGCTTTTGCATGTTTAGACATCCGGTAAAAGCCAACCCTCACAACTTTGAATTGAAAAAGGGTTTCCTGGAAACCCCGAAACACGTGTATTCAATACTCTATTTATTGATGCTAAATAACGTTGGATATTTCCTGTCAACGTGGTTCAATTAACAGCATAAAGTTCTGTCTGATCAATTGCATTGTCACGCTGGACACGTTAATGCAATCAAGTCGACCAATTGTCTTACTAATACATATCCGTTTTATGTGGCCTGTGAAGTTTCTAAATGGAAGTACAGCAGTACCTTGTTTAATCAGATCAAATCCGGATTTTCCGGATCAAATTTGTAGCCTTTAAAAAAATTATCTTCTCAATTATGGTAGCAAGAACATAAGTACACTTCACAGGCGCATTTTATTTTGATCTTGTGGTCAGTAGCGGATTTAAGGGGGGCAGGGGATTCGTGCCCCCCCCCCCCAAAAAAAGTATGAATTTATTTAACTATTTTATTCACTATTTTTTAATTGACTTCTCCATAGCATTTTTTAAAATGCAAAACGAAAGAAACCATATCGTAGTTTCTTGGGAAAACCATGACATTAATGGAGACGGCATGTAATCTCTATATGTTATCTTAACTGTATCACGGCTTCGAAAACAAATCAGCAACTGCTTTGAAACTCACACAGAAATTGTTCTGAATTTTTCAATAAAACTTAAAGGTTTAATAGCCATGATTTTCTTAATTAAATAATATTTTGTAGTTAAAATACTATAAAATTTTTTATAAAAACACAAATGAGATATGGGTATATGAGTTTATTGGAAAACCTTGCCCTCGTCCTCGTGTTATAATCATTATGACATTGTTCCTAATTAAAACTAATGTACTTAGAAGTACAATCATTAGTCTGAAGGCATCCTAAAATATGTTTAAAAAAAAAAGTAACGAAAACTTAGTTATGATACATCGTATGTGGGTGGGGGAGGTGCTATTCAATTTTCCGGGGCCCCTTCGAAAGATTTTTCTGCATCCGCCCCTGCTTGTGGTGTACATCAGGTAGCATGTGATCTAAGTTTGCACCCGAGCATTAAGGCCCTTTTGGCTCAGCGGCTAAAGCACTGGGTTTTAGTATCACAAAGGTCCGAGGTTTAAATCCCGCATCACTCCTCCTCCGCGTCGTCCACACCCGTACGCCACAATCTGTTAATGATATAGCGCTTGCATGCATGACACATTAAGATGAAAATACGAAGTAATTTGACCACCGATTAGATGGAAAGGCAAACTTCCGGTTTACAGGAGGAAATGGACGCATCTATTAGTTTTCAGGGATGCCAGATTATGCAGATGTACACTCCTGTTTGTGAAAATTGCAACACCATGAAGGAAGCATCATAGCTGAATGAAATTTAATACACAGTTGAGTGGTAATGGTACAAATAAATGATTACATTTTCAAACCAAACACACAATAAAAGAGATAGAAATTAGTATTTTGTGTGGCCACCACTCGTCGCAATAAAAGTTGCTACACGACTCAGCATGGAGTGAAACAAAGTTTGAATATCTGCCTGTGGAAGAGTATACCATATTGTTTGTATGCGCAACCAAAGTTCGTCTGTCGAAGCAACAGGGCGAGGATCACGAGCGAGACACCGCCCAACAAAATCCCACACATGTTCCAACGGTGACATATCTGGGGAATATGCAGGGCAAGGAAGAAGCTGTACCTGCTGCGAATCAAGGTAGGATTTAATTCCTGGAGACATGTGGACGGGCATTATCCTGCTGGAATGCAGTCGCTGGCAATCCTTGCAGGAAAGGAATAGCTTGGGGCTGTAAAACTTCGTTTATGTATCGGGTACTGTTCAAATTGTCTACAATTCATAGCAATTTTGATCGTCCATGATATGCTATGGCACCCCAGACCATAACTCCGGGTGTTCGTCCACTGTGGCGTTCGATAATGCACTCCGGAATGTGTTCACCGGCATAGCGCCCGACACGAAATCGGCCATCATAGTGCCACAAATTGAAGCGGGATTGGTCAGAAAAGACGACCTGCTGCCAATCAGTACGCCAGCTCCTATGCACATTGGCCCATTGTAGCCGCAGGCGGTGATGGTTTTGCGTGAAAGGAATCCTGTATAAAGGAATCCTAGCGCGCAGCCCACGCTGCAGTAGACGTCTCCGAATTGATGAAGCACACAATGAAACACCTGTAGCTGTTGACCACTGTGCTGCTAATTGTCTAGAAGAAGCTGTGTGGTCCTTCAGCGCCATACGCACCAGTCTGTCATCGAGAGCTGACGCCACATTTCGGGGTCCACTCCCGGATTTCCGAGCTGTCTGACCCTCGTCCGTCCACTGCTTCCAAACACGCATGATTGTGATGCTGGTACGCTGCAGACGAGCGGCTACTGCACGATAAGACAATCCAGCTTCACGAAGGTCGTCGATTCTGCCCCGTTCAAACTCCGAAATTTGCTCAAATTTCACTTTCTTTCGTCGAAAAGGCATAGTAAAGATTCAGTTAACGTTTGTTCTAGCGTATAACCACCGATAATCATACACGCCTCGCTACAGCCGTCTATTTATATTCGGTTCGATCCGCCGTTCAGAGGGCGCTGCTCAGCATACGCATGCGCTACCGGTCTGCAATTCTAATCATTTGCATATGAATGCCCTACTTTACATTTCCTGCAATTTTCAGCTCACTCGCGTAGGTCCTTCGTGGTGTTGCAATTTTCACAAAGAGGAGTGTATGTTAGCATCCAAATTAAGCAGAGTCACATTCAAATAAGCGGAACACGCGCATCATATTTTTACACTGTTGAAAATTCAGGGAACTTTTGCGGTAAATATTACTGTAAAATGGAGTATTTACAATACAGAAAAAAATTAACGTAAATTGTACGGAAAAAAATATACGATTGCAGTGCCAATTGATACACCACGTGTCTTACATTGCGAAGCAGATGACACCGTATTTCCCCTCACTCGATGTGACCCAACTGGTATAGGGGTCAGTAAAGCCATCTGCCAAGGCGAAGGTGCCGAGATCGAATCAGCTGCTAGCATGTTGCTTTTTTAAACTCTCGTTTATAGTACCGAAAACAATTTAGAGCAAACTAGTATTTCACGGGAAAAGTTATTGCTAACATGGATGACAGTAACTTTTACCGTAAAATGTCAGGATTGTTCTTAACAAGTGTACATTTCCATGCAATTCGTGGTCAAACTGTACAGTACTTAAACTATATACAGTTATGAGAAACGATATACAGTCGGCAGATTAATTTTCAACAAGATAAACAGGTACACATAAAAGCAAGAGAAAAACTTTTTTCTGTTACGTGATTAATAGATTTTGAAGATAAACTATGATTAATGTTGATATTATTAATTAACGTAGCTTGCATAATCTGTAGAGTTAATGTATCTGCACAGAAGTAAATGTATCGGCACATGGCGTACGTCTGTATTACCTTTGCTATGTACATGACGATATGCATGGTTCCATGACCATGCTTCCTTCAAACTACTCGCGGATTTCAAACAAAAGACAGTGAATGAATTCTTTGTTAAGAAATAGTATTTATTTTTTACTGTCCTGTAAACAGTTCTATGAATTTTTGTTATAAAACATTTTATTTTTATCATAATGTTGTTGTTGTCGTGTACCAGCTAGGGTGGCAATTTTGGGTGCGCTGCTTCACTTTTCCAACTGTATTGTAATTTGGTGTGAAGACCGACTTCCACGGAACACACATGCCATAAGGACTCGTTTGTAGGGTAGGCATTAGACAACCATTCACAACACAACAACACATTCACACTAGTATGTTGTGGCCATCACGAAACTTTCTTCTATATTTTTCCTTTTTCTGATCCCTCCCCATGCTTGACGAGGAAGCAATATTCCTAACAAAAACAAAATTACACATGCAAAAACTTGACGACCATCCCAATGTCTGAATTATTGTAAAAGCAAAGCAAAGAGCAAAAATTGAAAGTTATTTTAAAAGCTTTGCTTGAAATAATTACAAATATTTTATTTGTTAACAAACATAAGATGGCAACAGTTAAAAATTTTAAATCATTGAGATAATATTTCCGGTCATTTCCATACAATTAAAATCACGAGAAATACGCAGACGACAATCTATTACGATTTATCTTTCTTATTGTTGCATTAATAAAACTATTTTTATTCGCAAAAAAAAAAAAAAAAAAAAATCAACACCTCTTGGAGCGATTGGAGTCAAAATTGAACCAAAGCCTGTTTACGTATGGATTCACATATATTCCAAATTTCAACCAGAACGTAGCATTACTTCTTGAGATAGGGCACTCACAATGGAAAAAAAGAACGGGCGATTGCGCTACCCCCTTTTTAGCTGTTGACACCAAAATAAAATCAGCTCTTATACCCACTAAGGGCTACTTGTCAAAAAACTTTTGTTTGATTCCGTTCGTTATTTCTTGAGATACAGCAGTCACAATTGACGACAAAAAACGTTCTATAACTCAACCCCCGTTTGAGCTATTTACACCAAAATTGAATCAGCACCTGCTCCTGTTAGGGGCAACATATGGACCAAATTTTGTTTGATTCTGCCAGTTACTTCCTGAGGAATAGCAAGCACGCGTAACTCAAAAAACGTCCCATTGCTCCACCCCCCCCCCTTGGAGGAATTCGCGCCAAAAACCAATGGGCACAAGTTCACATAGGGGCACGTATGTGTACCGAATTTCGTTCAATTTCATGCGGTAGTTTTTGCTGTAGAGCGACCACAAAAAACTGGTCACACACAGACGTGACACACATACACACACACAGACAGACAGACATTTTCCAAAAATAGTCGAAATGGACTCAGCACACCTCAAAACGTTCGAATCCGTCAAAACTCGAAATTCGAAAATTTGCACGAATCCAATACTTTCTTCTATATATTAGATATAGAAGAAAGTAACAAGGAAAAGACAAGAGCAAGAGTAGAGAAAGTATATTCATGCCCGAGTCGGGATTCGAACCCAGGACCTCCCTATCGCAGTCAGGGCTGACGAACAGTAATTATACTTATTTAAGGATTTGTTTTGCTCGTTACCCATTTTCCTCGGATTACCCCGATTTTCGACTCTACAGATTGCTTTTGATTCCAATTAATCTTGATAAACGAAGCTGTACTGTAACTGCACTTAAAATACTTTTTTTGGTAATCTAAACACTGATGATCTTTTAGAATGCAATATCAGTTGTTTCAAGGCCCGATTTGGAAGTGTGGAGGCCCCGGGGCAGCGAAGGAGTGGAGGCCCCTAATCAGGGTTCGAAAAGATCATTATATTTTCGAAAATATCCGATACTATGATATATATCTGATTATTTTGATATATATGTATATATCCGATATTTTCGACCCGCGAAAGTTAGGATATTTCGTAAAATTTTATTGTGGGGGTTCTTTGCTGTGGAGGCCCAGGAACAGTAGCTCCGCCTGCCCTCCCCTAAATCCGGCCCTGAGTTGTTTCATTATTAAAAAAAAAAAAAAAATCAGCCACACCATGAGTGAACCTCCACCTTGTTAGTCAGACTTCTAAATAAAGTCACGTTTCTCAAGTCCCAGCTGATTGAATAGAAATTCTTTCTTAAGGACTGTCAGATATTGGTCATGTATCAGGTCTTAAATACCGTAGTCCAGAGGTTCCCAAACTTCAGACCTCCGCGGACACCCTCCTGAAAAATTACAAACTTCGCGGACTCCCCCCCCCCTCCGTCCGCGAGCAAAAAAAAAAAGATTTGACTCAGAAAAATCTAGTTATTTCTATTACAGAGAAACCTGTGTAAGTTGACTAAGCTGACCACTTGCGGTGCACTACTTTAGAGGTCAACTTAAGCAGGTGGTCAACTTACAGAGGTTGCTTTATCTGATAAGGGCAATTTCCGTGCCTGAAAAAAGTGGTCAACTTAGACAGGTGGTCAACTTACAAGGGTGGTCAACTTCACAGGTTTTACTGTATATATGTACGTTTTTTTTTCCGCTCTTGTCTGGTTTTCCTTTCTTACATTATTATTTTGAGTTATGCAAGTAAAATTCCATTTGAAATTCAGTTAGCAATGAAAATGTTATCACCAAATTTCTACAACATGTTTACTAACAAAAATGAACTTTTGAACTTCGTGAACAAAACACTGTTAGCCTAGTTTAAGTGTGATAATTTTTCACATGAGTTGCATTTTTATGCCGTATTAGGATTTTAATTATTAATTATGGTTCGGGAAGATCTACCCTGGCAGCGTCGTAGTAGCCTTCATCGCTGTAAAAATGTGCCTCAATGTCTGCATTTTACTTAATATACGAGTAGTTTTGTAACGCTATGAACTTCGTCATGTGCACAAAAATAATTAATCTGTAGTGTGTTTACTTCCGAGAGTTACGGGGGGGGGGGGGCTTCTGCGTCCTGCATGTATACTTAAGCAAGAAGTGGTTTGTTCCTCATAAATGTACTTTCGTTTTGAATTAAAATATCGTTACTCGTCCTTCAATCTCAATTATATTTAATGTTTTAGCTGGATATTACCGCGGACCCCTTGGCATGGACTCGCGGACCCCCGAGAGGGGGGGCCACGGACCACAGTTTGGGAAACTCTGCCGTAGTCGTTTAAGAGGTCACATTTGTCCGACCTTTTAGCGTGATTCACATACCGACGAAATGTCATTTCTCCGACCAAGAGCGGATGGCTTTGGAGGGGATCATAAGCCGGCCAGTCATTTCAAATTTTCCTGAGGGGTCAAAATGTGCATACGAAACGCATATTCTATCTGAAACAACGAAAACCGCACCCAAATATAAGTAAACACATTAATTTCTCTAAGGCAATTGCCCCCTCCTGACCCCAACCCCCCTAAATGACGGGTCTGGTTATCAGTGCAATTTTTGCACACTAATAAATAGAGGCTTTGGGGCGAGTTCTTTGAAATACAAGAACTTAAAACGTAGTTTTGAGCTATCTTTGGTGACTTAAAGGGAGGTCATGACCTTTCTCCCCCCTCCCTCTGAATCTGCCCCTGTCTCCAACTAACGTAGTATAAGGACAATAGAAATGGAACGCCCAATGCTCCCTGCGCCCAATATGCTCAACGTCCAGTGTTCCCGGCGCCCAATATGTCCGGCGCTTAATGTTCCCGGCGCAAAATTTACGACGACCAATCTTTTTATACCAAAAAAAGTGAGTCGATTGTTTACTCGCTCTCTCGCTTGCTTACTTTATTCTTTAAGTTCATTTTTTATTGTTCATAATAAATAAACAGAGTTTTTTTTTTTTTTTTTTTTTTTATTTTGCTTGCTCAAGATAATTTTTCTCCTTCCATGAGATGTTCGAGATCTGAAAGGAATCCTCGAAAGGTTATTATCTTTGATAATGACGACATGTCAAGGAAGTAGGTATTCGGAAAGGAATTCTTCGGCGGTAAATCTTTCAAAATTGAAGTCCTAAAAACGAACTTTAAGCTTTCTATCGATAATGTTAGGAGAAAGTTCAAGTACCAGAGGCTATCCCTAGAACACTTTTGATATTCAAGTTTAAGAGAAATGCAAATTATCAGTTATTCATTCAAAATACCACTGATTATTTTTTAATCAAAGAAATGCCCTGTACTGATTTCCTCTTGATTAAGGTGAAAAAACAACGTAAATAAAGCACAAATATTCAAGAAAATGCAGCATATAGCTATTTCAAGGCTACAATGGAGCCTCTTCATCAGTGCAAAAAGCTCACCAACACAACCAGAAGTTGCGAGAGAACTGACGAAAAACCAGGTGGACACCGGTATTTATACCAAAGAGAGCCAACCAATAAGAATACAGGAACATGACAACAAACAACCAATCAGCGAACAGCATGTACGCTCCGGGCTCAAAGCAAGGCAAGAGACAACCAATCAGAAGCCAGGAGACAAAAAGAGTGCGAGACACCAAAGAAACAGGAAAGGCAATTGTAGAAATTGCTTCCAAATATCATGAAAAAAAAGGAGTGATGGAAAAATCATTGACAAGAGAATGAGAATTTTTCCAAATATGGTAAGCTTCCCAGAAATCGAGGTCATAAAACGAAGAACATTTACAAATAATCTTTGCTGATGAAAAATCAGAACAGTGACCAGAAGTCCAGCAATGCTGAGCGATGGAAGAACGAGCAAGTTCTTTATGCTTAACATAGTTTTCGTGCTCTTTCAGACGGTGCTTGAGAGCACGTTTAGTCTGTCCAACGTAGCCAAGTCCACACTTGCAGGAGATGCTATAAATGCCCCAGTTGCTATGGCAATCAATGGGGTCCTTTAAGTTTGTAAATTTTATCTTATTAACTGGAGAAAAAGCTGTATCCAAACCAAATTTCTTCAAAATCTTTGCAACTTGATGACTAACTTTTGGATAATAAGGCAAAACAATAGTATACGAAGCACTAGAAGCAGAAACCTTTTCAGAATGAGAGGGCTTAATTAACTTATTTTAAATTGAATCAATGATGCTAGGAGAATAACCACGATCGAAAGCCACTGCTTTAAGATAAGAAAGCTCAGCATTTAAAGAATTGGAGGAAGAACAGATGTTCAAAGCACGGAACACAAAAGCCTTGAATGAGGCCAACTTTTGGTTTGGAGGATGAAAAGAACATTTGTGAGGAGGTAGTGTAACAGCAAAAGGCTTACGAAACACCGAAGTCATAAATTCATCATTACTTTTAGTAATAAAGACGTCCAAAAATGAAAGAGAACTATCAGTTTCCATTTCAATAGTGAATTGGATGCAAGGATCGATAGAATTTAAAGTAGAAAGTAAAAATTCATTATCAACATGGTTTTGGTCAAGCAAAACAAAGCAATCGTCAACGTACCGAACAAACGTTATGGTTTCAAACATATTTGTTTGAAACCATTTGTTTTTTTCATATTTTTTCATGATATTTGGAAGAAATTTCTATAATTGCCTTTCCTGTTTCTTTGGTGTCTCGCACTCTTTTTGTCTCCTGGCTTCTGATTGGTTGTCTCTTGCCTTGCTTTGAGCCCGGAGCGTACATGCTGTTCGCTGATTGGTTGTTTGTTGTCATGTTCCTGTATTCTTATTGGTTGGCTCTCTTTGGTATAAATACCGGTGTCCACCTGGTTTTTCGTCAGTTCTCTCGCAACTTCTGGTTGTGTTGGTGAGCTTTTTGCACTGATGAAGAGGCTCCATTGTAGCCTTGAAATAGCTATATGCTGCATTTTCTCGAATATTTGTGCTTTATTTACGTTGTTTTTTCACCTTAATCATATTGTAGCACAAAGCTTATATGATAATTTTTCATTTGATTTCTTCTTGCTTAACTTTTGGAAGAGACTAATAATTCTTCAGATTTCAGAGATAATTTTTCTTCAGATTTTAGTAATCTTTAAAAAAAAAAAAAAAAAAAAAAATGAAGAAACACACAAGTTTGTGGAAATAGAAACGAATAAACGCCGCATTTTAAAGTAATTTGAAGACTTAATTCATGTGCACACAATTTTTATTATTTTTTCACGCATGGTGTGAATTGATTAGTTGTTTATAATAATTTTTATTTTAATGCCAGTATTTTATGAATAAAAATTTACTGAGCACGTGTATTAAAGAATGCAATCAATTTTTTTTGGCATATTTCAAAAATTGAAGCACTCCTAAACTTTCGATTAGGAGCCGCCACTCAGGTTGTGAACAAGCCAAAATGATGAGCCAGGTCCTAGTAAAATTTAGTCCTCATTCCGGCAGAAAAACTGCACACTTTTGAAGTAGTTGTTTTAAAAAAAAAGAGAATAAAGAAATAAATTTACCCTATTTTGTGGCCTCCAAAACCATAATGCTAAGGTCCACGAATCCGCAGTACCGTGCGTTAATCACGCCCTGCCGCCACTGTGTGCGACAATATAGTTCTCCAATGGATTTTCTGTAGCATATAAAAGAAGAATTTATTTGAGATAGTTTCAGCCTACAGGTAGAGAAAATTGAATCGAGACTTTCCTTACCCTACCCTTGTGTTGGTCATGTAAGACCCCGTTTTGGTGACTTTTAAATATCAAAAATTTACAAAGGAGCAGGCAGCAGGACCTTCATTTAAAAGAATTCCTGGGGGAAGGATTTGTATTCAATACACTTAGTGGGAAAAAAAAATCAAAATGGCTAACTGACTCCCCCCCCCCCCCCCCGTTTGCTCAAATAACTGACCTACCGAGGAGAGCTACAGACCACCGATTTGATTTTAAATAGTGCACTTAAGTGCCCCTTTCCGACTTGTATGCTCAAATTTTAACCCAAAGAGTTCTATAATAGGGTAGAGGAGCGACTCGTATACTGCTTCCTTTGGCCGCCATGACCAAGCACGAAGACCGGTTTGAGAGAGATTCGAGTGGCAAGAACAGTAGTTTCGTTATGAAACGTATTGAAATTCAAGAGGCGATAAATGTTTTTTACTGCGTCAAATTGCTGATATTTTTCCTCAAATTCAATTTCAAATGGAAATAACGATGGAATCTGCTGGGAATTTTAGTCAAATAATTTGAGGTTAAACTGTGTCAGTTTTAATGAATGATATATAAAAACATAATGCACTGACAGAATACAGTGATTTTCAACAGATAAATCGGAAATTTTTTAACCAGTACTCAAGAACCTCTACCTGAAAATCTACGCATTCTGCATTGACTGAAACAATTTAAATCCAGAGCCTAAATATGTACACTTAATTTTTCTTTCGTAGAGTTAAAAAATAAAATTTATCGAAAAAATAATATGTATCAAAATAATTGCTAGCACGAAACCAGCCTTATTATTTTGAAAGAGAGAAAGAACGATTCACGGCAGTAAAAATTTCAAATTTTTTCCAGGAAAAAAATACGTATCCAAAGCAACCAATCAGGTGTCAGATAGCTTAGAATATCAATAAAGAACGCTTTTGTAGTGAATTTATTCAGAAAAAAAAATTGGAAGCTTATTTTTTTTTTTTAAATGACGCGGTGTTCATTCACTGGGTGGAGTTCACTCACAGGTCGGCCTACCCTAAATATAGAATTTCTGAAATTTAAATTTATTTAAATATAGTATTTGATATTAACAAGTTAAAATGCCCTAGTTAGATCCTAGAAATTAGGTAATTCTTTTCCTAAATATGGTTAAAAATTCATAAAATTCAGAAATCAGTGAAAAATAATTACACATCAGAGCTTGATAAAATCTTGCTACAATATCAAGTCCCACATCCATATGGGTGTATTTCCCAGACATTTTTTAACCATCAAAACAAATAACATCTTTCTTTTTCCTAAGAAAAAAAAGGAAATAATATGGAATTACATAATCTGAGAAAGAATAAAAATAGCGTCGAACAATAAATTACCCCCCCCCCCTCCTTTTTTTTTTTTTTTTTTTTTGAAAAATAACACCTGAAATAAAATGCACGAAGAAAAAAAAGGAAACCATATGCTTCTTGTATTTTAAATATTTTAATAAAACTCATCAAGGAATGAAAAGAAGACTGTTTTTCAGAATTCTTATCTTATAAAACGCATGCATATTTTTTTCCACTTTTTTGACTTACTGTAAGTTGAGGAGGATTGTATGTTAATTTTTTAGTGAATAAGTAAATAGTTTAACTAGGGTGGTTAAAAAATACATGTAAAAAAATCGTTTCTCCTAGATAACAGGACACCCCTCAATATTTTTAGACTTGTGGATAGTAATATACCGAAATAATTTTGACTTCTTATTTCAACTGAAAGAGGGTGCTCAACTCCCTCCCCCAAACATCGTAAATATGGGGAGAGGCGTTAAAAATTACATTGAACTGAAAAAACAATGCTACATATTATAATATACGAAAGTAATATGCATATACATTGCAAAAAAAATTATTTACAAAAACTCAGCTGGGGAAATTAAATGTCTCCAAATTTGTGACATTTTCCATGCTAAGACTAATGTTAAATTGAGCACCCTCTTAAAATTTGAGTAAGAAACTAAAACTTTTACAGCATAATACTATTTGTAAGTCTAAAAAAAATTAAATTAAATTAAAAAATAAATAAATAAATAATAAATAGGGTGTGTCCTGGACTCTAGCTGAAAAAAGTTTTTTTTTTTTTTTTTGAACCACTCTCAAAGCTTAACTCTTAATAGGTACATATCCAATTTAATTTCATATTTTTAATTTCATTTAAAGGTAATCTCGTTTCATATATATATATATATATATATATATATATATATATATATATATATATATATATATATATATATATATATATATATATATATATATATATATATACCTTGCAAGTTCTTTCTCTTTTAATGTTAATTGCTACTATAATTTTTTTATATTTTTCTTCGGTTTCAATTAAATTTATTTAATAACAATATGATTTTCTTTTTGTTTCTTTTAGTAAGATTACTTATAATTAATACTTGTTTGCTCATTGTTTTTCTAATAAAAATACTCTGAACTTCATGTCCATCAAACTCAGCCTTTTGAACTTTTAAAAATTTTATCTTTAAAAATCATGATTTTTGTGAATCAATGAATTTTTTAAATCCACTGATTTAAATCACTCAACCCTGCTTCATAAGAAAAAATAAATAAAACTTTTATGCATCATTTTTTATTTACAATGTCACATTTATTTTTAACAAAACAAAGTCTGTAAGATGATCCTCTAATTAATAACATGAAATAAATTTATTTGCACTGTTTATTACTTCTGCATGTTGTATCCAACAAGAATTCTGCGTTGCCTTTGAGTAAACTTCGGACAGATTTACTAAATCACATCACCAATAAAAAGTTAATTGTACATATTTCACAAGTCATCTGTCATCATACAGTTCGATAATAGTTTGAAATATATTTTTATCAAATGCAAAATTATTCATTTTTGTAAACACTAACACAAGCATGAATAAAGTTTTTTTTTTTAATTACTCATCTAAAAATTTTTAAGCTTTGATTGAGTGCGGCTGCTCTGTTTGTGCAACCATATGATGAACAAGATTTCACCATTTTAATGACATAAACAAAGGCGTAAAGCATAATTAAAATCTTTTAGTCGACTCGAACTCAATACAATGTTCTGTATTCTGCCACTCTAATTTTTCCCCTTACTGAAACATGGAACTGTTGCCAGATTCAGTCTCTACCCTATTATAGAACTCTTTGTTTTAACCCGTCGGAGTCAGAAGTTGCATCAGCCCTTGATTTCTGATGGGGAACGTAGAGACTTATTAAAATCTAGAAATGTAACTAAAAAACTAAGAATTACGTGTCAAATGCATGAGTGTTGGTTGATTTTCCATTTTGAATATTTGTAAGAAAAACACTTTTAAAAGCCTATTTTTCTTAATACAGAAAGTGTTTATGCGCCGCAAAAATACCGTGCTCATGGACGCTAGCACAGAGTCCCTGGACGCCGGAGAATCGTCCTTCTGGAAAATAACTCATACACCACCTATGACGTCACATCAAAAGTATCCATAATCTTCTAGCCACGCCTTCTGTTCGTGTTTCCATTCCAAAACACGAATAGTTTGATACTTAGTATTATTATTTTATAATGGCAACAAAAGTTAATTGTAGCAGACAGCTTGCGAAATAAATTTGTTATCGATTTATTTTTGTTATTAATTTGAAATTTTGTTCAGGTATAATATTGTATTTTGGAAGAACTATCTTGTGTAAAGATTGTCTTTTCAATGTCAACGTGTTGAATTTCTTTTGTACTTTAAAGTACTGTTTAGAATATTAGTTATTGTGCTTTTACTATAGCAATGGTGAAATTTTGAACTTTTTTCGAATGTCAAGAATATTTTGACGACAGTCATTTCTTTTCATTTTGTGTACAGCAATTATTAATGAACACTTTTTTATTTTCTGAATTTTTTATTGGCATGAATGTATATCATACACTTTTTCTTTCTTTTTTTGTGATTCGCTGTTTTTCTGGCCCGGCATTGATAATTGTTCATATCAAATTACCTAAACTCGTACAAATTCATACGTCTTCATTCATAATAGTTTATTCATGCTATTTTGTCTTTTTTTAAATAAATTTGTCAAT
Organism: Uloborus diversus; assembly: GCF_026930045.1. Classification (NCBI taxonomy): domain Eukaryota; kingdom Metazoa; phylum Arthropoda; class Arachnida; order Araneae; family Uloboridae; genus Uloborus; species Uloborus diversus. The sequence goes on from NC_072734.1 coordinate 169,579,390, forward strand.
TCTTATTTGAGCGATTGAAGTTTCAAAAAAAAAAAAAAACATTTCCTAAGATACATTGTAATAGATTTACCACATGCCGCAATTGCGAGGGTTCCCCACCACATGAAGCTCCGAAGGGAAATCCAAAAAGACTCATGAATTTTTTTTTATGGAATTCTGTTCAATTCTTATGTTTCTATTCCCCAAACTTGTATAAATCCACCACTGCCTAAGTATTTGAACTGCTGCTTTTTAACATCATTAGAAATGCTTTAGTTGTTTTTAAAATAATTTATTTTTCATTTTCTTTTATGCAGTATTTCTGATGATTCAAAAGCAGGAGTATTTCTTCAACACTATTTATGCTTTTCAGAAAATGTCCGACAAAAGATTTTGTTGCTGTTGTAATGTAAAATTGTTCTGAATTATGTGTTAATACAGGGCGTGAGTTACCAATACTACCTTGAGGGTGGGCCTATGTCATCTTGTACTAAATTTTGTTATTTTAATTTTAAAATGCCCAAACTGATTAAACCAATGCTGTCGGACAGTACAATGGGGACCTGGGGCGAGTATGGGGTCTAGCTTGATATCCCCCAAAATTATAGACCATACAGAAAATTATAACAAAGAACAATTTTATTTTTTTATGTTTAAAATCAGGAGTAATGTATTAAGCATATGTATATCATTGAGAATTTTAATATCACAACAACAATTTAATATTTCGTCCAGGTAGTTTACAGCTTCAATGTAGCATAGCATGAGGTAGGCCACCTGTGCCACCATCTAGGACTGCAGATTTTGGGGCTATAAATGTCATGATAGAAAAATTTAAGAAGGTAAAAAAAGAAAAACTAGTTCCTTAGTTTTTTTTTTCTTTGCACCTTAAATTGCAGCAATATGTGAGAGTATGCTCATGCTCGATGATTTAAATATAAGACGAAGAGACGCCACTTGTCAACATCACCTGGGACACCCAAAACTACTAAAGGCTGGCCCTGCATTCAATAACATAAAAAGTATGTGATTGCACGTCTGCTTCAATTGCGCTATTCAATGATGTGTTTGGCCTACTGTCAAAAAATTAGTAAATCAAGCCCTGTTTGAATAACATGTTAGATTTTACAAGGACTAAATAAATGTTTCCTGTATTTTTATGAAATAAGTACCACCCATTTTTTTTTTCAGAGGATGTTCTGTAAATTAATTTCAATGAAGAAGTAAAAAATGAACCAATTATCAAAACTTTGTTCATCCTGTGCTGTCAGAAGTATTTTTTGTCATTCAAACTACGGTTCCGTAAAGAATTTGCAAGGAAAGTGAGTAATTATTTCTTTTAACACTATATTTTGAATTTAAAGGAATTAATTGAGTGCCCACAATGTTTTCATTTTCTATTGTTTCAATATTTTGTGTTCATATAATTACTATTTAGTGTACAATCTTTTTTTTTTTACTTTTAATTTTCAATTTTATTTTGGAATGAAATAATAAGGAACTACTTTTCAGTTCTATCAGAAGCGAACCAGAAATTACCTTCTGGCTGGGATTTGTGATCATAACCTCTTTACATATATAGTTATCATAATTAGAATTGACAATATCAATATGTGTTAAAACCAAGGTTTCAGGGAGAAGTTTTGACCCGTATGCGGGCCCCCTGGCTGCCCAACTTTCAACGAAACCACATTGTCACTTTTTAGGAAAGAATAAATTAATTAAATTATTTAATTATATTAAAATAATTAAAGGGTATAAAAGTTTTCTTTAGGAAGATTTTTAAAAGGATCACTGCATATAATTCGAATTTATAGCTATTTTATAAATTTTAATTCTCATAAACTTGAAAATGTGCAGAAATTTAATTACAATGATTTTCCCCCCTATTAGGTGAAATTTTAGCTTAAAAGTTAATCAAAGAAATTAATTTGAAATTTAGAAAAAATGCTTTGAGGTGCAGATTTCAAGGTACAATCAGATTTTGTAGTAAATTTCAAGGCTGTAGTTTAGGTTCTATGGTGTTTCCTGGGCATCATGCACAAAGAAAGAAACAAAGAAATATCTTCTCCTTTATGTTTTAAAAAGATCTTTAACTCAACACCAGCTTGATACCATTGTTGGGTTTCTTTAATCTATTTGCTGTGAAATATTGCAGGCACGTAGCTAGAACTTTGTTAAGGGGTCCAAGGTTGAGCGAGCTTCAAAAGAGGAAGCATGCTAAAGCAAAATTAGTAGCTCATATTCACGTTAAAAAAATAAATCCAATTAAAACTAATTATTAAAATATGATAATTAACTAAAATTAATTAAATAATTGAAATTGATGGAGCAATTGTTAAAATTAGTAAACAAAAATTTTACATTAAGTGGCAAAGAAATTATTGACAGTTTATAAAATTAACGTTAAACTAAAAGTTATCCCATACTAAGTTTCCAAA